>NC_134491.1:22617972-22948727 GCF_040206685.1 Ascaphus truei | reverse complement strand
AGACCCAGGAGCAGCCAAGTGAAGGAGGTAGGGTGCAGGAGTCAGTGACTCCCTGCACTAGGCCAGCAGCCCCCAAGGCCCAAGTTAGCTCTGAGTCGCCCAGTGGAGTGAGTGTTGCCAGGGACCGCCCTCAGGTTAGGGACCCTGTCACTTACAGCAGTTGGAGTCAGGGAGCTGTGAGGGAAGGAGGGTGCGGGGAGCGAGTGCAGCTCCTGCACCCATATAGGTACCCACACCCCAGGTAGGCCCCAACTCCCCACTAGGTTAGTGGGTAAGTGCTGAGGGAGGCCCAAGATAGGGACGCTGCCCTTAGTGTAGTGCTGCCTTCTCAGAGTCACGGCTGTCAGTGCTGTGAGGTCTGACAGGCAGGCACCTTGTTGCGCAGCACGTTGGCTGCCAGCATCCAGTGAGCTACAGCTTGCTGCTGTAGGCGCTGGGACCTGTTAGGTAGAAGTGAGGCTGAGGGGACTTGGGTAGTTCGGGAGGAGGTAGTGCGGGTGCAGGGGGTCAAGGACCCCTGCATAAGATAGGCTACCCCTATAGGCCCCTATGAGTTTCCCCCAAAGCCATTACAGGTTGCTGTGCTGTAGGGACGGCCTATAGTATAGCGCGTGTCACTTAGTGCTGTAGGGACAGGTCCTAGGTTAGGGATCCTGTCACAGTAGGATAGATTAGATAGGGACACAGCGGACGCTGCGGTTCCTGCTAAGAGGTTCGGATCCAAGTTGGGGTCCTAAGAGACTGTTTCCAGGCTGGGACCGCACTGGCGGTCTGCGTGCAAGGAGTCCGGTGTAGGATCAGGTGGAACCATCACACGACTGATCCTTTGTGAAGCCAGTTGGAGATCCGAGCACGGGAGTGCTCGGCAGGTACTATCTAATACACAAGTGCACAAACGGTCCCTTAGTATAACTAGTGACTGCGCAGTCACCCATTGCCTCTCTCTGCAAGAGTGCGGGACATTGGGTGGGGTTCTTTGGACACTGGGTGGGATCACCTGGTGTTGGGGAAGCTTCCTGCGAGACGTCGCAGTTAGTGTCTCCTCGTGAGAGGGACACCTGTCATGTTATGTGTTATCATATGTTCCTAAGTAAATGGTATCAGTTAATATATATCACTGTGTGTGAGTATTGGTTATTAGTGATTGTCCTGCGAGGTACACTCCCCATCGCATCGTTGTAAGTGAGTACCCCTAGTATTAATATTGCCCCAGGTTCCCCGTGGCGGAAGCTCAGCCCTCCTGCAACCCAACAGGTAATGCACCACACCTATGGTAACACTGCATGTTCCTTGCACCCACATCAGATCTGCGATTGGGGGGGGGGGGGGAATACCCGTTACACATACAATGCTTTCAGAAATATATAGTAAGACTAGCTGATATACCCGGCGTTGCCCGGGCGTGGAAGGGCAGGGGGCATGGAGTGGAAGGACGGGGGGAGGGGCATCGAAGGGCGGGGGGGGGGAGGTCCAAGGGGCGTAGAAGGGTGGGGAGGGCAAAGGGCAGGGGGGCAAAGGGCAGGGAGGGGCGGGGGGGGGCAAAGGGAGGGGCAGGGGGGGCAAAGGGCAGGGAGGGGGGCAAAGGGCAGGGAGGGGCGGGGGGGCAAAGGGCAGGGAGGGGCAGGTGGGGCAAAGGGCAGGGAGGGGCAGGGGGGGCAAAGGGCAGGGAGGGGCGGGGGGGGCAGGGAGGGGCGGGGGGGGGCAGGGAGGGGTGGGGGGGTGGGGGCAGGGAGGGGCAGGGCAAAGGGCAAGGAGGGGCAAAGGTCAGGGAGGGGCAGGGCAAAGGGCAGGGAGGGTCGGTGGGGGGCAAAGGGCAGGGAGGGGCAAAGGGCGGGGAGGGGCGGGGCAAAGGGCGGGGAGGGGCGGGGCAAAGGGAGGGGCGGGGCAAAGGGCAGGGAGGGGCTAAGGGCAGGGAGGGGCAAAGGGCAGGGAGGGGCAAAGGGCAGGGAGGGGCAAAGGGCAGGGAGGGGCAAAGGGCAGGGAGGGGTGGGGGGGGCCAAAGGGCAGGGAGGGGCGGGGGGGGGGCCAAAGGGCAGGGAGGGGCGGGGGGGCCAAAGGGCAGGGAGGGGTGGGGCAAAGGGCAGGGAGGGGCAAAGGGCAGGGATGGGCAAAGGGCAGGGAGGGGCAAAGGGCAGGACGGGCCAAAGGGCAGGGAGGGGCGTGGGGGTGTCAAACGGGGGGCCAAGGGGCGGGGGGGCCAAAGGACAGGGAGGGGCGGGGGGGGCCAAAGGGCGGGGGTGGCCAAAGGGCATGGAGGGGCAGGGGGGGCCAGAGGGCAGGGAGGGGCGGGGGGGGCCAGAGGGCAGGGAGGGGCGGGGGGGGGGCAAAGGGCAGGGAGGGGCGGGGGGGCCAAAGGGCAGTGAGGGGCGGGGGGGCCAAAGGGCAGGGAGGGGCGGGGGGGCCAAAGGGCAGGGAGGGGTGGGGGGGCCAAGGGCAGGGAGGGGCAAGAGGCCAGGGAGGGCAGGGGGGCAAAGGGCAGGGGGGCAAAGGGCAGCGGGAGGGAGGGAAGAGGGCAAAGGGCAGGGGAGGGAGGGGAGGGCAGGGGGAAGGAGGGCAGGGGGCAAAGGGCAGGGGGAGGGAGGGCAGGGGGCAAAGGGCAGGGGGAGGGAGGGCAGGAGGCAAAGGGCAGGGGGAGGGAGGGCAAGGGGCAGGGGGAGGGAGGGCAGGGGGCAAAGGGCAGGGGTCAAAGGGCAGGGGGAGGGAGGGCAGGGGTCAAAGGGCAGGGGGAGGGAGGGCAGGAGGCAAAGGGCAGGGGGAGGGAGGGCAGGGGGCAAAGGGTAGGGGGAGGGAGGGCAGGGGGCAATGGGCAGGGGGAGGGAGGGCAGGGGGCAAAGGGCAGGGGAGGGAGGGCAGGGGGCTAAGGGCAGGGGGAGGGAGGGAGGGCAGGGGGCAAAGTGCAGGGGGATGGAGGGCAGGGGGCAAAGGGCAGGGGGAGGGAGGGCAGGGGGCAAAGGGCAGGGGGGACAGGGGGCAAAGGGCGGGGGGGCAGGTGGCAAAGGGCTGGGGGGGCAGGGGGCAAAGGCTTGGGGGGCAGCGGGAGTGTGGCAGGACACAAAGGGCAGGGGGAGGGAGGGCAGGGGGCAAACGCCAGGGGGAGGGAGGGCAGGGGGCAAACGCCAGGGGGAGGGAGGGCAGGGGGCAAAGGCCAGGTGGAGGGAGGGCAGGGGGCAAAGGCCAGGTGGAGGGAGGGCAGGGGGCAAAGGCCAGGTGGAGGGAGGGCAGGGGGCAAAGGGCAGGAGGATGGAGGGCAGGTGGCAAAGGGCAGGGGGAGGGAGGGCAGGGGGCAATGGGCAGGGGGAGGGAGGGCAGGGGGCAAAGGGCAGGGGAGGGAGGGCATGGGGCAAAGGGCAGTGGGAGGGAGGGCAGGGGGCAAAGGGCAGGGGGAGGGAGGGCAGGGGGCAAAGGGCAGGGAGAGGGAGGGCAGGGGGCAAAGGGGGCAGGGGGAGGGAGGGCAGGGGGCAAAGGGCAGGGGGCAAAGGGCCAGGGGAGGGAGGGCAGGGGGAGGGGGGGCAAAGGGCAAGGGGAGGGAGGGCAGGGGGCAATGGGCAAGGGGAGGGAGGGCAGGGGAGGGAGGGCAGGGGGCAAAGGGCAGGGGGAGGGAGGGCAGGGGGCAAAGGGCAGGGAGGGCAGGGGGCAAAGGGCAGGGGGAGGGAGGGCAGGGGAGGGGGGCAAAGGCCAGGGGGGAGGGAGGGCAGTAGGCAAAGGGCAGGGAGGGCAGGGGGCAGGTGGGCAGGGAGAGGGAGGGTAGGGGGAGGTAGGGGGGGGCAAAGGGCAGCGGGAGTCAGGGACGCTGTAATTCCCCTGCGTTTCCTCACCTTGCACACGGCCGCGCTCCTGTTCCTACGGGTACCGGCCGCCCTCCTCCTCCACCTCAGGCTCCTCAGCGGAGAGGCTGAGATGCTCCGGTGAGGAGGTGCTGTGCCTCCCGCGGGGAGAGGCGGAGACAGCCGGAGGAGAGGCGGAGACAGCCGGAGGAGAGGCCTCTGGGACGGGGAGCGGCCTGTGTGAGGGGAGAGCCGCAGAGAGTGTGCTGTGTGTGTGTGGGGGGGGGGGGGGGTGAGCGGGGGGGGGATGACCGGGGGGGGGTGAGCGGGGGGGGGGGGATGACCGGGGGGAGTGAGCGGGGGGAGAGCGGGAGGGGGGGGCGGTGAGCGGGTGGGGGGTGAGGGAGAGCGCTGGGTGAGGGAGTGGCCTAAGGGTGGTGAGAGCCGTGGGGAGCGCTCTCGGGGATGGTCAGCCTTGCACGTGCCGCATGCTTTTTGTGTGTATGCTGTGAGTGAGTGAGTTACTGTGTGTGTGTATGTGTGTGTATTAAATAAGTTTTGAAATAAATAAATACTTTAATAAATTGTTTATTAACATTGTACATACTGTATACATACACACATTTCATACGGCGGGTAGCGGCGCAAATTCTTTGTTTTCTTCATCTTCCCCCCTGTCGGCCGGTTCCACGCTCACTGCCGTGCGCGCGCGACACCATTAAAGAAAGGCTGACTAACCTCAGCGCACGACATAGCAAGCGCACGCAGTATAGAACAGCCCTAAGACATGTGAATGTGCTCACAAGTGATATTCTTTATTGGATATATATATATATATATACACAAAAGACAGGGGTGCCCAATGCTACATCCAATTGACAAAACATATAAAGTGATAAGTATAAAGTTTAAATACTTCAATAATAATAATAATAATATTTACTTGGTTATTTAGTTAAACCCTTTGGCCAAAGCGTCATAAGCCTGCATACCACATCAAGGTATAACCAAATTAATGCAGGTCCTACACTACACTATGAACCCTTCCCCTTTACCTCTGTATGAGGGGAAAGAACCATAGTAGGTCCTGTTCTTTGCAGCAAAGTGAAAAGACCTCCCAAGTTAAAAAGGTGAGGAGGAGTGAGCTCTGGGGGGAGGTGCATACAACTGTTACCAGAAATTGATTAACACACACATTTCCAGCTAGCTCAAACTCCCACACCCATCATGAATATATATTTATGCCAAAAAGAGTGTTGCTGAGCGTGGCAAATATATACAGCAAAAGACAGGGGTGCCCAATGCTACATCCAAATGACAAAACATATCAAGTAATAAGTATTTATACTTTATATGTTTTGTCAATTGGATGTAGCATTGGGCACACCTGTGTTTTTTTGTATATATTTGCCACGCCCGCACTCTTTTTGACATAAATATATATTCATGATGTGGTGTGTGTGGGAGTTTGAGCTAGCTGGGAATGTGTGTTTATATATATATATATACAGTGGTCGACAAATCTCTACTCGCCACCTAGTACCACACGTGTGCTGCTTGGGCCAATAGGAGCTCGCCACGATATTAAATCCACTCGCCCGGGGCGTGCAAATGTATAGGTTTGTCGAACACTATATATATATATATATATATATATATATATTTAGCCCTTTTTCTGGACACCTTCCTAAGGGACTACTAGTGCTGTACTTAACCTGCGGCTCCAGGAGATATGAGCCTCCGCTAGCTGGGAGCCTGGGGTAATGAGTCTAGCGCAGCGCCTCCACTTACCCAGGATCCCCGTTACGTAAGATCGCCCTGGGCAAGAAATACACCAACAATGCGTGCAACCAAGTTTACTGTGCGCAATCATGAACTTATATTCTATATGAACCGGGGCAATCGCCCAATATACATACACTTATCTTATAACACTATACTTATGCTCTATACGTTGGAGTCCTTGTACTAGGCAGCTCGGCCACATTCCTAATGGAAAATGTCCTGTACAACAGTGGCTCTGCCACGCTCTATAGAGGGTTGTCCTTGCAGTAGGTTAGCCAATGTACGCAGTCCGCTAGCCACTTGCTACTGTCCTACTAGAGTTATTCCTAAGGCGGGATCAGCGCCTGATGACAGGTGTTGGTGCACGTAAATGACAATAGTACCTCCCGGTCACGGCGGTGACCGGCGCCTCTTCACAAAGGGTCCGCTGCTCCCGCTCGGATCCTCCGGACGCCGAGATGTCCAGCCTTCTGATCCCAGATGACTGTCCACAACTCCGTGCGCTGTCCCTATCTAAGATGACAATACTCTCCACTACCGGGCGTCCCTACAGTACCGCAGCCTACGGTGACTCAGGGAAAATCTCCTAGGGGCCTGGGGGTAATCTCTGGCCTATGCAGGCGGGTCACGGACCCCCTGCAATCACACTCCTCCTCTCGCTCGGTCCCGAGCTCCTCTGCCTAACGTGGTCTCTGCCCCCACGCTTCCTGTTCCCGTTCTCGTAATCCCCGCCCTCTCATTGGCTCCTAGCATCAGGTGATTGCCCCCAGAGCTCGCGGGAGTTGCCGTCCATTATCAGAGCCTTTTCTTATTGGCCCCGCGTTCGCGCGCTCCCCTTGCGCATGCGCGACCTACGACCTTGTCCGTGTCCTCACAGTATTGCGCAACAATATGGCGGCCCCCTATATACCGTGCCGTCAGAGAACCTGCCATACACACACACCGGGTTTTAGCACACATATATATATATATATATATATATATATATATATATATATATATATATATATAAAAAATGCTGGCAGTAAACCTGGTAAGTAAGTATGCAGGATTGCCAACAACAATCAATGGAGGTTTGCCCTCAAACCCTGGTGAGGTGTCATATGTCCCCAAAGGAAGTGACAACATGCATTGTGCCCACACTTAGTGGTACAGAGCAGGTTTGTTCTCTGGGGGGTGATATAAGACACAGCACTGCCTAAAGTTAGAAGTCAGTTTCCTGTTGTTGTGCTGCCTCTGTTCAGTGAGAGGCACGTGAAGGTTTGCAACAGTGTTGCAGTGTCTCCTGCTAGCTGTGAGTCAGTGAGCAGACGCAGCAGAGTGAGAGGAGCTGACAGACAGAGCAGCTCAAGAGAGGAGCTTACAGCAGCCAGAGAAGCTGGGGAATCTCTTTGAGAGTAAAGGTGGAAAGCAGCTCTAAACAGGGAGAAGGGACCTTCCTAATGGAGTGCTGCACAGAGATGAGCGGCTGAGTTGCTATCTGTGAGGGGCAGCTGGCCCATACCATGCAAATAAAGATGTCTTGTTCGCATATACATCCACTGTGTGAGTGTGAAGTTACTCAGCAGTGGATGGCACCACCAAGAAGGAGTTCCTCACCAGGACCATCTCCCTGCGGAAGCACAGATCCTGATGAGGTGGAGGCGCTGCACATGAAGTAAGTTGAACTCGCACCCACTACCTCAGCTACCTGTCCTGATGACATCCCCTAATACCATCAAGCGGGAGACTCAGGAGTCCTGTTACTTGCAGGTGCACCACCATACACGATCACGTAATTGGGACCGGTTAGACCACACGGGCCAATGTGAGATTGGGTGGGTCAGACAAGGGGGGTCCACCCGTTACATATATATATATACACTGTGTATATTCATTACTTTGAATTTTATTTCTTCAGCACTCTTTTTTTCATACTTTTAAAGCCAGGAGACATTGATTAAAAAGAAAAACCCATATGAGGTCTGCACACAACTAATTCCCTCTAGTATCGATATAAATGGTACAACATTAAGACTCTGGGAACCTACAATGATGTTATTACATGGTATAAGAATTGATGCTGGTTAGATTTATTATTTTAACCCAAACAGGTCCATACGTTGATGCTTTGACAGATAGTTTAAATGAAGAGGTAGATATAGCAGCCATAAGGCCACACACACACACACACACACACACACACACACACACACACACACACACACACACACACACACACACACACACACACACACACACACACACACACACACACACACACACACACACACACACACATTCCAAGAATAGAAATATAAAAGGACACTGGGAGCTCCCACCCCCAAATACATATAAACCCCCAAATAACAATGCATACAACCCCCCCCCCCCATCACCCAAATACATACAATCCCCCCCCACCCAGACTTTTTAGCAGCATATATCCATTCTAACTGACCCTCAGTGTGCTGTCTGCATTCTTACTGTCACTGTTATATTGAGTTATTAAATTAATATAGATTGATAATAGATTTACTTCCTGGAAACGAGATTCTCATCATAGTATCTCTAGAAAATAAAACAAAGATTGTTAGTTAGTACAATGCACAATAATTGGTCTGTACACCTAGAATGTTGCAATAGTGCTGGTTTCATAGAACAAAACAAACACTTTTTAAGGTGATTTCCATAACAAGCTGAACTAGATTTACAGAACTTCCTCCTTGTTATTGACCACTTTTCTGGCCTTCTTCCCTTGTAATGTAAAATGAGGACACGACTATTAAAGTCTACTTATTTTGCATGCCACTTGCTTTTAGGCAGTGGATATTCACAGTTGAGTGCAAATAACCACACGGTGCCGTGCAGCTATTTGCACTCAACAGTGTGTATATCCACTGCCTTGCTTTTCCCATGCATGCCCACCTTTCCCTCAATAAAAGGGAGTGATTAATCTGCCTTCCTGTTTCAAGACGCAGAGAGCAAAGAAAGGCTCCACACTCATAAGCAACTCAACACACACAGGTGTTACTTTTCACTCTGGATCTCTTTTGTTTCTAGTACTACTGCACTGTTACCTCCTTCTGTCTTCATATGGCGCTTTACCCATGCACTACCAGCCAAGTCATTCAAGGTAACCACTCCGTCGTGCCCAGCACGCTGTTATTCAGTGCTGGTCTCCTGGGAAATCTCGTCGCCCTTTTCATTCTATTGCAGCACAAGCTTCATGTGAAGAGCAAAAAGACTTCAGTTTTCTATATACTGGTCACTGGCCTTACACTCATAAATCTGACGGGGAAGTGCCTTGTGAGCCCCATGGTGCTGGCTGCTTATTCCAACAATCAGACCTTGGTTGGGCTGGCTGACAACCGAAGCCTGTGCCACATCTTTGGCTTTTCCATGACTTTCTTCGGTTTAGCCCCCATGCTCATCCTCCTGGCGATGGCTTTTGATTGCTGGCTTGCACTGGGACACCCTTTTTTCTATCACGTGCACATCACCAGAAAAGTTGGACTGCTGGTCCCTTTTGGGGTCTGCGTTTTCAGCCTGGTTTTTTGCTCTATGCCCTTTCTGGGCTTCGGTAAATACGAACAGTATTGTCCTGGGACATGGTGCTTTATACGAATGACCATGGAGGAGCCCAGCCCCGGCGTCCTTGCTTACTCTGTATTGTATGGAACTGTTATGGGACTATTTGTTGTAGCCATTATCATCTTCAATATAGCTATTATGAAAAACCTTTATCAGATGTACCAGAGTCAACACCAAAAATGTTATATGGTCACCAATATCACAAAAAACCATGAAGAAGCCAAGCAAGTAGGCATGGAAGAGCTGGATCATCTCATACTATTGGCTGTTATGACAATTCTATTTGCTGTGTGTTCATTTCCCTTAACTGTAAGTATGTATCCTTTGTACATATGTCTACAGATTGTTGTTACATAAGATAATTATTTTGTTAAAAGATACCCAGTGCTTGAATTAAAATAAGCTTTCAGCATTAATAGACAAATGTAAACTAACACTAGTGATAGGTTATTGGGATTTGGTGTTTTGTTGTTTCATTCATTCTATTAAGACTCCGAATAAGAAATCCATATGATAAAAAAGCAAATATAATTAATCCAAAATACATTTAAGAGTTATTCATCAATATATTATAGTGGTTTAGCTCTTGTCGACACACATGCAATGATGCAAGCCAATCTTTACAGAGTCTACGAGATATAGCAAATAAAAATACCACTTGTGGTGCATTTGCAGGTCTGCAACCCTGTCTTTCCCCATTATCTCTTAGCAAACAGCGCTTCTACTGCAGCCAGGGATTCTGGGTAATGACATGCAAATGAGTACAGTGTGTCACTCTTTACTTCTTATCTGTTTTAACATGGGACCCTTATAAGCGTATGCCTGCCGCATTACACAGCTTTTCAGCACAGCCTGGGTTGAAGAAGTGCAGAGCCAGTAAACCTACTCACAGACAGCTTTTTCGACCATTTGGGTCTCATCAGTGCGAGGTTGATTCTGGCTATACAACGTGAAGCTGGTACGTGGGTGTAACCAGACATTAAAAATGTTAAAGTGGGTAAAACCTCATTTTTTTTTTTAAATGATCAAAACCCTCCACCGTACAGGGTACAGCAAATAAAAATACCACTTGTGGGTAAATTTGCATGAGATATTATTAAAAAATATTTAGTTGAAACCATTGCAAATGCCATGGGAGAGAAGCACAGCTATGAACATCTGGTTCTTGTTTGATGCTGGCTCGCTATACACTGACTTTTAATTTGCCTAAGAAATATTATTAAATGCTAAAATTATTAAATATTATTAAATTAGGGAGCGGGACCGGCTCAGTGAGTAAAGACACTGACTGGCAATGAGAGTTTGAAGCAGGGGAGCCTGGTTCAATTCCAGTGTCGGCTCCTTGTGACCTTGGGCAAGTCACTTTATCTCCCTGTGCCTCAGGCACCAACAAATAGATTGTAAGCTCCACGGGGCAGGGACCTGTGCCTGCAAAATGTCTCTGTAAAGCGCTGCGTAAAACTAGCAGCGCTATACAAGAACATGCTATTATTATTATTATTAAATGCTGTATCTATTTCTGACTTTTGTTGTTTAACGCGTTTAATACCGAAGACCTCGTAAAGAGCTGATCATGGCTAATGACCCCATTATGAAGTCTACATGCTGGTTTGTTACAGGTGTTCGTTCTTTCATCAAGCCCATTTAAGTGACAATGCAACAACAAAAGCAACAACAACGCTCACATTCGTACATAATGTGCATTGTCAGTCTGTAGTTTCTGGAAACTGATATCCATGGCATACGCCACGTTTCCCTGCCACGTTTAGTTCCTTGTAGTTGGAAGTAAATAAGTCTCACGGCTGTTTCTTCATGCAAATCAAATGAGTATTACTTTAAAACTAGTCTTTCAATTGGTGGTCACTGTATTATTTGTCATAATATATCTTTATTTGCACTAATAAGGTGTGCAAAGTCGGTATGATACGTGTATCCGGTATATGTGTTGGCTCATTTACCCGTACTGAAATAATTTGTATAATTCCTTACTTAGGGTTCTGTATATCAACGCCGACCCCCTAGAAAAGTGAGTTTAGACCAGGGGTGGCCAACTCCAGTCCTCAAGAGCTACCAACAGGTCAGGTTTTCAGGATATTCCTGCTTCAGCACAGGTGGCGGTGTCAGACTAGCCCTGGTTTAGCAGCACTGTACCATTTTCTGCATGTGTAAAAACAGAGTTTTACATCTCCTGCAGGATAGCAGCTCACTGAAAGTTATATCTACATACTGTTTTGTATTTGTTTAAAATTCATATACTGTATTGATATATAGATAAACTCTAAAATGGAAAAAAAAGCCATTTTTTTAAACAAGAGAAAAAAGAGGTATAAACTTAGAAAAAGTATTTTGCACAGAGGAAGATAATGAGAGATTTACATTTAGTAAAACAAAGAGTAAAGAGGAAGAATTTTCATATCTAGAGAAAATCATGATTACAGAATTAAAACAGTGGTGGGATATAACTACTTTAAAGCAAATATATTTGCAGTAAACGTATCCCTAGGGGATTACTCCTTTTTAAATCTCCAACTTTTGATTTTAACAATGATATATTTATTCGTGAATGGAACCGTATCCTTGATAATTGTTCACAATCTATAGTTCCAGCACTCACTGGCTCTGAGAAAATATGATACTATGTGTATGCCACAATCATTATTCACTGGAGCGCTGCAGTAAAGGGAGAGGGAGAGAAGAAAAAGAGAGACATATGGTCGTGTAACCTGATGGTTTGATTTACCTTGCGTATTACTCCTTCTCTGGTGTACTCAGTACTTGGCTTGCTGTTTCTCAGCTTTCTATTTGCATTGTGTTGCTCTTTGAGTGCTGTTCTGGTTATTGGGGTGTCTGGGAAAAGGGAAGTACCTTATGGTCTTTTAAGACCCGAGGGAACAGGCCTGAGGAAGGGGTGTCCCCCCAAAACGTAGCCCCCTGATAACCCTCCCCCCTTGTTTGTACTGTCCTCACTCTCTTATCCGTTTGTTGTCCCACTACCTATCTCTTTATTTTTCACCCCAATCACCACTGGATTATCTGTGTTTGTGCATTTGCACCGCATCACTCCAAATATTATCTTGTGTACATTAAATCGCTTATTATTGTGGCATACCCATAGTATCATATTTTCTCAGAGTCAGAGAGTGCTGGAACGTTAGATTGTGACTATAAATTGTGGGGGAATTTGGGTCCTGCACGTGCATTTCTTTAATCTGAGTGAGTGCTGTCTACTCAATTGTTATAGGTTCCTTGATAATTGTTCATTTCAAATAATGAATGTGTTCATTTCCCATAGAAGACAATCACTAAATAGGATTGATATAGAAATTCAAGAAATTAAAAATAGAATGGAAAAATATGGAATATACTGTACTAATGAAGTACAACAGCTAGACATCAATCTAACGGAGAAATTAGATCAAATTGAAAAAGAAGTGATTGAAATAAAATAAAGTAAATATAAAAGGGACAAATAAGATTATGAATCAGGAAATATAGAAATTTAAAGAAATCAGCAAATACAAGAAGGAATTCATCTAAAAATAACAAAAGATGTCAAAAAAAAAACTCTTAGAGAAAAAGAACGGTCTGATTCTAAAGTAGAGAACCACAAAGACAGTTTTAAAAGACATCAATCCATAGAAAGAAAACAGGACTGGCAGAAGGTACCAGATATAAAAGAAATGAATCTAAAACACAACATGAAGATCGCAGCAAAGAGAGGTATAAAGAACAGAGACCAAGGGAAGATTATCAGAGATTTACAAAGAACAAAAAAAGAAATGAGGAAGATAATGATAAAAAAATCTAGAAGGTATGAGCAGGAGCCAGAAAAATTAGGAAACGGCAGAAATAATACTTTTTTTTTTTTTTTTAGAGAGGGACAAGAACATAAAGTGGCGAGAGGAATTGAGAAATTCCCTAGTGGGACAAGCAAAAAAAACACAGCATCTCCCATGAGGCGAAAATGGGGCTCAGACACAGGCGAGGAAGCAGGGGAGGGACAAAGACCATTAAAAAGAAGGGCCCAATACATGAAAAAGGAATTTTCCATTTAAGCTCACATATACTAACTGAACAAGAAAAAAAAGTATTACAAAAGAGATTAACCTTTGCTCCGACCTGCAAACAATCCTTGTAACCTATATATAGGTGAAAAGTGAATATATCAATAGTGGCGCTCTAATTATCTCTGTGCAACAAAAAAATCAGTGCAAATGGTGAAAAATAACAATTTTAAGTACAAGCACATATACTGAATGCTGCTGTGACCCGGTGGTGGGATCTCTCTCTCAATCCCATGTGAAGTAAATGAAGTATTGATCGTTGGGAAGCGCAAACATGTGGAAATAGAAGAAATATTCTAATGGTGCAGTATGGTTGTAATAATAGTGAAATTGTTTTCTTAAAATCTTTAGGTAGAATACTCACAAATGTGAGATGGAATAAGTACACGTAATGGTATCTTTTAGCTGCGGTGGTATGGATGTACACCTCGTTATGCCCACGGGTACCTTATAAGACCAAAAGAAACCGGAACATAGTGCAGACTTTATGCAAACATTTATAGGAATAGGTAAGGTGCAATGCACTCACATGGTTCAAGATTTAAACAGGCATTTAGATCTCACAACTGGATTTCGGCTGCAGGATAGATTCTCTGCTTCCCCTGCACTCTGCTTCTCTGCGTGGCGTGCGTCTCACGGATGCGTTTCAGCGATACCGGAAGTGGCGTCAGCAGGATACAAGGTTCCGGTCAGCTGTGTGATGCGTTGACTAGCGACACTCTACGCGTTTCACCTTCCTTGGGTTCTTTAGGAGTGTCGCTAGGTGGTGACTAAGGGCTTAATATACTATAAACTGGAGACCCATAGGTTGATAACTAATTGGGTAATTGGGTGATTGAAAAAGCTAAAACTAAAGCTAAAACATAGCCATTGGCATAGTTGATTACCTCCATATCATACATATATGGAGTTCAAAAAAACACAATGACATGATACAGTAATAAAAGTTTAATAAAAACAATATTAAAATAATAGTAATATTAAAATAGAAAAACTATTAGAAATTAAAACGGTATTAAGTCTATAAATTAAAATAAACTTATATAACACATATAGCGATCTTAAAGAAAACTGATTTATGTAAATGACTTGTGAGGGAATCTAAAGGAAAACAAGAGACTGGGATTAGACAACACAATAATGCATTATAGAAATGGTTTAACATCAAATTCTACATTTAAACCTGAGGGGGATATTGTTTGGGGTTCGAACATCTAATAGGATTCCCTCTTTATAAGAGCGGAATTTCTATTTCCCCCTCCCCAGTGGGGCATAATTTGTTCTATGGCTTTAAATGTAAGACCTTTTGGATTAGCATTGTGAAATAATAAAAAATGATTTGACACACTATGAGTAGTTAATTTCTTTTTAATGTTACCAAGGTGTTCTAGTATTACAACCATACTGCACCATTAGAATATTTATTCTATTTCCACATGTTTGCGCTTCCCAACGATCAACACTAAACCTATATATGGACCTGAATACATATGTGAGAAAACTTGCTATTAAAAGTTATTTTGCACGAAATAGTTTAGAAACAGGAAATCATGTAGAAATACAAAACATAGAAAGAGAAAATAATCTAGAGTCGGATGTTTTTAGACATACGAACCTAAAAAAAAGAAAAGTACTTTTTTCCCCCCCAAGCCAAAGTAAAGGCAATTATGTAGAAACTTTTCACCAATTAGTCAATAAGGAATTGGAAAAACTACAGAAAGAAAATGGTCAAATTAAACAAAATCTTACCAAAGAAGAAAATAACGCATTACATACATTAACAAATAACTCAAAAATAGTAATAAAGAGTGCAGACAAAGGAGGAACACACAGATTGCTCAGCTGCTTTTGGGAGGGTAGTGCCCCCCCCCCTAAGGTTTAAGCATGCCCCTCCCCACTTTCCAAGTTGGCAGGTCAGTTTCATTTTGCCAGGTTACGACAGATTCAATATGATCATTCTTCCTGTAATTATACAGGTTAATAAGAATTTTAACCCAGGGAGTGTTAGGACCTGCTACGGTCATGACTTGAAAGTGGCAGCAGGCTTAAGACGCTTTGGCCAAAGGGTTAAACTAAATTACCCTTTTTTCAAGAGAATATATAGGTATTGCACTGTGTATTTTAGTCACATTGGAAGTAGCTTTGGGCATCTTTGTCTGTTTTTTGTTATAGACAAAGGAGGAAGAATTGTATTGATGGATAGGAAAAGATATGACGAGGAATCATTGAAAATCTTAGGCGATAAGAGAACATATATGATATTACAACAGAATCCAACAAAGAGATATAAAAATATACTTAAAGAACTGTTGATAGAAGGTAAGAACAAAAAAATAATATCTATAAATCCGCCAGGCCGTCCTATAATTTCGGGGATCAATTCAATCAGCTCCAATTTATCACAATATGTGGATTATCAGTTGCAAAGTTATGTTCCCAAATTGAAGTCACATATAAAAGATAGTGCACATGTCATTAATCTCTTAAAAACCACAGCATGGAGAGAAAATTACATACTAGTGACGTGTGACGTCACATCACTATACACCAACATAGAACACCAGAAAGGACATGAGGCAATTCAATACTTTTTGGACTTATATTCATCTTTACATAAAGACCAAAATAAATGAATTTTGGAAAGTATACAATACATATTAAACCATAATTATTTTATTTTTAATGATCAATATTATTGACAATTATGCGGAACGGCAATGGGCACCAGGTTTGTGCCCACCTACGCCAACCGGTTCATGGGCAAATGGGAGGAGGATGCCATATGGACGGGTGGTGTCCTGGGCACAAACTTGGTGCTCTGGAAAAGATTTATAGACTACATTATCTTTATTTAGCGTGATGGTAAGGAAAGTTTAGTTGAATTTTTGACAAAAATTAATTTAAATGACCTTAATTTAAAATTCACTTATAATTTCAGTACAGTGGAAATCGAATTCCTAGATCTTTGTATTTATATCGATGAAGGACAAATTAAGACACGTACATTCTACAAACCAGTAGACAGCAATAGCTATATCCTCTCATCCAGTATGGTTAATACAAGGTGGTTAAATATTATTCCCAGGGGGGAATTCAAAAGAATTAGGAAAAACTGCACAGATACTGTAGCAGTACCTTTTTGGAACAATCCAAAATATTAACAGAAAGGTTTACAGAAAAATAATACAGAGATACACTTATACAAGAGGCTAAATTACAAGCATTAAATGAGGATAGAGACAAACGAATAGAACTCAAAAGGGAAAAAAGGAATCACTTTAATGAAAAATCAGTAACTTTTATAACACAATTCAATTCAGAATACAAGAAAATAGAAATGATTTGAAAAATTATCATCATATTCTTCAAGAGGATCCAGTTCTAAAGGAATGCATAATGGAAAAACATTTTCAAGTGTAGAAAGTGTAAATATTGTAAATATGGCTTGATAGGCAAAGAGTTCTCTTCCAAACAGAAATTTTCAAAATAAAGAAATTCATAAATTGTGAAAGCAAAGGGATAATATACCTTGTAGTGTGCCCCTGCAACCAACAATATGTTGGGTGCACCAAAAGGTGTTTAAAACAACGTATTGGGGAGCATTATCTAAATATAAAAAAGGGACTCGAAACCCATAGTGTTTCGAGTCATTTCAAAAAGTATCATTCAAGTAACCCAGAAGGTCTTAGATTTATGTGGATAGATAAAGTCGAATTGAATAAAAGTGGAGGTGATTTGGTGCAAAAAATCTCCCAATGAGAAACTTTGTGGATTCACAAGTTTAAAACTTTAACACCAAAAGGATTAAATATAAATATTGATTTGGGCTGTTTTCTCACATAGCTATTCAAGAAACTCTGTGTAGCAATCCCCTTTTGTTTAATTGCTACCTCTAAATAATTTTGTGTTATCACATGGACCAAAATAAATTGTCTCTTTGTACAAACTACTTATTTGAAAAGTACATTTTAAACTTAGTTACAATATCTTACATCTACAGTAGGTATAATAGATAGGTTGCATAGCGATCTTCATGTTGATTCTTTAAATATATTTGTATTGAAATTAATTATACGCCAGCAGAAGTCTTCAAAGAAATGGATTTATGAAAATGTATGCACTTTTGTATTTTATATTTTGTATGTTTTGAAACCATTTTTTCAGTTTAAGTATTGTATCAGTGCTATTATGTATTTATGATGACCCAATTTTGAATCTCTATGTGCATAATGTTTTAATTAAAGTTAATTGTATAGCAGCACTAGAGAGGGATATAATATGAGGGAACACACGGACATACCATACTTACCCCGATGAAGAAGGAAGGAACACCTTCGAAACGTGTAGGGTTGCCGGAGAACAAGTTTCAGGAGAGCACGAGAAACCGGAAGTGACTCAGAACCCCCGTGGATCGGCGGTGGGAGTCGCGGGAACCGGAGAGAAATCTGAAGTGCTTTCAACGGGTCGTTTGTGTTTATTACACTGTCAGTGTGAGTGTATCCTGAATTTTTATATATAAAAGTTGGACTTTTAACAAAAAAGGCTTCCGAATCCTTCTATGAAATCTTGGGGGTGGAGGAGCTAAAGAAACCTTTACGTGTCTGAACGCATGCACTGGCATGTAAGTGCATATCTCACCATCTCTTGTGCACGTAGAATATTGTGAACGTGCTTCACTATTGTGCTTTTCTTTCTCTCCTTATAACTTCCCTTTATGATGAGGCACGCTGATCATCCTTGAAACCTTAATCTCATTCAGTATGTTAGACTTACGCCACTCCAGATGTGGGGGATTTTTCTGGAGTAAATAGAAGAGAAAAATAACGGGGCAGAGAGACGCAGAATGTGATACATCTCATTATAATCTGTGTACATGTAGCTCCCCCCCCCAACTCCTCCTACTGACTCCCCAAGGTGCAAGCTGGGGCAGAGACGCAGAATGTGATACATCTCATTCTAATCTGTGCACCATGTAACTCCCCCCAACGCCTCCTACTGACCCTCCCCAAGGTGCAAGCTGGGGCAGAGATGCAGAATGTGATACATCTCATAATCTGTGCACCATGTAACTCCCCCCAACGCCTCCTACTGACCCTCCCCAAGGTGCAAACTGGGGCAGATACACATAATGTGATACATCTCATAATCTGTGCACCATGTAACTCTCCCCAATTCCTCCTACTGATATTGAGTAAAATGTTTTGATACATAAGTTCAGGGTACCCCGGTTTTGTTCCACAATTGCGTTGATACAAAGACCCTATAGGGCTTTATGCATCATGTACAAATTGAATTCATTGCTACTTTATAATTGAAGCCCTGCTCCTGTTGTGGTCAGTGTGATACCGTGTCCCCCTCCCCCCCTCCCCATCAACTTATCAGTCATCTTACTAATGCTGAGCAATGATAATAATAAGTATTCAAAATGTCAACATTTTAACCCTATCAACTATTAGGAGAGAGAGTTATTCCGTGTCCAATTTCTAGTCTCGTAAATGTCTCCAACTCCTTCTCGCTATCTTATTTATGAGTCTGTGCCCTATTATCCTGCTCCGACGCTAAGATAGAATTCAATCTGTGTACACTGCCTAATGACATTATTTGTTATCGCTACCCTTGCACAATAGAAATGAGTAGTTGTATATTTGTACATTACACCAGTACACTATTTGCTAGCACTGCCTTTGTGTAATATTCTGATACAGGGGGTTATGTCCCTTAAAGCTGCAGTTCAGTCTTTTTTATTTATTTATTTTTTACTTCAATATTTTCATGTGGGCAATCTCTAATTACCTAAAGAACTGTATAGCTGCAGGTCAATTCGTTCTCCATGTATTGATCTGCAAAATTTGGTGACATAATTAGTGAAGGGATCTGTTTTTTTTCTGCTTCTGTCTCTCAGTGGAAGCTCATGAATATTCATGAGCACTCCTGCACTGACATGTGCTAGAGGGAGGGCAGGGCTGACAAAGGGGTGTGCCAGGGCTTGTGACAGGACATGAAGGGGCAGTGCCTTAGCAAATGGCTGTTAAAATAGAATACAAGAAAATTTGTCTTTCAAAGTTGTTTTTTTAAAAACAGAAAATGCTAAAAGTATTTTTTCTTACTACAGAACTGATTTATTAAAAAAAAAACACACATGCAGGATATTGACTGAACTGCAGCTTTAAATAGAAACTTACTAATAAAGAACTCACTTTAATTAACCTTATGTTTGCTCTCTTGATCTTCCTTTTTCTTGTTAAACTTTTTTTTATAGCTGCGGCAGACAGCCATTAAATGGTTAAGTATTACGTATCTGGCAAAACATTTGCAGAGTTGTTTTTGAGCAGATTTTGACAATCCTGATGAAATACAGTAATACATAAAAGTTTATAGTCTTGTAAAAAAAATAAAAAAAACAACAAGAAAACAATTTCTCTCCCAAATGCTAAAGATAAAAGAATAGTATGTGGCAATAATCACTGAATAATGAAAGTGTGGCTTTTTAAAAAAATTCCATTTACAGTAAAGTTGGTGCCCAAGATAACATGAAGTCACAGTTTTGGCCACAGAAGTAGCTCCTTGGGAAAGTACTAAATGAGCCAATGTCTGGCATGTGTAAATGACCACAAAGACATATGACCACAGAATAACCAAAAATAAATATGATTCTTCATGTGATGAAAGGGAAGAAGGGTGGGGAGCCGTGTTGGTGATTTCTTCCATGTAGTAACAAAGGAGGGAGAGGAGGAGGGGGTATGATACCTTTTATTGGACCAACAAGTACTTGCTATGCTACAGGCTTTCCAACCTCTTGGGGTCCTTCATCTTAGCAACCTTCCTAAGGGGGAATGGGACGAGTGGACGCGGCGGCTTTGCCGCAAGGTTTTAGCCACCGCCATTTAGCCGCCGAGGGACACTTCATCACCGCCTTTTCGTCACTGCTCGTTTCAGCCCCAAGGTAGTTAATTAGCGTTAGTGTAAGGGGTTTGAAGGGTAGGGGACCAGGGTAAGGTTTTTAGGCTGAGGGATTTTTAGGGTAGTGGATCGGGGTAAGGTTTTTAGGCTGAGGGATTTTTAGGGTACGGGACTATGGTAAGGTTTTTAGGGTACGGGACTATGGTAAGGTTTTTAGGGTAGGGGACTATGGTAAGGTTTTTAGGGTAGGGGACTATGGTAAGGTTTTTAGGGTACGGGACTATGGTAAGGTTTTTAGGGTACGGGACTATGGTAAGGGATTTTTAGGGTAGGGGACCAGGGTAAGGGATTTTTAGGGTAGGGGACTATGGTAAGGGATTTTTAGGGTAGGGGACCAGGGTAAGGGATTTTTAGGGTAGGGGACCAGGGTAAGGGATTTTTAGGGTAGGGGACCAGGGTAAGGGATTTTTAGGGTAGGGGACCAGGGTAAGGGATTTTTAGGGTAGGGGACTATGGTAAGGGATTTTTAGGGTAGGGGACCAGGGTAAGGGATTTTTAGGGTAGGGGACCAGGGTAAGGGATTTTTAGGGTAGGGAACCAGGGCAAGGGATTTTTAGGGTAGGGGGCCAGGTAAGGTTTTTAGGCTGAGGGGATTTTTAGGGTAAGGGCTAAAGTTAGGGGCTTACCTTGGTGGCGAGGTGAGTGGCTGTGACTTTGTCACGGCAAAACGGCCACGACCAAACACCCTAGACCAGGGGTGCGCAAAGTGGGGGGCCACGAGATTCGCTGCATGGGACATGGGGTTTACAGAGGCCCCGCGCGCTTCCCGAAGGCATTTAAATTAATGCCGGGGGAGCTGCAAGGCCTCTGTAAACTTCTCCTTACCTTGGTTCAGACACTCCTGGTGACGCGTCGCCATGGCAACGCATCAAATGACGCAGCGGGGTCATGTGACGTTGCATTGCCGTGGCAACGTGACATCCCTCTCCCCTTTCCCAGCCTACCTCTCAGGCTGCAGCTTCACACACAGATACTTCTGTCCTTGAGGCCCCGCCCCCTGATTGAGGCCCCGCCCACCTGCGGAGGCTCTGCAGAGGCAGGAATTTCCCCTCTCTGATCTTCCTGCGGCATCTCAGGGCCCCGCCCCCTGACTTAGGCCCCGCCCACCTGCGGACCTCTGCAGAGGCATGGCTTTCCCCTCTCTGATCTTCCTGCTGCATCTCAGGGCCCCGCCCCCTGACTTAGGCCACGCCCACCTGCGGACCTCTGCAGAGGCATGGCTTTCCCCTCTCTGATCTTCCTGCTGCATCTCAGGGCCCCGCCCCCTGACTTAGGCCCCGCCCACCTGCGGACCTCTGCAGAGGCATGGCTTTCCCCTCTCTGATCTTCCTGCTGCATCTCAGGGCCCCGCCCCCTGACTTAGGCCACGCCCACCTGCGGACCTCTGCAGAGGCAGGGATTTCCTCTCTCTGATTTTCCTGTGGCATCTCGGGGCTCCGCCCCCTGACTTAGGCCACGCCCACCTGTGGACCTCTGCAGAGGCAGGGATTTCCCCTCTCTGATCTTCCTGTGGCATCTCAGGGCCCCACAAAGAATTAATGTGTGGGCAGAAAGCTGGGCCCCCAACCCCACCGGGCCCAGACAGCCCCTCCCGTCTACATCCTGCAAATATCTCTGCAAATATTCAGCTGTTAGTTCTTTGTCAATACATATTTCTATGTATTCTGGTAGCTTAGTACGCAAAGTATGTAAACATTTCCCAGCTGAGTTCTTGGTAACGATCCAGCATGATTTCATTATATTCAGTTAACAGGTACCTTGTATCCTGCTGCTTTTCTTTCAGAAGACTTGGCAAACTTGACTCACATTTCTAGCAAGTATACACAGCCTCTCGTGCCTACAACGTGAAGCTGCTAAATGTATGGTGCATGATGCAGAAATATTAGATCTTAGCAAATATATCCTAAAGGACTGGTATAAATAAAGTCAACACACAGTTACATTACACAGTTACATAGTAGATGAGGTTGAAAAAAGGCGTATGTCCATCGAGTCAATCTGGTGCCCAAAACTGAGCTCCATATTCAAGGTGTGGTTTTACAGTGGCAAAATGATGCGGTCTTCCCTTCCATCCATACCCCACTTAATGCAAGATAAGATCTTACTTGCCATTGTGGCTAATGCCTGACATTGGGCACCCTTGCTAAGCCTGCTGTCTACACACACACAAAAAAAGGGGAGAGAAGTCCCGCACCAAATGAACCTGAATAACAAGTGGATAATCCTAGTGTTAGGCGGTAGGTGCAACAAGGTGAATTAATAAGTGAATATCAGAAAACAATGGAGGGTACAGAGAGGTGTACACTGCCAGAGAACTCCCCTAGTTGCACGACACCCTTGTAAAAAGGTACATTGAGTAAATAAATTAAAACGCGTATCACAGTGTAAATTATGAACTGCAAGTCAAAAGCAAGTACTGGGATAGGAGGTAGGCGGAGCGAACAAAAACCTCAATAAAGCTCGGAGTATTATTGTCACTAGTGAGCCAAAAAGAGAGACGTAATCGCCTAAATAGGACTCCCCACCCAGAACAGTGAGACTATGAGTGTGCTCGCAGTGACAAACTTAAATAGCTAACTACATTTCTTGTTATTTTGTTCTGCTTTTTGCCTGTTATCACCACCTAATAGCGATGTGAGCGTGTGTTTACCCTCTGATCTGGGCTCCTGAGGTCTGTGAAGATAATTAGCAGCTCTGCACCTGCACAGACAATGATACTGACAATACCTTGATTGTGTCACAGTGTGCCACTGCTGCACATTTTGATATGGCTATTGCTCGGCTATTATCAGTGGGCAACAATTTCAGGCCAGTGACTTCCACAGTAGATACTTAAGCTGAAATAGTTAAATGCATTCAAGCATGTCACGCTGCCAGCATGCTCATAGTCTGCTTTTAGTTTTTGTTTGGGTGGCGCGGGCGGTTGCAGAGATCCCGCACTCTCCCCCCAGGCATTTAAATTAAATGCAGGGCGACCGCACGAGGCCTCTGCAACCTCTACTTACCGGGATTCTGACGGCTTCAGCATGCGTGACCATGGCAACATGGCGTCAAATGACGCCAAGGGGTCAGGTGACGTCACGGTTTGCTATGGTAACATGACGTCAAATGACGCGAGGTAAGGAGGGGGGTTTGAAGTTTGCGCGCCCCTGCTATAAGATACGGTTTGATACTGTAGTATCACAACACTAATGAGACCGTATATCATCAGATACTAGTTAGATATATAAGGTCAAGTGTTGTAAAGTTACCTTGTAAGTACTAGTACAGTCTGATGGTAGTGCTCATTATTGTTATAAAGAGGAGTCAAATGAAGCAAGGCATTGATCGTTCCAATGCTCTTGCTTTGAGTGCAACAAGATAGGGATCTAGTGTAAGCAGGCTGACTTACACCTTTGTTGGAGGGGATTAACCTGAGTGACCCCACACAGTTAACCCATTAAGGATGTTAACCCTTTATACGAACTAGTAGACCCCAAAGGGGGGGCTACATGTAGAACCAAAACCACATCCAAAAGTAAACCAATGATTAAATGTTAAAAAAAGATCAAAAACATCACATGCAAGTGCCCAACCTTAGTTTCTGTATAGTGAGAGGTCACAAAAACAACACGTTTCCTTAAGGCTGCGTCCCCGCTAGCGCTGAGCGTGCTGAGCGGGCGGCGCTTGCCACGGTTACTTACATATATAGATATATGTAAGTCCCCGCTCACCGGCGCTCTGCACTTATGTAAACAAAAAATCTAACTTTCCAGCGCGCTCAAGGCCCCCCCCCGCGCGCATGCGCGTAAATGACAGGACACCGGGTGCTCACGCCCTCCAAGCATGAGCGCGCTCAGCGCCAGCGGGGACTCAGCCTAACCCAGAAGAGCATCACACTTCTAGGTATGTTCCTTTTGTGAGTTATCTGCCCCTGGTGCACTTTTCCCCAAAGTAATAACGACATTCACCAATAATAATAAAAAGAACATTTGTTCAATGAGGTGTTTTTGTTGATAATGCACCTTGGTTGCAGAACCTAACATTAGCTAATCACACATCAGAACGGAATCATATGTTTGAGATTTACAGAACTATGTATATAAATAGATGCTTTATCATTGACAAAATACACATTTTGCCACCTTCAATATAATCTACATACCAGTTGACGGCACCTACCCAATGACTAGTATATACAGTACTAGTATATACCTGCAGAGATGTGAGCAGCTGCAGAAAGTATGTCAGGGTGTGGAAAACTTCTAAGAACTTGAGTACTATGGAATACAAACAGGGATAAGACTCATATTACAGAATTACAATCTGTGAATGGGAAAATGTCTTAATAGTCTCTGAGGATGGAAATACCTTCTCAAACTGGTTGTCTGTAGCACTTGTTACAATCAAAACTTTGTAGACACTGACACACACACACACACACACACACATAAATATATATATAAAACAAAAAGGGACAGCGCGGGCTCCATAGTGTAAATAGTATATGTTTTATTGACTTTATTAAGCTAAAATCAGGTCACTGACAGCAATTCGGTAGGACATGCACATCGGACCTAAATACCAGGGGAGGAGCCGGCTGTCCAATAGGAACGCTCCTGCTCCGTTCCCATGGTTCCCCGGCTCCCACTGGCATCAACTGTGCTGTATTCCTGCTGCTCCCGCCGGCTGAACAAGGACTTCGCTGCTGCTCCAGATGTCGTCGCGGTTTTCCTCACCTTCCGTTGTCGGCTACAGGTAAGTGTTGAAGTATTTTAAGCTACTCTGAAATTACCCGGCGCTGGATCCAACCCTGCTGCCGGATCCGGATAATGTCCGGGTAGCTTAAAAGGCGCCGGGTACCGAGTAATTACCCAGGGCTTGGTACATCACTATAAATGATACTATATATAATGTACATACTACATACAGCTATATTTGACTCTTGGCCCGTATTTCTTTTTTTTTTTTGAAACTTCCTTGTCTCTAGTTTAGTTAACAAGCCTCAATGAGTCCTTCAGGGTGGTCGATGTCCTTTCCTGATCTTCTCAGTGTTGGCTCTTCAGCTAAATCTCTGCTGTCATCTTGTTGAATGCCCTTCTCCTCATTATATGTTCCAGGTATTATAATGCAAGGCTCCCCACTGGCTGTCTGTGTGTCTGGACTTTCATGTACAGTAAATAGATACACAAATGTATAGGTAATGTGTGTATCTATTTCCAAACTGTCTCCAAACTGTGTCTCCCTGGTCTGTATGGACTATATGAGACCTTGCTGGCACTTGTTCCATGTTTGCACTTCTTTGGCCCCAGGTATAAGAGATGTGATTCCACAGACAAACCCAATCTCCTGGGTTAGACTGAAAGATTGCCGACTGTCAAAGTAATATTTTTGTTTATTTTCTCATGTTCTTTTGCCTCTTTTGAAAAATGTTTATTTGTTTTATTGTCCTGAGATATCAGCAAGCTCTCAATGATTGGTAGAGTTGTCCTCATCCTTCTCTCCATCAACAGCTAGACTGAGAAAATCCATTGTCCAATGGTGGACATCAGTAAACTAATGAAGCTCTATACAAATCAGACCCACATTAAACAGTGTTTTCATTTAGTTGTTCACAGTATTGCTTGAGTTTTCCACCTGTACATTTGGACTAGATATTGTGCAGCAAAAATTCTAATCCCAGGCAAAATGCCTAAATTCACCACTGGAAAATTGTCGCCGGTTAACACTAAATAATTCATCTGGAATACAATGTCTGGGAAATATGCCCTTGTAACAAACTTCCATAGTCTGCTTAATAATTAGTCCTTATGCCAGCATGCAGTGTCAAGTATTTTATTGTCCAGTCCCTTAATACCTCTCAATAAGCAGAGGACACACTTCTTAACATAAGGTTTACATATGACACTTCTTAACAGAAAAATATACATACAAGGGTTTCTATACAGCAATATAACCACTGGGCTCCTGTCTCCTCCTTGGCTGAGACCAGAATGAGCCTCTGTGTGTTCTCAGAAGCCTGACTATATAGCTCATGAGATTGGCTGCAGGTGCTATCCCTCTGCCTTAATTAGCTGCCTGACTTTTGAACAGGGGAGTTTCCAGCAGTTATGCAGCATGCCTGGCAAACCTTTGTTAGTACTGCTGGTTTGCAAGTGAGGGGTTTGTAAGCCCCATCAAAGCCCTTCATACCTAGCCTTGCATACTGTAAAAATATATGGATATAAAATTACAAATGTGTGAATCCGTGAGACTTCAGTGGCTCTGCTTGTTGGCAGTTTGTATCTCAAGCATGGAAAGCAGTTAGGACATTAGCTACAGTAGGTCTTGATTCATTTGCAGCAGACACATCACTTCTGCACTTTTTTTGCACTTCTCTTCTCCTAAATGATCTTGAGCAGCATTTCTTTTCGAAGACTCGTCAGTATTACAATCTTACTGCCCTTGAAAGTGGTTCCTTCTGTCGCTGAAAGTCAATGTCTGCAGTTCAGTAGTGTATTACACTTGTAGAGCAATTTTCTTCTGGCAACCCTTTCTTTATGGAAAACAAAGAACAATTCCAGCGCTCCTGCCATTTGGGCTCAAATATACTAGCGGCATGTTTACATTTTGAACCCAAGTCCGTGTAACAAAGGAGTCATTTAGTTGCATCTTTTGACCAAAACATGATTCATGCCTGCCAACTTCGTCAAGGGAACCTCCATTTAGCAGGGACCTACACTGAATATATGCAATTTCTTATTGTCCTGTGGACTCAATTTTGTGAAGTATGTGAAAGTGCCAGAAGGGTTTAAATAAATGAAGCATATGCTTATTTGTGATTTAGTGCAGTTAAAATCTGGCCAAAGCCAGTAACAAAGATCCCTTATTATAAAGATAAACTGTGGGTGCACAAACACCCTAGGTTGAAATATGAATATTTACACATATCTCCTTTCTGTCGGCCATAAACACTCACCTACTCTTCAGTGGAGGGTGAAGTGTAAGTTGGAAACAAAAAGACTTCTATGGCGGTGGGACAATGATTGAATGAGATCAAATCCTTCCAAAAGATTTCCTTGGAAATAGACTCTGTTGTTCAAATCCACTTTGCCGTTAGCGATTCCTCAAAACTGCACACAATGCTGGGGGGGGATTTTGCAGGTGGAAACAAAAGAGAAAAACAGTGCCACAATGGTGCGTTACCCTTGGATATATTTAACTGATTAACCATATTGAAAAGTACCTCATGGAAGGCCAATACTATAATCACAGGATTACTTTAATAATGAATATGTTCCATAGAAAAAAACATGTAAAACATGCGCTCTGGAGAGAATAACTTACGAATTCGGGCACATGTTACTACAACTGATTTTGTGTTAAAGTGCATAGTTTTTCCTATAATAAACAGGGACCTGGGGCCCTGACAGATGTTAGTCTAAGATCTGTTATCATATCTGCATAACCTCAGGTGGTGGCAGTGGATGGTTATGATGTGCAATTGGGTAGGGGTTAATACTAACTCGCTGGTTCCTTGCAGAGGAGAAGGAGGGGTTGCTAGAGTAGCCTTGTGCATTAACCCTGGTTGCATGTCTAAGTCACGTGCTCATGTGTGCTGTTCATGGCGGTGGTATATTGGGACGGCTTGAGGAGAGACACAATTCATTTGAGGGACCCTTGAGTGGGTGAAGAGTGGGGCAGCTTGCGGGTTGTGTATTGATCCTTGATCCTGTATGAGGGGATACTGTCCATTTGACGGACCCTTGCGGGGGTGAAGAGCGGGTGCACTTGCGAGCGTCGGTATTAAACCTTGTCCCGTATGCAGGTCGTGTGCTAGCAGGGGGTCGTACGTGACAATGTTCCATAGAAAAAAACATGTAAAAAACACAATTGGTTTGCAATCCAGGGGGAGCATATAAGGGAGATAAAACAAAATACAATCTAAGTGCAGACAGTTTGATAACTTATGGGTTAATTCAGTGATTTGTCTTGGCTCATATGTGTGGCCTACTCACAAGATGCAGGTCAAAAACGGGCAGTGTGACACAGTGGTCTTTGCAGGAAGGACTTCTATTCCAATGAATAATGGAGACCTTCACTCTCAGCAAAGCAGCGGTGTATATAGAAGAGAAAAGATTTCCATAGTGCAGACCAATCATAAAAAACGTGACTTTATGGGGTTTTAAAATTGAACACTTACAATAAAAAAAATTAAATAATGCGTGTATCACAATACTGTGACCGAAGAGAGATTGTTGTTGACTTCTGGCTCACCCACCACCTCCGGTTTGTGGACCCTGCGTGGGACGCCGCTACGCTGGACTCTCCACCTCCTGAGATCCCTCTGGGGTGTCCTGGTCCCGTCCGCTCCGGTCCTTGAGTTGGACGCCGCTCTGTTCTGTCCCTGGAGCTCCCTCTAAGGCGTGCTGTCCTGTCCCCTCCGGTTAGCTCCGATATGTCACTTCCGGTTGGCCGCGATCCGTCACTTCCGGTTGTGGGTCTGCAATCTCTGACACTGCTTCTCTCCTCCTCTGGGCGGCTACCACTCTATGCGTTTCGCCAATACGGTGCGAGGCTTCCTCAGGACACTCCAGGGACAGAACAGAGCGGCGTCCTACTCGAGGACCGGAGCTGACAGGACCAGTACACCCCAGAGGGATCTCAGGAGGTGGTGGGTGAGCCAGAAGTCAACAGCAAACTCTCTTCGGTCACAGTATTGTGATACACGCATTATTTAAATGTTTTTATTGTAAGTGTTCAATTTTAAAACCCCATAAAGGCACGTTTTTTATGAGTGGTCTGCACTATGGAAATCTTTTCTCTTCTATACTGCTTTGCTGAGAGTGAAGGTCTCCATTATTCATTGGAATAGAAGTCCTTCCTGCAAAGACCACTGTGTCACACTGCCCGTTTTTGACCTGCATCTTGTGAGTAGGCCACACATATGAGCCAAGACACTGAATTAACCCATAAGTTATCAAACTGTCTGCACTTAGATTGTATTTTGTTTTATCTCCCTTATATTGTATTGTATTGTATTGTATGTCTTTATTTATATAGCGCCATTAATGTACATAGCGCTTCACAGTAGTAATACATGTGGTAATCGAATAAATAACAGATAATATAAATAACAGATCATGGGAATAAGTGCTTTAGACAAACATAACATTAAGGAAGTGGAGTCCCTGCCCCGAGGAGCTTACAATCTAATTGGTAGGTAGGGAGAACGTACAGAGACAGGAGGAGGGAGTTCTGGTAAGTGCGTCTGCAGGGGGCCAAGCTTTATGTATCATGTGTTCAGAATGTTCACAGTGCTATTCGTATGCTTCTTTAAGCAAGTGTGTCTTAAGGTGGGTCTTAAAGGTGGATAGAGAGGGTGCTAGTCGGGTACTGAGGGGAAGGGCATTCCAGAGGTGTGGGGCAGTCAGTGAAAAAGGTTTAAGGCGGGAGAGGGCTTTAGATAAAAAGGGGGTGGAAAGAAGACATCCTTGAGCAGAACGCAAGAGTCGGGATGGTGCATAGCGAGAAATTAGGGCTCAGATGAAAGGAGGGGCAGAAGAGTGTAAAGCTTTAAAAGTGAGGAGAAGAATGGAGTGTGAGATGCGGGATTTGATTGGAAGCCAGGAGAGGGATTTCAGGAGGGGAGATGCTGAGACAGATCTAGGAAAGAGTAGAGTGATTCTGGCAGCAGCATTTAGGATAGATTGTTGGGGAGACAGGTTAGAGGCAGGAAGGCCGGACAGCAGGAGGTTACAGTAATCAAGACGGGAGAGAATGAGGGCCTGAGTCAGAGTTTTAGCAGTCGAGCAACAGAGGAAAGGGCGTATCTTTGTTATATTGCGGAGGAAAAAGCGACAAGTTTTAGAAATGTTTTGAATGTGAGGGGCGAATGTGAGAGAGGAGTCGAGTGTAACCCCTAGGCAGCGTGCTTGGTCTACTGGGTGGATGATCGTAGTTCCAACAGTAATGTGGAAGGAGGTAGTAGGGCCAGGTTTGGGAGGTAGTATGAGGAGCTCTGTTTTAGCCATGTTGAGTTTAAGGCGGCGGAGGGCCATCCAGGATGATATAGCAGAGAGACATTCAGAAACTTTGGTCTCCCCCTGGATTGCAAACGGATATCTACGAATTGTGGGACTAGTGGAACCAGTCCCTACCAGCTGGGTTTGAGCAGGGGGTTTTAATTCACTTATTCACGTTATTTATCACGTTTTCACTGAATTATGTTTATGTATCACTTGATTTGAATTTTATTCACTGTATATTATAAGTGAACACTAGTAGAGCTAGCGCCTTTCTTTCACTATTACACAGCAAAAACACAATTGGTGCATCACAATGATGTTAGACTAAATGGTCTTCTCCATTGCTTATAAAAATTAGAATCCTACTCACTAGACGTTGCTAGGACATGAGCCTAGTACATTGCAGTCTCGCGGTGGTAATCCCCAATGGTGATGTTTAGGACATGTGCTTGATCCGTTGCCCGGCTCTGCTCCGCCGTCCACTGCCTCCAATTGATCCGCCCCTCTAGGTGACGTCACAGCTGGTCTGCCAGGCGTGGAGGTGCACAATCGCATCTGTCACTCCATCTCGCCAACTGACGTCAGTAACATCAGCTGTGGGGATTCCACTAGTCTGCTCCGTGCTGCCCAGTCTTGTTTAACCCTACGCGTTTCAAGACTTAGGTGTCTCTTCCTCGTAGGTTTAATTGTGTTTTTTTACATGTTTTTTATATGTAATACATCCATTATTAAAGTAATCCTGTGATTATAGCATTGGCCTTTCACAAGGTACTTTTCAACATGGTTAATCTGTGAAATATATCCAAGGGTAACGCACCATTGTGGCACTGTTTTTCTCTTTTGTTTCCACCTGCAAAACCCCCTCCAGCATTGTGTGCAGTTTTGAGGCATCGCCAACGGCAAAGTGGATTTGAACAACAGAGCCTATTTCCAAGGAAATCGTTTGGCAAGGTTTGATCTCAGTCAATCGTTGTCACACCGCCATAGAAGTATTTTTGTTTCCAAGTTATCCAATCTGGTTTCCAACGAAAACCAGTTAGACTTTTAAGGCAGCTCATGTGATATTTGTTATTGTAACATAGTATTGTATTTTGCACCAATTTATTCTAAGTACACTTTATCACTATTATTTAACCCTTTATTAGTGCTTTTTTACACTAATTGGCACCCTGAGGGTGAAGTGTAGATTGACAATGAGGTGTATTATACCTTTATGATAAGTGGGGAATTGGTAAGGAGCTCTATCGTGAAAGGATGAACCATTCACCCTTCCTTTATGACATTTGCAGGGATCATTAGTGTTTCACCCTTCTCTGTTTTTCATTTGATTCTTTGCAGTTGGTGGTTAGCTAAGAGGATTCCTTTTACAATTAGATCAACATTGCTAAAGCCACTGGTCTGGTCCATGCATCTGCTGTAAAAATACATTTTCTTGGCATATAAATTGCAGCTAAAACATACTTCTGCCATGTTTTCAGCATTCCCCATCAGTTAATAATCTGGTAGTATAAACCATGGATTATCAAGAGTTATCGTGCTTCTGGAGCAGGGGTGTAACTACAATACTGCAAAACCCTGCAATGCAGGAGCGCCCAACAGCAGGGGGGGCCCCGGCTGGCCAGCACTGGAAGTTGGGCATGGCCAGAGGTCAGTCCCAACCACCGTGTCTGGCTGCCGGGGACTGTTTGCTGCGGGGCCCTAACGTTGTAGGGCCTACCCAGAAATCGGGCCCAACTTTTGCATCCACCTGTGTGGCCCTAGCTTCCCACTGATGCAGGATATGAGGTCTCGCCCCTGTCCCACAAGGTACAGTAAGTGGGCATTGGGGTTGAGTGAAATAGAGGGGGATTGAGTGTGACGTGGGTAGGGGGATTGAGTGTGAGAAGAAGGAGGGATTGTGTGTGAGAGGAAGAGGGGATTGAGTAAGGGGGAATTGAGTGAGAGTAAGGGGGAATTGCGTGTGTGAGTTGAGAGGAGGGTGGGGACAGTGAGAGAGTTATAGGAGAGGGAAAACAGGGAGAAGGGGGGAAAACAGAGAGAAAGGGGGAAGATTTAGAGTGGAGGGGGAAGAGTGGGAGAGAGCAAGAGGAGGGGGGAGAGAATGAGAGAGGGAGGATGGGGTAGTGTGAGAGTTAGAGAGGAGGGGGAGAGAGAGGTACAGAGGAGGAGAGAGTTAAATATTAGGGGAGAGAGAGGAGGAGAGGAGAGTGAGGGTTAGGCTGCGGATATGGTAAATGCAGCCGTGCAGAGGCGCGCGGAGGCTGAGGGAAAGCGGGTGCTTTCCCTGGCCATGGTACGCGCACCATCCGTGGGCGTGTCTGGGGGTGTGCCAGTGACGTCACTGAGCTGGTTCACCCTCATTGGGTGAACGCTCACATGACCGGCCTGTCGCGCCAAGAAATCAGGACGAGGGAAGAGCGTGATAGAGCGGGCCTTTACAAAATGTTTGCAGAGGGGCCCAAAAATTGTAGCTACGCTCCTGTTCTAGAGAATACCTGCACTCAGCACCTGCCAAAATTTTAATAGACCTTTCTGGTGCCTAGCACTTTAACATTGCCTCCAGCACCAATTGTTCATGATTCCTCCTGATCAAGACCTATAACCATTTCTAGTTTCCAAGAGTCTCCTCTCGGGTGCTCTCTGTTGCTAGATTAGAAATCAACTTTTCAAAGTAGTTCACATGCCCAGAAACTGTTAAACATCCTTCTTTGATTGCGAACGAGTCATCATTTCAATGGCTGACACTTCTCTTTTGTTATGTTTTATACCTTCATGGGAAAGAACAAAATCAACAAACCTTAATTATTTAACCCCAAAAATGCATGTCTCCTTATTTAATTTCAAGTTTGCCGGTCTAGTTGCTTGCAAGACTTTTTGAAGGGCCTTCACACATATTGATCAATTCAAAGAATTAGATGACAAATTGGCTCAATGGATTAATAGCCTTGAAAAAAAACATAATGCAAACAAAACAGAATAAATATGAACGAGAGTAGATTACGAACGTAACCAGTAACCGTAACGTGTCTGCAAGACCATCTTCTCGTAATAATTCTCAAAATAAGAAATCATCAAAACCGGCTAAATCTATCCTTAAAAAAATCACCCAAAACAAGTTGTCATAGAGGCAGATTCTGAACTTTCTGATAATGATGTCGCCACACATGGTGTTTCCTTTTCAGAAGGCGATTCCATTACCTCATCAGCAGATGAGGCACGTGCATCTGGAAAGTCACATTGGAGTCAGAATGCAACCTCTAGGTGTGCAACTCCGTCAAAAAACGACGACGAAAGAGAAGGAGATCAAAAGCAAAATCGAGGGGACAACCTGGCAAAGAGGAGATGCTAAGTATAGAAGATACTAATGTGATTAATATCTCAAAACACACTTTGACACAAGCAGAATTGAAGGTGCTCAATTTGGGCCTCACATTTGCACATTTGTACCAGATAATAATTTCAGTCTCTTTACAACCACTGTTGATTTATACAAATGTATTCATAAGTTAACGCTAAAAAGATTTTTCAAACAAAGACAAGTCAACAATGACGCACCTGCATCGAATATAAGTGATTTAATTACTAATGAAGAACAAGACATGCTACCGTTTTTTGACTTTACAAGACACCTTACCTTCAAAGATCATTGTTTTCTTCAAGATATGACAGAATTATTTGACGACCAGAGAGACCAACAAGATCCTTTAACCTTCTTTATAGGAAGGGAGGATTCGGATCTAAAAAATGCATCCATATTCTGCCAAACCTATGTGAAAGGAAGTGCCTTTGATGTGTTTCAACGAGCGGTTGAAAGAGACTTATTTCTTCTCTCTAAGGGTATTCAAATTACAAAAGATCCTAAACACCAAAATAATTTGAACCCTGAACAACGTAAGGCTGTCCCATCGTTAAAAAAATAATGAAAATATTGTAATAAACAATGCCGATAAAGGTGGAGCTGTTGTTGTCCATGATCGTATATATTACGACTCGGAAGCACATAGATAGTTGAATGACCTGCTTTCATATGTCTTGTTAAAGTCGATTCCAACTAGTTCCTGTCTTTGGGAACTTTATGACCTATTAGACATGGGTAAGAACCTTCAGGTCCTCTCTGCCAAACAGTATGAGCATTTACATTGTATGCATCCCATCACTCCCATCTTTCATCATTTACCTAAAATACACAAATCCCTTCACTCACCACCTGATCGTATAGTTTCCAGCATAGGGTCACTAGGTGAGCACCTCTCTATATACATTGACCACTAAGTTACAACCACTAGTATCCACACTTCGTTCACATCTTCTTGACACATCACATGTCTTATCACTCTTTACAGATTTTCACTGGTGTCCCAATTTTATTTGGGTTACATTGGATGACTCCTCACTCTTTTTGATGGGGGTTTGTATCTCCAGACACATGGGACTGCCATGGGCACCTGCTTCGCACCATCCTATGCTAATTTGTTCATGGGTTGGTAGGAGGCTGCCCACATGTTTGGAGAGGGAAACCCCTATCGTCATCTGATTTTCTTTTACCGTCGCTACATAGACGACCTTCTTTTTATCTGGAAGGGGTCACTAGATGAACTTCATTCATTTGTTGAGTACATTAATACCAATTCATATAATCTTTTATTTACTTTTTAATATCATCTACATCATATTCACTTTCTTGATTTTAAATTTATATGTTGGAGTTGATCAAAAGGTACACACAGACATTTTTCGAAAAGAAAATTCTAACTACTGTACTTCATGCCACTAATTGTCCCAATAAACGTTTATTTAAAGGTATACCATGTGGACAATTCTTACGACTACGTGTTCACTGGTCCAACATGGAGGACTTTCAGTTTAGATGCAAGGAATTGTTCCAAAGGTTTATTTCTCGAGGATACAATAAAAACACACTTGAGGATGCCTATGTCAATGCATTAGCCAAAAATAGAGAGGACCTAGTTGATCCTGACCATGCAACGTTTCAGAATCAAACCGATACAGGACAGGATGTAGGGGAGCTGCTCAGAAAAATTATACTGATTTTGACCCTCCATATTTCATCACACAATTCAGTAACCAGGCGATTGCATTAAATTTATTATCAAAAGATTGGAATATTCTTTCCACAGATCCACTTCTACGAGGAATTGTAGCAACAGACCCTAAATTTGTGTTTAGGATATCTCAAACACTTGGAAATATTGTATCTCCAAGCATGCTGAAATCAGATAAACAACTTAAATCAAGAGATTTCTGTCCAACACTTATGGGCTGTTTTCAACGTGGCTGTGGCAAAATTTGTAAATATACACTGAGAACTAAAGTGTTTGACAATATGGAGGGAACCAAAACATTTAACATTCTGTCATTCATCACATGCAACACTGATTTTGTAATTTATATGTTGATTTGTGGGTGCAACAAGAGATATATAGGTCTAACTACTAGACCTTTTAAACTTCGCATCATGCAATATCTTGAAAAAGGATCAGATACACCCCATTTCTAAGCATTTCAGCATATGTCAGTCAGGGTCCCTTACTAACTTTAAGTGTGTTCCCATAGAGCGTGTTAAAATGCATACACGAGGAGGTGATAGAACGAATGTTCTTTACAAAAGAGAGGCTTATTGTATTTTTTCACTGGACACACTTATGCCGAAGGTGTTAAATTCTGAGTGGGATCTAAAATATTTTCTATAGTTGGATACCCTTTCTATTATGGATTATATACATCTTTTCTGGGTTTCCCATGTCGGCATTTGATTGATTGTGAATGCATTATTGACTTTTTCTATACCTATATTGAATGTTATGTAGAGTCAATTATTTAATTTTGCATATACATTGACTCATGTGTCCAATGATTTACTATTGTTGATATTATTGATGTTTGTGACATCTTCAAGGTCTTTATTTATATTCCTGATGTTGGCCATTGATTCAACTCCCTATTCATCATCTATGGGGACATTCCTGACTATATGTCGCTATGCTTATAATACTACTCGTTGCAATAATTATGTTCTTTCTAGGTGACATATATTCTTGTGAAAACATTTGAGAACGTTATAATATATCAGTGTAAACGCTGTGTTTCTTTCAGCCACTGGCCACACAGTGTTGCTATAGTTATGATTCTATGATACTTTTGTTTTCTATAACAATACATGTGTAGCAACTACAATATTTTTTGTTACACCAACTACTCAGCCCTATAAAGTTTTTTTCCTTGATACATCTAAAGCTTCTTTTGATACATCTATTGATCTCTGTTTTCACTTTTTTCTTCCTTTTTTATGTCTTCTACGTGTGTGTGTGTGTGTGTGTGTGTGTGTGTGTGTGTGTGTGTGTGTGTGTGTGTGTGTGTGTGTTTGATGATTAACATACTATGCAATGTGTGGGTAGTTCCTATTTGTTTAACCATTGTAGCTAGTGTTAATGATCATTATTGTAACTCTGGCCCTTTGAGCTCTCATTTATACTATGTGATTCTAGAGCTTGGTATAACACATTACATTTCATGTGTTCCTTAACATGTGTACAAAGACATCGCAGTAAATCTGTTTTGATATTTTGCTTTGACGGACATTGATAATCAACATAGTATTTATTGGTGAGCTCCGACAGATATTAATAACATATGTTTATGCCATTTTTTTATTTAATTATAAATTCTATTCAGATGTTTCTGATAAAGAAGGAGGGGTTAAATAATCTACCTTTTCATTCGCCTCTTTGTACTCCTTGAGAAAGCGCCCTCTGGGCGTGAAACGCGTGGGAGATTTTCTTTTTGTTTGTATCTTTGTTTTGTGTTTTTTAATATGTAGTTTCCGGTAATAAATCTTTTTTATTTTTTCACTTACCCGGTGAGTTTCATATTTTTCTTCAGGTCCGCTGTCCAACCAGTCCCTTGCTTGTTTATTGCAAGACCTTTTTGAAGCCTACTTTCACGTTCTTCTTAAGCTGAACCCCAAATAATTGTCATGAATGGACGTGTTAGCACCCTCAATATGTTCTTAAATCATAAGTATAGTTTTGTGATGGACCTCTGCTGCTGAAGCTATGCCAAATAATAAGTATAAGCAGGGCAGCTGAAGGGGCGAGAGCCGGGACAACTGACCCCGGCGTAGCAGCTCCAGTGGGCCGGCTGGGATGTTTGCGGGGCTCAGTGCAGGGACATGTGCCGGGGCCTCGGCCTCGACCTTTCCGGCAGCATCTTCTGGCGGCTTCTCCTCCACCTGGCATCTCGCCCTGCATGGTCCTGTCATCATGGCTCCGCGACGTCAAATGGCATTGCGTTGCCATGACAATGGGGCATCGCAGCGCCATGAGTCGTCACATTGTCATGGCAATGTGATGCCGTTGGACATCGCAGAACCATGATGATGTGACCATGCAGGAGGAGATGCCAGGAGATGACGCTGGAGAAGCTCAGAGAATTAGAGGCTCCACGCTCTTCCCCATGCAAACTGGTTGAAATGTTACCTTTTGTTTATAGCGTTAGTAAGATCTGTAGGAACTAGGTATATGCTTAATTCGCTACTGAAATTAGGGTGTTCCTCACTTGTTTGTAGTAGGGAGATAAAGTGACTTGCCCACAGTGTCATTGTTATCAGTCAGTGCCTTTACTCGCTGAGCCGCTCCTTCAGCCTGTGTTGGTCTGTGCTTTCTTCCCACATTGTGGCTCCTCTGGTCACCAAATACAGTCCAAATCTCTGTCTAACCATTGAGAGTTATTTGCGACCTTGCCAGATAACTGCAGGCTTCCAGCACTGAAAAGATCAGCAATGTGACCTCTCCTCCCAGCTCATAGCTCTCCTTGGACACAGGGCTAGAGTTTTGACGGCCTTTGCGAGACTCCCCTCTTACTCTTCAGACACCTCCTCACTCTCACCCACCTCTATTTCCCTCCCCCTTCTCACACTACCCCAGCCCAATGTATTATTCTCTTTTCCCCCTCTCCATCTTACATTCTTCCTCTCACTCCCCCTCCTCTCTCTTACCCCCCTTCCCTCTCTCTCACTCCCCCCATTCCCTCACTCTCACCTACCCCCCCATTCCCTCTCTCTCAACCCCCACCCCCCTTTTCTCTCTCCCTCCCTTCTCCCTCCCTCCACCCCACTGGTCACACACACACACACACTCAAAATTCTACATACACAATACCCACACAATACATACCCCCCTGCCACAATACCCATGCACTACCTACTCCCCCTACCCCCCAAACAATACCCACACATTATACAAATACAAAAAACAATACCGCGGGTTTGGCAGGCCACTGATAGCACGCCAGTCCCACTCGCAGATGCAAACGTTGGACCCAACATCCAGCAAAGAGCCACAGCAGCAGCCGGACGCAGAAGTTGGGCCTGTCATCTGCTCGGTGCCCAACTTCCAGCGCTGGACTGCCGGGCCCAGAATAATTCTCCACCCCCCTCCCCCCAGTTTGTGGGGTCCCTGTCTCCTCCGCTTGATTTAGCACTTCTGACCCATGTAATGATTAATGTGAGCTCATAAAGCACTAAAGCATTTGAATGAGAGACAACCTTTTTTATATTAATTAACAGCCACAGAGTGAAGCGCATCATAGTTGCATCATATTGGCAACTCCACACAGCCGCCCTGCTGGGGATTTAAAGAACCACAAGAAGAATTCCAATGGTTTGAATTTATTACACTATTTGTGTTTCCTTGTTTCTTCTCTCTTCCATATAATCCCTGGACTGACACATTGCCCCCAAGAGAACCCTCTACACACAGTGACTGTTTTGGGTTTCTGAGAAAGCCCGAGGTTTTTTAGGCTGCAACCATGGTCTTCACCTTGAGACATCACAGGTATATACCTAATTGTTGGGTCTCCCCATTTTACACAAGAGGGCACTGTTTTTAGTTTGTAACGCTGATCATATGCTCGATCAGTCAGGATTGAGATGGGTTTCCTGTGAATATAAGTGCCGCCGGTTAGGCAATCCTCCATGCGCCAAAACACTGTCCCGGCACTTATTTTAGCAGCCGATATTTCTAAAGTCCCCCCTCCCTCGACCCTACCTGTGCTGGAGCTCCTAGCACAAAAGTTGGGCCCCACTTCTGCAATAACCCCCTGTGTGGGCTCCCTCCGTTGCCGCTACATAAGGACCCGCTTCACAGGCAGGGCCCCCGGAGAGGGGGGGGCATCCAGTGACTGGTTCCACCCCTGATGGATGCAGTGGATGTTTTAAACTGTTTGGGAGGGACACATTACACCACTGATGCTCCATAAAAACTACAAACACTATAGAGAATGATTTGATTGCTTTGATTTCTTTGATCTTCAATAAAATCAAACCATGTTTGGTTAAAATCAGGCATACACCACAGCATGGGGGTGTTCTTTGTTACCTGGTGAATACAAATTTACCTCCCCGTGCTCCAGGATTGCAGACTGAAAGTATGAGAATACACTACAGCAAGGGTGATCAACTCCAGGCCTCAAGAACCGCCAACAGGTCAGATTTTTAGGATATCCCTGCTTCAGCATAGGACTGAGCCACCTGTGCTGAAGCAGGGATATCCTTAAAACCTGACTTGTTGGTGACCAATCCTGCACTACAGATCGATAGGAAAAAAAGCTATTATCAAATCAAACTGATTTCCAGCTTGCGTGAGTTCAACTGAACTGCCAATAGGTGGCATGAATGACTTGTAAAACGCACATTTAGAACTGCCCATTTAACAATACAGAGTGAATGAGTACTTGAGTATTAGGTGATACCTTTTTTTATTTGGACTAACAGTAGATATTACAAGACAAGCGTTTGAGAGTTCTCCTCTCTTCCTCAGGTCAGCGATACTGATTTACAAAGATTCCATGAGCTTAACACAGATGAAAAACAAGACAGCCCTAAGCTCATGGCTGTTAAACTTTGTAAAGCAGTATCGCTGACCTGAGAAAGAGAGGAGAACTCTCAAACGCATGCCTTGTAATATCTACTGTTAGTCCAAATAAAAAAAGGGATCGCCTAATACTCAAGTACTCATTTATTCTGCACTATGGCAACTGGACTAACATGGCTATTTCTACTTTATTCATTTAACAGTACATATTTTGTAATGTTGTCATATCAGTCAGTTATGCAGCGTCTTGTAGAACATTCATGTTTGTCTTACACTTTAACACGCGTAATAACTTGTCAAATGTGTGCCCACGAGGTTCATTTCAAAAGCAGCACAACAAATGATTGCACAGGAAGAATATACAACGTCTGCTCATATTATTAAAGGCTTAATAAAACAGCTGATCGATTATTTTATACTACCTGAACTGCGAGGTCCCTCGGTGCGGATCCTGACCTCCGGGATCCCTGTGGTTTTCAAGATACAATTAGTTTAGTGACCCCGGATCGATCTGGCAGACAATAAAAAGATGCAACAACGTTGGGAGATGACATTGCGACTTTTTATTGGTGACACAAATATGCCAGGAACCGGAGTGTGCCAGCCAGTCGATGGACCACCAGTCAGGTCCGGAAGAGGCCAGGTTCAGGTTAAAAAGAAAATGGGACTGCTGCTTTGAGGGATGATAGAAAAATGATGTGAGAATGCTGAAATGATAACAACGATCCAGTGATTTGGGATGTGTCGTAAGGCATTTAATTAATGATAATGAGGACCATATATTAGAGGTCTTGCCAAAATTACTTTCCATAAACATGTCTCGAAAACGTGAGAAAAGCCAAAGAATGCGACAGAGACAGATGAAAATGAAAAAGTAGAAGCACTCTGAGCTGTCAAAACAGGACAGTGGCAGCAGGTACGCGTGGGAGTGGGAATCGTGGAGACTGAACAACTATTTGAGCCGCAGCATTTAAAAGGTGCAATCCCACAGAGTCAGACAGCTGAATTTCTTAGTGTCCTTGTAGCAGAGTCAGCCTTGGTAACAAGAGCTTAGGGGTCTTAGGGCAGCGAATGGATAACTTGGATAGCGCAATAAGGAGCCACCTACAGTATATAAACAGAGTTCCTAGTCTGGTTTGTTGCTGGTGGTCTGCAAAGAGACACTAAACCTGAGGGCTGTGCCTTGATCGGCTTGCTGTAATAGACTTTGATCTGAGAACCAATTAAGATACAGTGGGGGGGGGGGGGTGGAGAGGGGGGTATTGCTGTACAAGCTCTTGCTGATCACACAGACAGGAGTAACCCTAGAAATGAAACCCTTCCCAAGTCTAACTTTTAGAAATTCATTACAAATACTCACAGGTGTCAGATTTGGGTAAATTGCCCAGATAAAACATGTTGAACATGTCGCTGGAATTAGTTCACTTTGGTCGTGGGAATAATTGCCGCTTCAGGAGGTAAAAGAGAGACCAAACCTTCATTAAAACTCTCAAACCAAGTCCTAGATCCTTATTTAGTAATCTGTGAAGACATCTTCCCTATGCTGAGAAACAGTTCAGCTTCATTCCAGTTGATGGCGTTGGCACATACAACATGGCAGAGTCTGAGTGAATAAGGCCAGAAGTTCAAGTCTTAAGTATTTCTTTTAAAGGTGTGAGTCATGATTGCTCAAGGATCAATATATTGCCAAAAAGACAGGTGAAGTGTCTCACTTTAGGTAAGTAATATTAGGTTACTACATACTGTATGTGCAAAAAGAAAACACCAACCCTACAAAATGTGCACTTATGGATGTCTTATAATGGTAATATGGAACAGTTACTATGACTATATCGATAGAAACTTAGTGATACAAAAAGAAACTCCCTAGCAAGACCAAACTTTTTATTGACAATTTCTTAAAATATAACAAATTGAGTGGGAGACTCAAATGAACTAGATCCAGGGGATAGAGACGGGGAACAAGATAATGTACAAATAGTTACCCCAATATATGATGAGCTAATAGTAGCTGTAAAATATGACCTACTGTGATATTTGAGAGACTAATAGTTAATTAACTCTTGCAACTTGTATCTCTTGTGCTGGGAAGAGACAGATAATGTTGCTATCTATAGGTCTAGCATTGCTAGAACCGTCCGGAAGTGTCACAGTCAGATTACTTAGTATAGTGACATTGTGCTGGGAAGAAATTGCTCATTATGCCTTAATATACAATACCATAGCGTGGTGCTCTCACGTAAACGCGAAACGTGCCACCGGTGCTCAGCAAAGGTGGTCCCGCGGCAAGGTGGATCACACCGACAGTCCAGAGGAATAATGAGGTTGACATCCGAGGGGTCTTGGTAAAAAAAAGTATCAAAAAGACCACTCGAGGGCCAACCTCTTTATTCCTCTGATTATGTCTTAATGCATATCTATCCTCTAATATTGAGATTTGAACCCTGTGTCAGGGTAAACAATAATTTTATTAGAGGTTTGTGGTATAGCATTTGTTCACGAAATTAATTTTATTTTGAAATACAGAAATGGCTTATCTTGTCTTTGAAAGCACAGTACGGCTCTAATAATTCTATGACTTCATTCCCTTTTCTGGACCATCCTTAATGACTAGTGTTACAAGTTCATTTTGCAGAGTAGTCTTCTAACTTTTACCTCCCAAAAAAACAATATTGACTGAAATTATGTCTAGTAGCTTCTGTTAAATACATATAAGAATTGGTTTTACTTAATGTCTTCAGTCTACGCGCTCAAAAACCTATGTAGATTGGAGGCCATTGTTTGTCATATATTATCTGTAATATTATTTTAAGTTGTTACAATGCTGTTTGATACTTTCTATTTAATTTAGTAGCAAGTTCACTCTCTGGTTAGAACTTTCCAACAGTTCATGCGGCGTCTAACAAGTTGTCCACCTCTCAGTTCTCCCCCCCAGTGGCGTCTGACGTCATTTTATAACCATGTGATCAAGAGTCACTACTCTATACCCCATCGTGCGTTTCGCTCCTGTCGGAGTTTTTTCAAGGCGCATTTTCAGCACAAGTACAACTCATCCCTTAAGCTCCGGGGGGGTTCAGCAACATATTGCAGATCAGTGCATTGTCGAAACCTGCTGCACAAGACACAATCCCTTTCAGTGCATATAATCGTGTGACTCCAGATAAAACAAAATAAACCTGGCGCCAGATAATGTCCAAAAAGATGAGTCCTGTGATCCTCTAGAATCCGCACAAATGCTTACAGGTCATGAAAAGAGAAAAAAGACAAACAAAAACAGATTATAGCATATAACTGTTGGGTGATGTCAGCCTATGCTATGGACACTACATACAAACTAAAAAGTAACAGACTAAAATAATTAATTAAAACATAATGAACTATGCCATAAAAAAGACCATAATACAGTGAGAGAAATCTGTTGATCCGGAGATGGTAAAATCAAAACCCTACTTACAAGAAGCAGGTTGACAACAGGCAGTAACAAGCTGAGGTGAGTGTCCAAAGATAACCCTGTGCTGGTCGCGCAGAGCAGCCACTCTAACGCTGGAACCGTCACCAAAGTCCCCCTGCAGTCACGGGGAATGCCGGGCTGGGAGAAAACAGACACGCTGGGGCACTCACGCCGACATCACGTGTGGCTAGTTCCCTTCTCACGCTGCTCCTCCTCTCTACCCGGCATCCAACGCACGCACATACACCCGCGGGGTTAAAGGAACACAGACCCCTCCGCTTGAATCTAGCCACACGTGATGTTGGCGTGTGTGCCCCAGCGTGTTTGTTTTCTCCCCCTCCTGTCCTCTCTATCCCTCCCCTCAGTGTCTCCCCCTCCCTCCTCCCACTCTCTCTTTCCCTCCCCCAGTGTGTTTCTCTTTCTCCCTCCCCCTATTGTCTCTCTCCCTCCCCCCATTGCCTCTCACTCTCCTTCCAGCCATTGTCTCTCCCTCCAGCCATTGTCTCTCCCTCCCCCCAGTGTCTCTCTCGCACTCTTCCTCTAGCCATTGTCTCTCCCTCCCCCCAGTGTCTCTCTCGCACTCTCCCTCCAGCCATTGTCTCTCCCTCCCCCCAGTGTCTCTCTCGCACTCTCCCTCCAGCCATTGCCTCTCCCTCCCCCCGGTGTCTCTCTCACACTCTCCCTCCAGCCACTGTGTGTCTCTCTCCCTCCTGCCAGTGTCTCCCTCCCTCCCACAAGTGTCTGTCTCTCCCTCCCGCCAGTGTCTCTCTCCTTGACTCCAGTGTCTCTTTCATCCTCTCTCTCCATGTCTCTCTCTCACCCCCCTCCCCATGTAGCTCTTTCACCCCCTCCGCATGTAGCTCTTTCACCCCCCCTCCCCATCTCACACTCTCACCCCCCTCATGTCACACTCACACTCCCTACGCATGTCCCAGTCTCACACTCCCTCCCCCATGTCCCAGTTTCACACTCCCTCCCCATGTCCCAGTCTCACACTCACTCCCCCATGTCCCAGTCTCACACTGCCTCCCCGTGTCCCAGTCTCACCCCCCATGTCCCAGTCTCACACTCACCCCCCCCCATGTCCCAGTCTCACAGTCCCTCCCCATGTCCCAGTCTCACACTCCCTCCCCGTGTCCAGTCTCACACTCCCTCCCCGTGTCCCAGTCTCACACTCCCTCCCCATGTCCCAGTCTCACACTCCCTCCCCGTGTCCCAGTCTCACACTCCCTCCCCGTGTCCCAGTCTCACACTCCCTCCCCGTGTCCCAGTCTCACAGTCCCTCCCTATGTCCCAGTCTCACACTCCTTCCCTGTGTCCAGTCTCACACTCCCTCCCCGTGTCCCAGTCTCACACTCCCTCCCCGTGTCCCAGTCTCACACTCCCTCCCCGTGTCCCAGTCTCACACTCCCTCCCCGTGTCCCAGTCTCACACTCCCTCCCCGTGTCCCAGTCTCACACTCCTTCCCCGTGTCCCAGTCTCACACTCCCTCCCCGTGTCCCAGTCTCACACTCCCTCCCCGTGTCCCAGTCTCACACTCCCTCCCCGTGTCCCAGTCTCACACTCCCTCCCATGTCCCAGTCTCACACTCACCCCCATGTCCCAGTCTCACACTCACCCCCCATGTCCCAGTCTCACCCTCCCTCCCCATGTCCCAGTCTCACACTCCCTCCCCATGTCCCAGTCTCACCCTCCCTCCCATGTCCCAGTCTCACACTCCCTCACCATGTCCCAGTCTCACCCTCCCTCCCCATGTCCCAGTCTCACCCTCCCTCCCCATGTCCCAGTCTCACACTCCCTCCCCATGTCCCAGTCTCACACTCCCTTCCCATGTCCCAGTCTCACACTCCCTCCCCATGTCCCAGTCTCACACTCCCTCCCCATGTCCCAGTCTCACACTCCCTCCCCATGTCCCAGTCTCACACTCCCTTCCCATGTCCCAGTTCCACACTCACTCCCCCATGTCCCAGTCTCACACTCCCTCCCCATGTCCCAGTCTCACACTCCCTCCCCATGTCCCAGTCTCACACTCCCTCCCCAAGTCCCAGTCTCACACTCCCTCCCCCATGTCCCAGTCTCACACTCACCCCCCATGTCCCAGTCTCACACTGCCTTCCCATGTCCCAGTCTCACTCACCCATGTCCCAGTCTCACTCACCCCCTCTCCCCATGTCACACACACTGATGCAGGAAGCAAGAAGGAGATGCTGCTGTGTAGCTGTGTAGCACATCGCCACCTAATGGCCAAAATAAAAATTGCAGCTACAGGCGGCTTTTTTTCTCTGCTCCTGGCAAAATCTCTCCTGCGCCCCCCCTAAACAATCTTGCGCCCAACCTAAACAATCTTGCGCCCAACCTAAACAATCTTGCGCCCCCCCATAACAATCTTGCGCCCCCCCCATTTTGCGCACCGCTGTTCTAGAGGATCACAGGACTCATCTTTTTGGACATTATCTGGCGCCAGGTTTATTTTGTTTTATGTGTTATTCTGTCTGTACTGGACAGTAGTTATCAGGCAGCCTATCTTTATTTAAAGAGTGTATTATTGATCACCACTAGTTAGTTATTTAGTCACTTTAGCGCTTTATTCACAGCATTTTGTCTGACTGTGTGACTCCAGAGCAATAATCTTTCTTCCAAAATGAAAGCAGTAGTTGAAAGATGCCACATAGAGGAGTAGGTTGGCAGATAATGGGACATAATACATCACAAGGATCCCTAAGTGCCAGGCCCTTTGGCATTCATCTAGGTGCTGAGTGAGTCCTGTCACAAACATTTAATGCTCTGTCTTCTCCACTTAAATCTATCATTTCCAATATGTACCCTTCATTTACACAAATATATAGCAACAGGACCAGGGATGTACTGTACGTGCGATCTCAACATGGTCAGAATATATATATTATTGAGGTGCCTCAGATCTATTCTTTAGTACAGGGGTGCTCAACCCCAGTGCTGAGGTCGGGTTGTAAGGATATCCCAGCTTCAGCACAGGTGGGTCAATCAGTGATTGACCCACCTGTGCTGAAGCTGGGAGTAATTGAGCCACCTGTGCTGAAGCTGGGTCTGATTGAGCCACCTGTGCTGAAGCCGGGTCTGATTGACCCACCTGTGCTGAAGCTGGGAGTAATTGAGCCACCTGTGCTGAAGCTGGGTCTGATTGGGCCACCTGTGCTGAAGCCGGGTCGGATTGACCCACCTGTGCTGAAGCTGGGAGTAATTGAGCCACCTGTGCTGAAGCTGGGTCTGATTGGGCCACCTGTGCTGAAGCCGGGTCTGATTGACCCACCTGTGCTGAAGCTGGGAGTAATTGAGCCACCTGTGCTGAAGCTGGGTCTGATTGAGCCACCTGTGCTGAAGCTGGATCTAATTGAGCCACCTGTGCTGAAGCTGTGATTATCCTTGAAACCCGACCTGTTGGGGGGGGGGGGGTCTTGAGGACTGGATTTGAGCCCCCCTGTTTAGTGCATCAATTTGACTACTACTCTATCGTTCCTAGCTCTGAGCATGATCTGTTTCCCTGTAAGTGATTGCAGGAGGAACAGATCATTGACACTGCACCATTAACAGATCTTGCCATTAGGAATTACGCCCAACTGTGATTTGACCGAATTGAAGGGTCGTCAGCTATTTCCTCGTCAGCTTTTAAAAATGTATTTAATGATTCATGAATATTTAAAGGCTTCTAATACCTTTCTACCAGCCCTAAGTCTAAACCATTCCAAATAAAAACACATTATCATGGGGAAGGACTCTGCTGTTATCAGTTAGATTATAAACTCTTCGAGTTTAAATGTCCCACGTCACGTGAGCCAATAGGAAGCCACAAGGGATGATGTCACGGCTTCCTACTGGCCAGCGGGACATTTAAGCCGCCATTATGTTAGCCCCAATTAGCCCAGCCGGAGCTTCTACCGGCACCCCCTTCCAAGTTAATTATCTCAGGAAGCAGGGGGTCTGGAAGCTGAACCGCGTTCATTTCAGCTTCAACCATATATCTTTTTGGAAGTGTCACCGTGTTCTGCTGCTTTAAAATGATGCTTCTAACAACCAGTGGATGTTTCTAAATCTGATACAATTGTATATATTGCTTATAACGACATGTCTCTTTAACACAGGTTCGCGTTTACCTCGGAGCGTTTACGGATGACAAAAATGAATATGCCGACCTGATAGTCCTGAGGTTTTTATCCATCAATTCTATAGTGGATCCCTGGATTTTCATCATCTGCCGGACATCAAAATTTCACACTCGTGTCCATGCCCTCTGCAGCAGGATTCACGCGAGGAGGAATGTGAAACCTCCGCTTCTCCAGGAGATGAGCTGAAGCAGGACACAGGATTTGGCCTCGGACTGCTGAATGACAGTTGAAGGGCAGATTGGCATTTCCTTTCCTGTTGTCTGACTGTTCTGCGCTTATTGTATTATTATAATTCCCTGTACTGAATTCTCTTTGTGACGTGCTGAGTACACTGTCGGTGCTATATAGATAAAGCCCTGCATACACGTAGACATATATCCTTTGCCCGTTGAGTACACTGTACACTGATCGTCATAACGGCCGGCACTCCAAGGGCCCTATGAAGCACAACAGGGAGGGCCAATTCCAGTCCTCAAGGGCCACCAACAGGTCAGGTTTTCAGGATATCCCTGAAGCAGGGATAGCATGAAAACCTGACCTGTTGGAGGCCCTTAAGGACTCGAGTCGCCCCCCCCCCCCTGAGATACAGGGTACATTATTATCTAAATAAGTGGTTTTCAACCTTTTTTTTGGTCTAGGAATCCTATAATTTATATTGGGAAATTCTCAGAAACCCCAACCATCTCTAATAGCGCGTCAGAGATCAGATGCATTGTAAGGAATCCCAACCCTCTCTAATAGCGCGTCTGAGATCAGATGCATTGTAAAGAACCCCGACCCTCTCTAATAGTGCGTCTGAGATCAGATGCATCGTAAGGAACCCCAACCCTCTCTAATAGCGCGTCTGAGATCAGATGCATTGTAAGGAACCCCAACCCTCTCTAATAGTGTGTCTGAGATTAGATGCAATGTAAATTCTTCTGTATTTGGTACAATTTTCCAAGGAATCTTCGACTGAGCCTCTGATTGAGCCACCTGTGCTGAAGCTGGGATATCCTGAAAACCTGACCTTTGTGGGGTGGGGGGGCTTGAGGACTGGAATTGAGCACCCTCAGTCTAGAGGTTAAAATGAGTGTGACAGTGACAACAACATCTGTTTAAGTGCATCATTGTTAAGAACAATTGTGTGCTATTACACCAGGGGTGCACAAACTGGGGGGCGCAGGATTTTCTTGAGGGGGCACGGCGGTTGCAGAGGCCCCGCGCTCTTCCCCAAGGCATTTAAATTAAATACAGGGGGATCGCATGAGGCCTCTGCAACTGAACTTACCGTGTTTCAGCCGGCTTCAGATGACACGTTGACATGGCAATGCGTCACGTCACATGACCCCTGCTGATGCCAACAGGCAAGTAAGGGGGGCGCGAACACCAGGGGAGTGGATGCAAGGGGGCGCAGCATCAGAAGTTTGCGCACCCCTGTAATACACTATTGATAGATGCATTATGCACAAGACCATAAGGCAAAGTAAAGAACAATTGAAATGTGCAGGGAATTCAAGCACCAATATGGAGGCACAAACTCATCAACAGACGTGGAAAAAATAGGGAAAAAACAAGTTCAAATGCCAGATCTGCAGTGTTTTGGGGGCCTTAGTTTTGTCAATTAACATTAACACGGCAGGCATAAGCTTATAGGGGTCCCATGTTAAAATGGACATGAAGCAAAAGGTGACACTGTGTGCTCATTTGCATGCCGTTTCCCAGAGTCCCAGGAAGCACTGTATGCTAAGAGATAATGGGGAAGGGCAGGGTTGCCGCCCTGTCTGAGACGTGTAAATGTGCTCACACATGGACAATTATATAATTTTTGCAAAAAGAACCATAATGCAAAGGGGACCTGTATTTGTAAAACAATAACGGTGAGAAAATCACACCATTTCTGAGTTACAGACTTGGAAAAATGACGAAGCTTATCAAGTCTTCAGTGCATTGATTTCACGTTGTTCTTAATCCTGAAACGCCAATCCTTCCCTGGTGGTTATAGGAGGATTTTCATCTCCGGGGGCCAGAGAGAGTAGTCTGCTTGGAAATAACACTGTACAATGGACATGATGGGAAACTAACTATTGAATTGACTGGAACCAGCTTTAATATTCTCTACACTGATGTTTGCACTTATAGCAGTTGAAAGGCTGGGAGGTAACTTTGTTTCTCAGACAATTGTTTTACTTTTATATGCAGCCAGATTTATTTACATTTATTTTATTTAACCACCAAGTGGACATCAGTAGAATAAGCAAAGACCCGCTTCAGTAAACTGGCGTGATAGATCCTACTTGTCAAGGTTATGTATCAATGTCGTTATTCACAAATAGTTGGCCAATTCACCATCAATTAACATGATATGACTTCTTCAGCCCTTCAAATGCATGGCAGACCCTCTGGCAGTGAAGGGGTCCCATGCACAGGTGCTATTGATAACATATAGCAAATCAAAGATGAATAGTCCAACACCAGTAATTACAATTCCTATGAAAAAAATTGCATCGTAATAATATGGGATCAGGAGGCCTATAAGCTATAAACCAGAGTGAGATCATTCATAAAGGCTTCAGATCTCTCAGGGTGAGAGGTGTCACTTGGCACTAACTTAACACAAAGAGACTTGGTCCAAACGGAGTTGGGTTGGTTCTGGTTTGCAGTGATTAAGGCTTGAGTTACACGGATGTCGGAAAAGCTCAATGAAATGATTCCAGATCATTTCAAACATCACAACTGCTTTATAACCATCAACACGTGTATATTCTTATTTCCCAAAAGTACAGTATGTCAATGTAGCTATAAGTATGTTCCTAATTCTATTGGATATGACCAGGGACCAAATTGAAAACAGCAGATTGAAATGAAAGAGAATGTTTCAAATAAAATCTTAGTTAGAAAATATTTTCATGGGTTATCTGTACATATCCCAATATGGAAAGAGTGGTAAAAAGCACATTGTGTGACAGTGTTGTAGTGTGCGGTTGTTGAGAATATGACTGGTATTTATAGGGTTGCCACATGTAGGTTTTGTAAATACGGGACGCCATAATCCAGTATTAAATATAATTTAAATCCAGACATTTCCTATATTTTTTTCATGACAAAATGACACACGTTTCTCTCCTCCCCATCTCTTTCTCACCCCACCTTCCTCTATCTCTCAGCCCTCCTCCTCCTCACGGTCCCCCCTCGCTGAAAGGGCTCAGTATCAGTGAGCAGCACTTAGGCCTCGTTCAGGGTGCCAGAGGCAGGAGTTGGAGGGCGGGCGTTCGGGAGGGAGGGCAGCAGTCTGCTGGGCGATGTGTGTTCATCCCCAGCAGACGTTTTCAGGAGTTGAGGGGGCGGGGCTACAGACGGCAGGTTAGGGATCCAAGTTGCAGTCTTGAAATCATTCTCAAGAATGATTTCATTGGCTGCCGAGGTCCCAGTGACGCTGCTGCAGCTTCAAAAAACGATTTTTTTGTTTATTGAAACTGTAGCCAGCGTCAACTCCGGGCTTCGGAGACAGGGCAGCTGCTACCCTGACAACCAGTATTCAATTTGAATACATTGTGTTCCACGGCAGCACGCACGGCAGCACGCCCTCCCTCCGAAGCCTGCACCCTGAACGAGGCGTTACCTGTGGTGAAGCCCGTTCTGGCGGCAGACACCGGAAGTTATAATTGACTTCCAGTTCATACCGCTGGGGCGGGCTCCGCTGCCCTCTGCTACCGCCACGGGCCTCCTCTGCAGCCGCCATCCCCACCTTCTTCTGCCATTCTTCTCCTCTTGCCATCGCTGCCGGCCGGACCACCATGCGTCTCTCAATTGACCCATTGCCCCTAAAATACGGGACCATTATGCGTCCCGACAGACCTTTCAGGGACAACAGGACAAATCATAGAAAGAAGTGGCAATCTCGTATATACGGGACGTCCGGCAACCCTACATATTTATTGTATATTATGAACGTTAAAAAGAGAAATTGTGCTAATCACATGTTTGCATATACAGCCTGATAGAGTAGGCAAAGTTACAATAAGGATTATTTATTAAGCTGCAATAGTGCCGATCGGGCTACTATTGCACAAAAAATCCCATTGGCTTCAATGAGAGTTTCTGTGTAACAGTGCCCTACTAATGGACACTATCACACTTTAATGAATAACCCCCAGCGTGCGATCGGTGAAACGGAACTTCTTAACTTTTTGATGAGCTGTAGAAGGTATTATTATTAATATTCTAACATTAATATATTATTATTATGTATTATTTATCATTGCTTCTTTATTGTATATTTGCATTTTTTGTCGTGCTGCCCTTAGCACAGGAAGTCACACACAGAGTACTCGCAAGGCAATAGCCTACAGTACTTATTATTTTTTGTGATAACATGCACTAATTAACAAACAAACAAACAGGACCTAAACGCTGTAATCCCAGAGAGATGGTGAGGTTTTCTTTCGTTTCCCTTTTGATGTACAGTATTGTGTAATCCTCAAATAGTTTTCTCATTTTATAAATGGAAGTCATTGGCCCCTGGTTCAATCTGCAGTGGAGACTTTTTCCACTTGCTGGAGACGTCGGAATGGTAAGTAAGGTTTACAGAGGCCCTGCAGCTCCCCCGGCATTCATTTAAATGCCTTCGGGAAGCGCGCAGGGGCCTCTGTAAACCCTGTGCCCCCCGCAGCGTGTCTCGCTTCCCCCCCTGGGTCCCCCCCCCCCCCCACTTTGCGCACCGCTGTTCTAAAGCAAGGGTCACAAACTCAGTCTTCAAGGGTCACCAACAGGCCAGCTTTTATAGATATCCCTGCTTCAGCACAGGTGGCTCAATCGACTGAGCCACTGATTGAGCCACATGTGCTGAAGCTGGGATATCTTTAATCCTGCCCTTTTTGGGGGACTGTGATGGATCTTGAAGACTGGAGTTGATCACCTCTGCTTTGTACAAATGATTACAAATGTATTTCTGCTAGGCAATACAAATCAAGAATATATAAATAGGTCCTGCACACTAAGGAAAGATGTTTGTTGCACACATCCTTTTTCAGTCAGTTTAAAGATTTGTTTGTGACTATAATTTTGTATACAGCCCTGAGTCTAATCACCTGCTAAACTTTATAGCCAACACATTCTTTACATGTATTTATTTATTTTAAATCCTGTTCTTGTTAAATTAATTGTGACTCCCAGACTGTATTATAAAGACCCCCCTGAACAATAGCTTAAATATATGATGTTTTCCTCATGTGGAATGATTTGCATATGCAGTTAAGGGTATCCCGACTTAGAGAAAACAAATCTGTAAGTGCGTATGATGGCAGGAATCGTGTAAATAAACAGAAGTAACAACAGTGTATTTTTACATGCTCAGGATTGTCATTAAACAGAAGTAGCTATTAACCCAGTGTGAAATATGGACTGGAGGGGGTCTCTGCAGAGTGGAATTCATTTGGTTTTACAGGTATAGCATGCCCCCCCCCACCCCCCCCCCCCCCCCCCTGGTCCCATGTTTGTCCCCTTATCTTTCCATAGGCAGCGGAGGCTGGGGAGAGTGCGGGGTGATGCGCAGTAACAAGCGGCAACCATTAGGAGTATAGCACAGCAGGGGAACTACAAGTCTCAGCAGCCTCAGGGGCTGCAGACCACATGTTGCCAGGCAACCAATAGGGCTGATAGATGCATGAAAGTTCGAATTCTGACAGTTGGAGTTCTCACAGTTAGAGGGACTGGCAGTTAGGCGAGTTAGGCAGTTGGAGCCAGGATAGAGAAAGGGAAGGTAGGGTCTGGATGTCAGTGGCACCCAGATTAGGCCAGATTAACCTTTTAGGTCCAAGATAGGCCCCACTCACCTAATCAGATTGTGGCTGCTACAGGGAAACCCCTAGCTAGGGACATTTCCCCTGTAGCTGTATACAGTTAGTGTATAGTGCCATTTGAAGATGCTGCACAGCGATTTACGGACTGTGGTCTGGGGCCAGACCACCACCGTACTATCATAGACTATCAAAGGTGAGACCCTCCTACCGGAGTTCACCCACACAGAAGCGGAGGCTTCGCTGACATCGACGTCGCTGGACCAGCGGATTACATTTGCTTTTTGGCCATACCCGGGTGCTGGAGCACCTGGGCAGGTACCTCACAACGTGCACCAACTATAACACTTTCAGTTACTGTGGGCAGCACTTTCTCACACATTGGGTGGGTTGGCTCCTGTTGACACCAGGGAGGTTGGGTGCCCAGGGGCACCTCAGTACTTTGGGGAAATCCCATCAGGGGTGGACACTACGGTTGGAGGGCACAGTGGGGCTACAGCCGTTCGAGGCCTATAATGTATGTGGGTTAGTAATATACATAGTTTTACCTGTGATCAGTAAACTGTTACCAGTTAAGTGTGTGATCTTATTGCATTGGGTCCTGTGAAGGGGTTATCCAGCACTGTCAGGATCCCTCATAGGTGGAGGCGCTGTCACCAGTGGATCAGGTACACCCTGGGCTTCAGCAGCGGAGGTTCAGGCCTCCTGTGAGCCACAGGTAAAGCACCACACACTCAGTAGCCGCCACATTTCCCATAGGTTGGGGGAAACAGAGCTACACAGGCATCCATCTTGTCTTTTGTATGTCCTTTTTCTCTGTTATATGTCAGTATGCATGTTGTTGCAAGAATGAACATTGCTCCAGTGGGGGGATGTGGACTTTGCCTTTTTGCTCAAACACTCAAGTGTTTTGGTCAGCTAAAGAATCAGTTTAGGCTAGATGAATTGACCTATGGAGTCAGTCTGGGATAGATAACATGACCTGGTGAGGATCCTCCAGTATAGTGAATCAATAAATTACTCTATCTTGAACCTGTGTCAGCTCTAGTCCGTGTGCGAAGAAGCTGACATTCACACAAGTAACTCCCAGACTACATTGTTGTATAATGTTTGCATTTTGAGGTTTTTTATACTGCGTGTTAAGAATTATTTAATGATTCATAACCCTACCAATGAAGTCCACTTAGTCACAAAGTGTCACGATGATCACAAATGGTCACTTTCAACCACAGAAGACAGACATTATTCACGACTGGAAATGTGTATCCAGGGGATAGCTTCGGCTATTTCAAGGAAATGATTTTGAAAGTTAATATTCAGCACTCGTGTCAACGCGAAATAATAGCGTGAAAAGCCTTGAGATATTTCCCATTTTTATTGGAGAGACACATTCTGGGACTTTGAAGCATAGAATCTGAAGATTACACACGTTGACTTTTCTTTCAACTTAATTACTAAATTTGCAAAGTAATAAATCCCTCAAAAACTCAGCATCTCAATGTAAGCAAAGGAAAATTGTGCGTGCTATGCTGATGTTTATCAAATGTAAAGCGTGGTTTGCCTTTCATTTCACCTTCACATCTGTTATAATATTATGTCACGTGGATTGTAATGCGCGACGTGCCTGGATGGCGCTATATAAATAAATACAGATTCAAGGCTGCACGCTAAAACAAAATAATGAACAATACCTACCGTTACCGGTGCTCCTGGCTCAGGGAATACCTGTCTAAGGCCACGTCCAGGGTGGCTAAAGGCGCGCTGGCGCTCCAGCGCTGTGCCCTGCTCGGCCGTGGTTTTCTTGGCCGGCTAGGTGCACGCGCATCTGGGGGCTCGGCCTCTACCTCACGGAGCTGGTTCGTCCTCATTGGACGAACCACTCACGTGACGCGCTTGTGAGGGGCAAATTCAAATTTGCTCGCTCGGCAAGCGGCTGAGCGCCGAGCAGGTGCACCCGCCCGCTCACGCAGGACACGTGCATTGTCGCAACGTGTCTACCGTGAGCGTGCGCGCCCGCTTAGCGCCACCCTGGATGAGCCCTTAGAATCAGACCGTTTTAACGTATGGGAACGCTGGGCAGTTGCCCGGGGGCCCCACAGCATAGGGGGCCCCACGCGCCTGGCCCATGCGTGCCCACCAATGCTCTCCCCCCCTGCCCGGCACCCCGGCTCCGCTCGCTCTCCCCCCGCCCGGCACCCCGGCTCCGCTCGCTCTCCCCCCGCCCGGCACCCCTTTTCGCTACCCTTTCCCCCCCCCCCCCGCCTGGCACCACGGCTCCGCTCGCACTCCTCCCTCCCGGCACCCCGGCGCGCGTCTCAACCGCTCGCAGCCTAGCAGTGCAGCACTTCCGGTGCCTGCTGCTGCCAGTGAGCGCGTGGGAGGCTGGGAGCGGCAGTGTAGGCCGGGCCCCGTGCACTGCTCTGCCCGGGGGCCCCTAATGTTATTAAGATGGCCCTGCTTAGAATGCCAGAATAAGCATATAGAGGGGGATCCAGGGCACTGCGGATTTTCAAAAGTTTAAATTTATTGTCAAAGCAATATAACGTTTCGACCATCCACGTTGCCTTTTTCACGTGACTGGCATATATATATATATATCCGCAGTGCCCTGGATCATCCTCTATATGCTATATAAATAAACCCACTTACATATAATTCCTATAGGGCAGTGATTCCCAACTTCTGTTCTCAAGAACCCCTAACAGGTCAGGTTTAAGGATATCCCTGCTTCAGCACAGGTGACTCATTCAAAAGGCTGAGCCACTGATTGAGCCACCTGTGCTCACCCAGGGATATCCTTAAAACCTGATCTGTTGTTGGGGGCTTGAGGACTGGAATTTGGAACCACCAATTCTATAGGTGGTCATTTATCAAAGTCCTCTACCTGCAAAACCAGGGCGAAACTGGTGTTAAAACACGGCACTAGATTTATCAATGAGGAAACTGCGATTGGTTTCCATGTTAAAATGACATCTGGGGACGATTTTTTTGCCTTCATTTTAAAGCCAGGACACTTTCATTAAAATAATAATAATACCTTTACTGCATGGAGAAATGGTTTAATGGATAATGACGTCACAATAGTTAGAGTATATCGCATTAAGGGGTCATGCACTAAGCAGTGATAAATGCTTTTAAGTGAGATAAAAAGCCATTATAGCGTGACACTGCCTTCTGTGAGATTCACAAAGCAGTGATAAGTCTTTTAAGTGAGATAAATGCCTTTATAGCGCGATACTGCGTTCTGTGAGTTTCACAAAGCAGTGATAAGTGCTTTTAAGTAGCCATTATAGCAGGTTACTGCACTGTTATCACTGCTTTGTGAATCTCACAGCAGGCAGTATCGCGCTATAAAGGCAGTTATCTCACTTAAAAGCACTTATCACTGCTTTGTGCATAGCACCCAGAAAACCCACTTATCACTGCTTAGTGCATCACCCCCTATATATTGCAAACGTACAATTTTGTAAGGTCCCCTGGATGCAAAATTGTAGCAAAAGAAGTGCAAAAAATGACACTAGGTTTATCAAAGTCACTGCTTCAGTTGCTTTCAATGATGGATTTCTTTTCATTGATGGTGCTGTTTTTTTTTTGCATTAGTTTGACCCGAGTTTCGAAGCCGGTGGAAATAGATCCCTTTGTCCATTCATAATAAAATAGCACCAATCAGTGTGTATTTAATGGCTGAGACCCCAAGACAGGCCTTTTGAACATGCATCTCTTAGCATCAATGTTTCAAGAAGTTTTAATCCACCCTTGACACCTCTTGGCTCTGTGAACAATCGATTGCATGGACTCCTAAGCGTTACTTGGTGTACAAATTAAAATGCGAGTTGTACAAAGCTGTCTTGCAATGTGAAAGTTTCTCAAAAATTAGCTTGAAAGCAAAAAGTTCAGCATACTGTACTTACATTTTTGAAGTTTGCCTGTCACGGACATGCTCGCCACAAACCGGGACCGGACCGCGAGGCTGAGGTGGGGTTACATAGTCACCAACCTTAGACCGTGTAGCCTGATCCGGAGTGCGGATTTCATAATCAAACGAAGCTGGGTCAGGTTTGGAGAAGGCAGCGTAGTCAGAATTCAGGCAGGGTTTTGGCATCTGGAAATCAGGTGAGCTTCGCTTCAGCGCAGGAGTGACCTCTGCGCGAGGAGCGGGCACGGCCCATGGTACCGGTCGCAGCAAGGGGAGGCTGCAGACCGGAAGGCACACCACAGAGCAACACTGGCAAACCAGTGCTTCAGCACAGAAGTTGAAACAGGCCTCAGGGATACGAAGGCAGACCTCTGCTAGGGGGAAAGGCAGCAGGTCTCCAGAACCAGGAACGGGAACCAGGAACAGACCTCTGCTGAAAGGAGAATAGCAGCAGGTCCCAGGAAACACGGGAACCAGGAACAGGACATTGGTTCAGTGACGGAGAGACCAATGGACTGAATATTTATTTATTTATAAAATGTGTTACCAGGAAGTAATACATTGAGAGTTACCTCTCATTTTCAAGTATGTCCTGGGCACAGAGTTATGATGACAGATACATGGTTACAAATACAGTTACATAAGTGAACAGGGTATACATTATATACAATACTTTGCATGCAGTAAGAGATAATATATTATAGGCTTATGAAACAGTTACAGACCAGATTAAAATGTGAGACAGCCTTAGTTTTGAAAGAACTTCGCCTGGTGGCGGCTGAGAGTCTCTGGTAGGTTGTTCCAGTTTTGGGGTGCACGGTAAGAGAAGGAGGAGCGGCCGGATACTTTGTTGAGCCTTGGGACCATGAACAGTCTTTTGGAGTCTGATCTCAGGTGATAAGTGCTGCATGTGGTAGGGGTGAGGAGCTTGCTCAGGTAGACGGGTAGCTCGCCCAGAAAGTATTTGAAGACAAGAGAGGAGAGAATACGTATGCACTCCCAAATTTGGAGTTGTTTTAATGCGTTATTTTGGTAAGTGAAAGCAGTGATAATGGTATCGTGAAGGCATTGTTCTCAAGGATCAGGGACGTCCTCAGAGCATTTGCTCAGAGAGAGAGAGAGAGAATGCCAACATAGCGTCCTTCCATTAAACAAAACTATAAATATGGAAAGATAAAATCGGTGCACTCAGCGTTTGAAGCACACAGGCTCCAGCAGTGTTAATGTTCCAAATTCCCCTGCTTGAGAGCATTTGGTGGAAGATCCACAGCGTCGGTCTCTTGTTTACTTGGAATCTACTGAATATGAACATCTATCAGTATCACTGCTTTCCCTTACCAAAAAAACGCTTGAAAATGACTCCAAATTTGTGCATACGTCATCAGTCCATTGGTCTCTCCATCACTGGACAAACCTGTGTTGCACTATTGCCAGTGGAGAGAGGGGTGGGAGAGGGAAGACGGGAGAGGGGGGTGAGAGGGAGAGGGAGGGTGAAAGAGGGTGGGAGGGAGGGGGGAGAGTCAGAGAGAGGGGGGTCTTATAGGAACGCCAACTCCTCATCTCCCACTTAACAACCCGAGACCCCAGTGTAGACCGCCAAAACTGTCTGCTGCCCTGCACCGAAATGGCATCTGGGCCATTTTTAGCCCAAAATCCCCATAGACTTGGCTGCTTCGAAGTAACTAGAATAACTTCTCAAGTCCCCAAGAATGTTACATTTTTCTACTTTTTTTCAATTCTTCTATATTGTTTTCATATGTTACTAACGAAGGAAAATTACAAACCCACTCTAATTGCATCCACCTGGATCCTGCGTGCCATAGGAAGTTCTATAATTAGCTCAAGTGAAATGTATCAGAATGTTATTGTAGTGAGCCACCTCATCTCCATCTTTCCCGGATCGTAAAGATGATCCTTACAGCCACCGTAGCAGTGCTCCCAATGTAAGAACAAATTGCCTGTTAAACTAGATATTCATTTAAAACACATTCCTATTGACTTGTGTCTGTCTCACAGGAAATAGCGGAGTGATTGAGCTCCAAAAAGTACTGAACTGATGTTTTCTTCTTAATAATTAATTTCATGTGTTTAAATATTGTACAGAACTCTGAGGTCGATGGTTCTGAGAAAAATGAGTCCGCGAGTACATTTTATTAGTTGATTTGAGAGCATAGCTTTAGCTGTGTGCTGTCTGCAAATGTAAAACGGTGTTTATTAAATCTTGCAAAGATAATGTTAACTTGTGTAACTATTTGTATATGGGTAAACATGATCTTTGGCAATAATTTGAAGGTTGCCTTGACATTCTGTGCTAGATTCATTAAACTTTTATATTGCTGCATTATAAATTTGCAGTATAAAAAATTGGTATTGCATTTTAGAATGTTGCTATATTTAATAAGAATGATGTATTTATAAGTGGGTTTGCGATATTCATCTCATTTGAATACGCCATAAAAGTGAAAATTCCGCGGTAAAAACCGCTAGCGATAAAAAGAAATGTTAATTCATAGAAATCATTGTTAAATATCACTAGAGATACAGATAGATGTTAAATTGCCATTAAACATCACTAGCGGTGATTTCACATGCACGAGAACATTTAAATCTCGGGAGCAAACGTATGCGTTGGTGGAAGCGGTGCCTACCATATAAAGAATCATGTAACAATGTACAGTAACTTTGGCAGTGCTGTTGGAGGAGAGAAGCAGCTCACGGAGCTTATGGAGTTGGAGGTCTGGTTTTGCCAGAGATGCATTAGTTTGTGATTTGCAGTATATATGAGAAGGGGTGAATATAATGAGGGGGGGGGTGGATGGGAGAGAGGACAATGGGGAGAGAGAAAGGAAAAGAGGGAGAGAAGAGAGAAAGAGGAGGTGAGACGTAAAGGGGGAAGAGGAAAGGGTGAGAGAGAGTGAAGGGGGTGAGTGAGAGAGAGTGGGTGAGAGAGGAGGATGAGAGAGAGATAAAGGAGGGATGTGTGAGAGAGGGGGGACTCGCAGGACCACAGACACACACACCTTTCAACAACCCAGAGCCCCAGTGGAGACTTTAGTCCTGGGACCCGGGAAAGCTGTTGGCTATGTTCCAAGAAACAGGTGTGCGGGGGCAGTGGCATAGCTAGACATGTGCGGGGCCCCGGGCAAAACATTTTTTAGGGCCCTATAATGAGTGAACATATTCCGGAGATACAGCAGTCCCCCCCCCCCCACCCCCCAGCGTATTGGCGGCCCTGCGAGCCCCCCCTCACTCTCCACTATTCACCCCTCTCTCTGCATTTCTCTCCACTCTCTTACGCCCCCTCCCTCACCCTTCATCACTACCCCCTTTTTCCTCTCACACTCTTCCCACACACAGCACACTGACAGACACTGAATCACACACAGCACACTGACGGACACTGAGGCACACTGCACACTGACAGATACTGAATCACACACAGCACACTGACAGACACTGAATCACACACAGCACACTGACAGACACTGAGGCACACCGCACACTGACAGATACTGAATCACACACAGCACACTGACAGACACTGAATCACACACAGCACACTGACAGACACTGAATCATGCACAGCACACTGACAAACACTGAATAACAAATAGCACACTGACAAACACTGAATCACACACAACACACTGACAGACACTGAATAACAAATAGCACACTGACAGACACTGAATCACATACAACACACTGACAGACGCTGAATCACACACAGCACACTGACAGACACTGAATCACACACAGCACACTGACAGACACTGAATCATAAATAGCACACTAACCGAGCAAACGGTAACTGACAAATTTACACACAAACACACACAGCATACTGACACACTGAAGCACACTGACAGACTGAAACACACACAGCAAATTGACACAGGATTTGATCTGTTTTGTGCATTTTTATTTTTTGGCTTGCTTAGCATGGATCTGTAATTGACAATTTTGTTATCCCAGCCACGTGTGAAACCTCTGTTATAGGTGGGTTTAATGATTGGTGTCTCAAGAGTAGCAGCCACTATTATGGGGCACATTTTGTATTGTCCTACAGACATGAGATTGTTCTGCTAGCAAATTGACACAAACACAACAAACTGACACACAAACACAGCATATTTACTTAATTCAGGCCGCATTATACCACAGACAGCATATTGACTGGAGACTTACCGGCCAAATGAGCAACCAGTAACACCGTCAACCTCACAAAGTACAAGAACAGAGTGCTCCACTGATCCAATCAAAGCAGCTGGCACACCTCCACCAAGAGGTGTGCCAATGTGTGGGAAAGAGCACCTTCAAAATCTCCTACTACTTCTGATAAAAAGCAGGCAAAAAAAAGATAGATAATAATGGTTCCTTTCTAGAGACTTTATAATAAAAACTTTACATTTCAAAAGACAACTTTGTAGAATTAAACAACATAAATGTATTCATACAAATTGTATGTTTTTTTCTTGTTTAAAGCAGCAGAATATGCAGCACGGCGCAATTGTAATTATTTTTATTACAAGATAGAAGCAGGGGGTCTCCGGAGTTGAGCTGTGTTCATTTCAGCTCCTGGGGCCCCCTTCTTCCAGATATAGAGATACAGTGCAGATATCTCTACAGGCAGGGAGGTTGTGTGCCTAACGAAATGGTGGCGTTTAAATATCCTGTGTCATGTGGGCCAATAGAAAGCTGTGACATCATCCCTTGTGGCATCCTATTGGCCGAAGTGACCGCGACATTTAAACGGCACAGAGATACTGGCACCCACCATGGAGCTAAGTATCTCTGGAGGCAGGGGGTCCCCAGAGCTGAAATTAGCAGGCTTGAGCTCCGGAGACCCCCTGCTTCAATCTTGTAATTAAATAAATGACAGTGCTGCATGTTTTGCAGCTTTAAACCAATAATTAGAATTATAACAAAAATATCAACAATTACAGTATAACAAGAATAACCACAAATAACAATAACATAACAAACAGAGAGAGATGCAGACATACAGCCATATGCATACACATAGGCAGAGAGACAGAGACATACCTCTCTAAAGACAGACAGCTAGGAGGATGTTAATATTGACACTATATCAGCAGCAACATATGTTTTGTTTTTATAGCATATTTCACAGTAATTATTAAAGCAAATACTGAAGAGAGGCACAAGAAAGACAGGAAATCACCAGCCCAAAAGGATTTTTTTTTTTTTCAAAAGCTATATATATAACAAAAACCATGAACCCATTAAGGTGGCATTTTGATCAAGTTCTCTGTGATTATGAGTTGTCCTTCCATGAATTGTTCTTAACGATATGCCCAGGAGTCACATATTTCTCATATCTCCAATACTTCCAAATTTGGTCAGCACATTCTCTTCCCATATTAAAGATGAAGGGGCAATAGAATGAATGATGTATTCACAACCAAGTCTTCATTGCCAAATCTGAAAAGATGGAATGATCATAAGATAATAATTGTTAACACCAAATCCACTGTAAATGTGACCAACCTCAGGGACTACCCCACTAGGTTAACAAAAAACAAATATTCAGCAAAATATTCATTTAGGTGCTTTTACCTGTGAGGTATTGCATTGGCGAACCATAAATTCAGGTTGGAACTCCCCGTGGATAGTGTTGATAAACTATGTAATTTAAGGCAAATGTAAACAGTTTTTTGTACATTAGAAAAATATAAATATAAAAGTGTATGTTTGAAATAATATTTTATTTCTTGATCCCTTCAACAGCAAAATCCATCTTTGTTGGAGAGTAGAACAGCCAACATTTGGCTGGTCTCCAGTTTTGCTAATAATTATACAAGACACATGGGGAAAATCAAAATGTAATCTACACAGGATGTTTAATCACACAATAACCATGATAACACTTACATGGGAAGTCATCTCCTATAAAGCGTGACTCCAGTAGTCCAGCAAGTGGAATATGTGGATCCTCCTGCAAACTTTCTGCTATGTCGCCGGAAATGTTATGCATGACTGAAATGCTATATAAAATTCAGCAATGATCTCAACCAGTTTTGCACGTGAATACTGTAAGAAACCCCCAGATTTAGCCAAACAACTGCACCGACTTTTCAACAGACCAAATATCCACTTGATGACAGAGCATGTGAATACATGTTGCTCATTATAGCTGTGCTTTGCTGGAGCACTCCGGTTGGAGACTGAGTGAATAGAAAAGGTCGGCATCCATATCCTGTGTCACCTAAACAACAACAATTTAAAAGCAAATTATTTTAGATTTCCTGTAAAAATAATAATAATGATTACGATGACCCTAAGGAACTTGCCATACACACCCATCAGCCATCCACCTCTTAAACTACCAGCCTCAAACCTGACTCAGACGGATGACTGACGCAGGGCATGGGAGTCATGGCAGGACTCAGGGGAACCCTTCTATTACACTCAGAATCTTCATGTGTGCATTTAGGGAATGGTAGTAATACGAAAGCGATATCGCTCCTCCCTGTAATTCCTAATGCATCTTTTCAGGCCAAGAAGTAATTGGGGGGAAACACCGCGAAAAAGTGGGTTGTGATATTCCCCCTACAACAGCCAGTATTGACAGAAAAAACCCAGGGGCTAGACAATTGAATGTGAGCACTGCCGTTTCACAAGGCCAGGAACGGAATTATTCATACTTGTGTAAGGATCTATATCATGACTTATAACCTGATACATGATTGCTGAATATTCAACCTATACTTCTCTCTGCATCTGGCTTATAGCTGTTGGCCAATGATGGTGAAAGGCTCCATTTTGGGGGGGGGAGATGGGGGAAAGGGGAGGGAAGGGGGAAGGAAAGGGGGGAAGGGTGGAGGGGGTGGGAAGGGGAAGGAAGGGGGAAGGAGGGGAGATGGGTGGGGAGGGGGAGGGGACTTTTAAAAACTTCACAGGTCCTATTTCCATAATGTACAGCCAATCTCTGGCATGGGAATTTTATCCCTGGCCACGCACACGCTTTGCCAGGGGATAACTCCTGGCCAACCTGGCTTCAGAAAAGTGACAGAGCATGTGCACGAATCACCATTTTGCTCACTCACTATTCGAAATACCCCCACCTGTCACTGGGCATATGGCTTCCTGCTTTCTTAATGAATGCCGATCAGTCTGCCTCACTCCTGCCTGTGAACAAAAGGTTTAACACTTCTAGAACAAATGTCCCTTTGACCAGAGGACACAGCCTTTCCTGCTAACTAAACAGATCGCACCTCTGGACAAATGTCTCTTTCATCTATTAGCCATATGCCCCCCACTGGGTTTTTGCAGACTAAAGATCCTGTCTAATTTAATGCATAAATGTAACCATATCTTAAAACACTGTTGCTTAAAACTATATTGGTTCCAATAACCTATACTTTTCTACAATTCTGTATTAACATGCACTAAGTCTGTTGGGGTGAGAGAGAGAGTGAAAACCTTAACTGTTGCTACACTTTAAAACCTAACTTACACAGTTTTATTCTAACATGAATTAAACATTTTCCTTACCCCCCAATAAACTCTCAGCTTTTATCACCCAGCTGGCGAGCTTTTATCACCCAGCTGGCGTTAGTCCCTTAACCCCTAAACTAGGTTCAGTATACCTGGGCATGTATGTGAGTACCTCTGCTATACTGGGGAGCCCCTGCTATACTAAGGACTCTGTGTATACCTGCAGATATCTTTTAACCCCTTCATACCCATTTACCTTGTCTGGAAGATGCTGCAGCAGGGACTCTGGCGGTGAGTCGTAGGAACATTTCCAGGGTCCGAGGTTTGTGGAGTAATGCGCTTAGCTGTATCCGAAGATATCACTCAATCTCCGGATACAACTTTTGGGGTATCCCCTAACTCTGGAACCCCACTACATAACCACATTCTGCAAAGACTTTCTCCGCCAAACCCACCCTGAAACTTACAGCCTAGAAATCTCCCGATCCCAGCATCCCAGTAAAGGCAAAAAATCACATAATTCTTTAATGTCGCAAAATCAGTGTACAGTTGCAGTAATATATTTGTGACATCTGGATCCCAGAGCTGACACTCTAAGACCCTAACACACGGGTCAGGGTTAACCAAGTGGGCTTGACCTTTATTATAAGCCTGGTTAACCCCTTCCCTGCCACAGTGTTTAAAAGGAGAGTTCCACCTACTGTGTTTTTGGTTCTACGTGGGTAGGTATCAGGGTGTCTCCAGAGCGGAACCACGTTAATTTCAGCTTCCTGAGATACTCATCTTCGAAGGTGCCCCAGGTACCGTCCCTTTCAGGGGAAACAAAATGGAGGTTTATATCTCCCACGTGATGTGGGCCAATAGGAAGCTGCAACATCATCCGTCGCGACTTCCTATTGGTTTATGTGAGGGGATTTGAAGAACCGGCAGCACCGTCCCTGGTAAGTATCTCAGGAAGCAAGTTGTTCCCAAAGCTGAAATGAATGCTGTTCAGCTCCAGAGACCCCCTGCTTCCTATACAGATGCAACTGCCAGTTTTAGACTGCTTGCCAAGGAAAATCTGTGACCATCTCACAGTAACTCATGAGATGGTCCACAGCAGGCTGTAATGGCCCATCAGAGTAACACAGCGGGGGTCCCTGCGTTTGAATGGGACTCCTAGCCTGGTAGGATTCACACAGCGTGAGTCCCATTCAAATACAAGCATCCCCTCTGTGTTAATCCAATGGGCCATTAGCCTGGCTGCAGAAATCTCCCACAGTGCTGCAGAAATCTCCCAGCGTGGGATGGGTTTAAGTGCAGAATTGTCAAGGCATGCAGTCTGCAACCAGCAGCTGGAAAGAAAGGGGGACCCAGAGGGAATTCCCCCTTTAATATACTGCTGTTGACACAAACCTCTCCCTCTCAGATATTTGGTGGCTGTCCTTTGCCAACACAGCACACTCTGCAGCAAGAGGGATTCGCAGTGTGGTATACAGTATGAATCACATGTTTTGAATTGGCCAGTGTAGGTGGGTTGTACAAGCCTTATGTCTTCACATTTATAGGAAAATATAAGCTGCTCATTTCCTTGGCGTGTGTTATGTTAGGACTCAACTCGGTGCTGGTGTTATGAAACTATTTATTATGGCCTATGTTCTGCATTTGATTTAGGCCACTGTGGCGGACACTGCAGCTTCGTGAGAAGGATTTCTTCAGCAAACAAACTCACTATAAAGACAATATCCTCATCAAAGAGGAAATTGCAGCAGAAGCCTGTGACATTTCATATATGACTGGTTATGTGGCCAAACAATGATTTGTGGCTGCAGAACTTTGATATACCCTTCTAATAGTGTGTTCATTAACCCAGTGTTTGACCTTGTTTTATGACCTTTACTAAGTATTTAATACAACACGTGTAATTAAATCGATTGCAATTCATTTAATTAATTGTATGATAAATTGCACATCTAATGAGCTTCGATTACTTTATGGAGTTTTAACGTTTTATTTTAATATTTGCTTGTTTTATATTACCTCTGTTTTCTGGGAATTATTTGCAGACTGCGATATATTTTATTGGAGCTGAATGAAAAATCTCTGTCAATTAATTTTTAGACGGCAAAGGTCAGTGCAATAGACGCTAATGTATTAAAAGGCCATGTGCAGTAGTTGCATATAACAGATAAAGAACAACGCTTTTAAAGGGGCAATCTGTGACTTGGTATTAGAAAAACACATTTTATATTAATTAACCCTTGCATGCAAGCTACAAGAAGTCTTGTCGTTTTGGAAGGGAAAACGGAAAGGAACGTACAAAAAGAAAACGGGGGCACAGTTATATTTGAGTAAATGAATAGATATCTTGGATTCTCAGGTTGTATTATCTTGGGCAGCAATATCATAGTATATTTCTGTACTGTATTATCTGCATAATGCACCATTATGTCCAGTACTTTTATCATTTTCAACTTCCCATTGTGTTTTCCGTGTGCCTCCTGGAAGTAATTACAGGCATACCCCGCTTTAAGGACACTCACTTTAAGTGCACTCGCGAGTAAGTACGTCGCCCAATAGGCAAACGGCAGTTCACGCATACGCCTGTCAGCACGTCCTGAACAGCAATACCGGCTCCCTACCTGTACCGAAGCTGTGCGCAAGCGGGGAGACTATAGAGCCTGTTACACATGCGTTATTTACATCAGTTATGCATGTATATGACGATTGCAGTACAGTACATGCATCAATAAGTGGAAAAAAGGTAGTGCTTCACTTTAAGTACATTTTCGCTTTACATACATGCTCTGGTCCCATTGAGTACGTTAATGCGGGGTATGCCTGTACTTCTTACAGGAATAATGCTGTACAGCGTATTCTGTTTTGCTACGGATTTGCACAAACTCCCAATAGACAAAATAAGTGGCGGGACTCAGTGTAAAGTTTAAAAGTCTGAGAAATACGTATTGGAAGCATTATTGTTTCTATCTGTAAACTCGTACACATTAATTGCAAATTGAAAACTGCTTCAGATTATCTACAATGTCATTTTAGTGAAATCATGACAGTTTTACACCTTTGCTACCCAAATCAGCACATATAGTAGGGTCTGTATGGAATCATAATGACTCTAATCTCATATAGGTTTTTGGGGGCACCAGTCTGTAACGCCCTACAGTAATAATGCATGTATTAAAAGCAACAACAGCAGAAATTAGGCAAGATTTATTTCAATAGGTCTTCAAATCTGCAATCTTTGGTAGCTGACCAAAAAACATAATCTTATTATTCCCTAAATACATATAGTTGTGCTAAAAGCAAAGATCTGGCTTGTTTTCATCCTCTGAAAACTAATTACAAATTGCCTTTTTCGAGGGCTCAGATTGGGGTAGTGTTTTTCTATAAAGTTATTTACAGATAGTACTACGCCTCCCCCCCTCCCCTCCCCCCACAAGAGAGATCACATCAAGCATTTCCCACAACCTCCCTGCTGTGTTTCAGAATATGTGGACTGGTTGGAACATTTATGCATATATGGTGGGAGTGCCCCATCTGAGCAACTGTTGTGGTCCCACATTTTTTTACACTAATTAACCGAACCCCCAGATCTACCCTAAGGCCTGACCCAGCACTCCTTAATTAACGCCTCCTCATAGTGACAAAAAAAAGCATGAACTTTGTGACCCAGAATATTGTCAGCTACAAAATGCTGCATCGCTTCCCACATGGAAACAGCCTACTCCTGCCCTGAATGTAATTAGAAACAAAATCAATCAAATAGAGGTCTACAGAAAACTCACAGCTTTCCTTAATGACACAACTGCCACATTCCAGTTGGTGTGGGAGCTCTGGCTCGCTATGGACCCTATGCTAGCCCATAGTCGTAGGTTTGCCAGGTGTCCAGTAATGAACCGGACTGCCCTTTATTTGGACAGTCTCTCCAGTAAAACATTAGAGGTAATACTGGACATGTATGTGTCTGGTATTACCTCTCTGGCATATTAACCTGACCGGCTTGGGGGGGGGATCGTGGGATTTCCCCAAGCAGGGAGAGAGCAGGGCTGCTGCTAGGGGGCTGGGCAGCTTCCGCTATCTTGCTGGGTAATGCAGCCAATCAGGAGGTGTGAGGAGCCTGGGAGTGGGGCCAAGGAGAGGAGGAAACCGCATGGAACGGAGAGAGGAGACAGGTGTGTGTGTGTGTGTGTGTGTGTGTGTGTGTGTGTGTGTGTGTGTGTGTGTGTGTGTGTGTGTGTGTGTGTGTGTGTGTGTGTGTGTGTGTGTGTGTGTGTGTGTGTGTGTGTGTGTGTGTGTGTGTAGCACATCACACATTTCACCATTGTGTCCAGTATTTTTGGAGAAGCCCCCGGGAAACCCTACATAGTAAGGATTTCTCTTAACCCTTTTCAATATGAATCTGCACATTGAAGTTGACAATGAAAGTAATGTCATTACTCCCACTTAATGACTGTGCTCTTTCTTCCCACAGCCATTGGCGAGGTCTAACACTCAAAATATGACTGACTGATAAATGGTAAGATGCATCTTGTTTATTATTCTTTGTGTACAATTGTGGTATAAAGCACAGTTTAAATATTCTTCTTTTAAAATGAATCTCCTAAAAAATAAGGAGAGGAGAATATAAACAATGAACGAAAGTTACAGGTTTAGTGAAAAAATAAAGAAGTAGCCGGTAGCATTAATACCCCCACACACACATTTATTACAAGATGCATTAAAAAAAAACAGTTTCTCTTCAGTGCAAAATACAATATTACTCTTATAGCCAAAGCCCCTAAGAGACCATCCCATTTTCCAATTGTAGTCATAAGGGACCAACGGGCAGCGACGCAGCTTCATGGCGTCACTGTGTCGCCATTGACGTCGCGTCGCCATGACGACGCAGCATCACATGATGCCGCAAACCTCGATGGAGGGCTGCTATGTTAAAGAGGCCCTGCAATCTATTTCATTGCTGTGGGGAAGAGCGCGGGGCGTCTGTAACCGCTTGAGGAGTTCATCTTGAGTCCGGAGGGATGGTCCCGACTCCCTTCGGGGGCCCCCACCCCCCCGCGCTGAGGCTTTTGGGACATGCCAGGTAGTTTCGCCACTGATTGTAGCACATACTACACTTAAGCATTCCACATTCGTAAAGAGCAGAGAGTGCTGCTGGCAACAAATGTCACAATGTCGCATCTCCATTCTAGGAAACATTTTTCAGAGACACAATACACTTATTTGAAGCGTGACGGTCAGGAGGAGACCGCAGGTTTTAAACGAAAATTCCTTCAAGGTCTGACGTGAAACAAAAATAATCTACTGACACTGATATGTTTAAAATGGGAAATCTTGGTGATTAATGTCTTTAAAAAAATCCGGCAAGTACAGTGTAAGCATTTTTTAAATAATTATACATTTTGTCTTGAATGTAAATAACGTAAACCGAGACCACGGGGTTGTTTAAAAATACTTATATTTGGCTGCAGCTTCAAAGACCGGTATATAACTCATTAAACATATCCCCGTCACTTGGATTAATGAAGACTACGTCTTTAAGCACAATTAGTGGCGTGTCTTTATTTATATAGCGATCTATGCACACAGCGCTTCCCAGCAGTAATACACGCGACACAATAATATAACAGATCCTGGGAATAAGCGATTCAGACATAAAAAATAACATTAGAAAAAGGAGTCCCTGTCCCGAAGAGCTTACAATCTAATTGGTAGGTAAGAAGAACGTACAGAGACAGTAGGAGGGTGTTCTGGTAAGTGCGTCTGCAGGGGGCCAAGCTTTGTGTATGAGGTTGTATAGTACAATCTAATAATTAAGATTGTAATGTCTGCCACTCTTTATTTGTATGTGTTATACATTTATCTGTATAATACTTGTTTTTTCTTGTATAGCACTGACAATGTACATAGAATTCTTACAGGCACAAATTCCCCAGATGAGCTTACACTCTATGTTTTTGGTGCCTGAGGCACAGGGAGATAAAGTGACTTGCCCAAGGTCACAAGGAGCCGACACTGGGAATTGAACCAGGCTCCCCTGCTTCAAACTCGGTGTCGTTTTTTTGTGCTGTTTATATTATTTCGGTAAATTGCTGCCTACACGGTTTGCACTGTATAAATAAAAATACAATTACTAAGACTATTGAGTAATACCCAGTGTATATTCTTTTAGCAGCATGTGCTGTGTGTTTGAGACTTGTACCTTTGACCTCAGACAGCACGGGAAAGCATTTCACACGTTAGACACACAACCCTCCCCCATGATATAAAAAGCAGCTGTTTTAGGAAGCAAGAACTTCTGGCCTCCGACTTTCGCCTTAGGATTACAATTAGGGTTGCCAGATGGCTTCTCCAAAAATACTGGCCTCAATGGTGAAAGGTGCGTCAGGTCACTAAGTCCAGGGAGGAAAATACTGGACACACACATGTCCAGTATTACAGTACCTCTCATTTTTTACTGGACAGAGTATCCAAATACAGGACAGCCCAGTTCAATACCGGACACCTGGCAACCATATTTACATCTGCCCACTTGCTATATGTGAGACGGACACTTGAGAAGCTCATCAGAACAGAGTATATTCTCTGCAGCTAATGACAAACCTCCTATGTTCTTACTAATTGCTTACAGGCATGGAGATCTAAAGTGCCGTTCTGGTGGTGCCAGCGTTCTGCATACCGCGTGCTCAAGTTTTTATGTTTGTCTTTTCCCTAAATTAAATATGAATGGCCAGACATTCCTTTCTGTGGGAGAAAAACTGAGCGTGAAACGCGTTGTTTCCAAGAGCATGAGGTTCAGTTCCAGAACCCCACCCAGTCACAGCTGTCCCAGCCAGGGAAACCGCCACCCCCGTTTCCATTATTCCTGGCATTGCAGCTTGGATCAAGTTGACTTCTTACAGCCTAGTGATGGGGGTGGTCAACTCCAGTCCCAAGGGCCACCAATAGGCCAGGTATTGGGGATATCCCTGCTTCAGCATAGGTGGCTTAATCAGTGGCTCAGTCGATGACTGAGACACTGATAGAGCCACCTGTGCTGAAGCAGGGCTATCCTTAAAGCAACAAAACATTTAAAATTCTATATGTTTTTATAAAATAAATCAGTCCATAGTATTAGATAGTACTGTCTGCATTTTTGTTTTAAATCCTAATGCCATTTTTAATTATTTGTTTCATGTACTGATCATCCTTTGGTTGCTACAGCAACCATTTAGAAAGTCGTATTCACTTCCTCTTTTGAAACACACTTTTTTTATTTTTGCCCTTTGACCACAAAGTATCACAAACAGAGCTGTTGTTGTGTTTTGAACAGCAGTGTCTCTATTACGCTGAAAGCTGTAACAATAATGTGTTACACTTAGCAATATAATGTTGCACATCAGCTTCAGCATTTCACAGACTGCAGCACAGAGTTACATCAATTGCTAATTAATAATTGACAAATGTCGCACTTGTTGATTATTTTTTGGTTGCTTTCTTACTCATTTTCAATACCAACTACTATGACGCTAACGCAATTTTTTTTGTTGGCAAAGGACACCGAAAATGTATAGTCACTATGACTTGCAAAAATGGCTTTATAATAACACCCTAAACACCAGGACGTTCCAATTACTGTTACATTCTGGCCTTAATTAGGGCCCCAACCAAAGCACAATTGCAATAGTACTTTTCTTGCACACTTTTAGCTGTTGCAAAGTTATTAAATCTATTTTTAAATATTAAATCAATGTAAAAAAAAAAAGGCAAGGGTGTTACATGGCTGAGTGCTCTCACTTTATGTAAATTGAATGCAGATCACTGTACAGAATTGCTCACGCGTGGAATTCTTCCATGCTGCCTGTGACATCACACACATCCTGGCTCCCCACATACAGTACTGACATGTTTGAAAAACAATGGCTCTTTATTATATAAACTGTGGCTGAGCTAAATCCGTGCTATTGCTGTTTAAAGCTGCAGACCAAGCAATATCCTACGTGTGTTTTTATTTAAATAAATCAGTGCTGTACTATGATAAAATACTTGTAGCATTAAAAAAAGAACAACTCTGAATGACATTTTTAATTTATTATAATGGAACTAGCTATTTTTGTTTCTAGAGCAACCATTTACAAAGTCACATCCCCTTCCTCTTCTGAAACAAGCTCTGGGACACTGCATTTTGAGCCCTACCCTCTCTCTAGCAGTGCACCAATTGTATCTAGTGACTGCCTGGTCACATGATCTTCCCCACAGAACTTTGCATCTTTGGTCCTCTTCTGCTGCACTTACAGCCATTTAGTGCACCCCTGAGCCGAATCTTCGCCAATCGATCAGAGGAGAACGGATCGATCATCAACTTAGGTAATTACTTATCAGTGTGTGGATTGTATTGATGCACGTATTAAAGGGGGGGGGGGGGGGGGGGAAATGAAAAACAAAATTTCAAAAATGGCAGCTTGAACTGCTGTTTTAAGGAGTAAGGAGTAAGTGCCAATATAGGGGCTACGCATGCAAACGCTATAGTTGAATTGACAGGAATATGGACCCTTTTCTAAAACCGGCAACTACATTGAGTGTACTGCATGATGTGGTAAAAATGTAAATAAACAAATAACAAATAGATGTGGCATGAAATAAATACTATTTTCTAGGGGGATATGCGTTACCACCAAAATGCGGATAAATATACTTAGGATATGTGTCAAAGGGTTAAAATCAATGAAGAAATCCCACCAATTTTAAGCAGATTTTTTTGTCTTGATAAAAGTTACATAGTTACATAGTTACATAGTTACATAGTTACATAGTAGATGTATTTACTTTTCAATTTAAATGTTCCGGACACGCGGGCCAATAGGACACCGCACCGGTGATGCCACAGCTTCCTATTGGCCCGTGTGACATTTAAACGCCGCCATTATATTAGGCACACCGTTTCTCTGACTGCAGATAACTGCAACCCCATGGAGGTAAGTAGTTCTGGAAGCAGATCCGCTCCGAAGACCCCCTGCTTCAATCGTGCAATAAAAAATAAATGCAAAAATAAATGCAAAAAAAAGTGAAACCCTTATTGCTGCTTCCATACATATCCCCTACATCTCAACGCATACAGTATTTGCTAAACATCGCAAACGGCATTTTTGGTGTAAAAAAAATGTATTTGACGCATCACAGATGTTTCATTATATCAATTAACAAAATGTATTATTTTCAAAGAATGGCTATTATAACTAATATCACACTGCTCATTTATATTTACAAACACAAGTTATACTACTTTTTAGCACTGAAATTTTGATGAGCAATTTTTTTTTAAGATATAATCTTTGTATAGACAGTGGCGAGAAAAAGTTTGTGAACCTCGATTTTCTTAAATATCCAGTGGGGTTTATATTAACCGATTCCGTCTCTTTTGAAACAAAATGATGTATGAATTAGACAAACAATGAATAATTAAGAATCAGGGTATGTGATAAAGTGAGTGAAACCCTGGTTTTATCAGCTAAATTAAAGGAGATAATTAGAATCAGGTGTTTAAATAATTAGGAAGATCTTCAGGTGTGAGTTTGGGAGGCCCCACCCTATATAAAGATCAGAAACGTTGTGAGAATGGTCTTCATCATACAGGTGTGTGGAAACACGTCATGCCACGATCAAAAGAAATCTCTGAAGACCTCAGAAAAGCAGTTATTGATGCTCATCAGTCTCAAAAAAGGGTTACAAAACCATTTCTAAGGATTTAGGGTTCCACTAATCCACTGTCAGACAAATGGAGAAAGTTGCATGAGCGGTCGTCGTACCAAAATCTCTCCAAGAACAAACCGGCAAATCATCCAGGAAGTCACAAAAAACCCCAGAGTAACATCCAAGGATCTGCAGGCCACTCTCGCCTTAGCGAATGTGAGTGTTCATGACTAAACTATCAGAAAAAGACTGAAGAAGATAGGAGGAAACCATTGCTCTCTAAAAAGAACATTGCTGCCCGTCTGAAGTTTGCTAAAGAGCACATAGATGATCCACAAGACCCTGGAACAATGTTCTCTAGACAGACGAGTCAAATGTAGAACTTTTTGGCCTCAATGAGAAACGTTATGTTTGGCGAAAACCAAAACTGCGTTCAAACAGAAGAACCTCATCCCGTCAAGCATGGTGGTGGGAATGTGATGGTTTGGGGCGGCTTTGCTGCCTCAGGACCTGGATGGCTTGTCATCATTGACACAACCATGAATTCTGCATTGTATCAGAAGATTCTAGAGGAGAATGTCAGGTCATCCGTCCGTAAGCTGAAACTGAACCGAAAGTGGCTCATGCAGCAAGACAATTATCCAAAACATACAAGCAGATCTACAAAAGAATGGCTGCAGAAGTAGAAACTCCACGTTTTAGAATGGCCTAGTCAAAGTCCGGACCTAAACCGCATTGAAATGTTGTCCATGCAAGGAAGCCCTCAAATGTCACTGAGCTGAAGCAGTTCTGTAAGGAGGAATGGGCCAAAATTCCTCCAAACCGATGTGAGACTGACCGGCAGTTACAGGACACGCGCAGTTGAAGTTAGTGCTGCTGAAGGGGGCGCCACCAGGTACTGAATCTAAAAGGTCACGTACTTTCTCACACAGGGATATTGAATGTTGAATCATTTGTGGATAAATAAATGTTGATAAAGTATCATGTTATTGTGGCATTTGTTTGATCAGGTTATCTTTATCAATTATTATGACTTTCAAAAGAAAAGTTATTTCAAAACTAAAGCTGTCTCACATTGTAACCTGGTCTGTAACTGTTACATACGCCTATAACATATTATCTCTTACTGTGCATGCCATGTCTTGTACATAATGTATAACCCTTATTGTGACAATGTATTTGTAACCATGTATTTGTCATCATAACTCTGTGCCCAGGACAGAAAACGAGAGGTAGCGCTCAATGTATCACTTCCTGGTAACACATTTGCTAAATAAATAAAATTAAGATCTAATAACATTTTAGGTTTGAAATATGTGAAAATCCTAAGTGGTTCACAAACTTTTTCTCGCGACTGTACTGTAGATCTAATTATTCTCCAACTGTAGATGATAACGTATCTCTAAGGTGGTCTTGTATCAAAGTCTCTCAGCTGGAAAAAAAAACCCCAGGGCAAAACCAATGAGAAACGTATTAGTCATAAAAACAATCTAGTGGTTTCAATGGAAATGATTTCCCTAATAAATCTGTTGATAAATAACCCCACAACATGTTTGTTTAGGAATTATTTACATGTGTAATTGACCACTTCCGTAAGCAGCCGACAGTCTGAAAACAAAATGTTTTTTTGGGGAGAAAAAGGGGGGAAAAAATACTCGTATTCATCTGTTTGTATCATTGCAAAGAAAAGGGGTTTTAACATGTTCCATATTATTTTTTCTTGGGGCTAGTCCATGCTATTTAAATAGTTAACATGTCACACGACATGTGCCAGAACAAATGATCTCAGCAGCGCTGATGGTTCCAAATATGATATTTTGATATATGCAATAATAATAACTTTATTTCACATAGCACTGTTCTCCCAATGGGACGCAAAGCACTTCATAATTATAATACAGAGCATAGTACACAGCCTTGCTACAGCCCCTGCCCAGATGAATTTACAATCTATGATTTTGGTGCCTGAGGCACAGGGAGATAAGGTGACTTGTCCAATGTCACACGGAGCAGACACCAGGAATTGAACCACGTTCCTCTGATCCAGGCTCGGTGTTACCTGCTTTACAGAGTTAGTGTATTTACTCGCTGCTGAGCCGCTCCTTCTCCAACACAGTCTCCTTCTTACTGATCTCCAAATTGCAAGCTGACACGTATGGGGAGAAATTAACGTAAAATACACTAGAAGAAACGCATATTTAAATGACCTTTCAGGGACGTATATATTAAGGTACCAATACTTCCATGTAGACTCCTGTCAATAAAAAAAAGTTTTTTTTTCTTGCATCCGTGCCACGTTTATTCAAAAGTATCTTACATTTCATGCAGATCTGGTGGAATATTTTGATGCACAATATAAGCAAAAAGTGACTGACGCAGATGCAGAATGTTATTAATCTAATTGCAACATATGCATCTGGTTCCAATTACGTTAAAAATAGTAAATGTCCCCCGTGTCCACGGAGAGGAGAAACAAGGAGAACAAAACTAAGACCGACAGCAGAAGTATTGCAACATGTGTTTACGTTAAACCCTTTGCTGCAAGAGGTGTCCGCAAAGTGCGCAAAGGAACGTGCGCAAAGCAAAGTGCGCAAAGGAAAGTGCGCAAAGGAAAGTGCGCAAAGGAACGTGTGCAAAGCAAAGTGCGCAAAGGAAAGTGCGCAAAGCAAAGTGCGCAAAGGAAAGTGCGCAAAGGAAAGTGTCGCTGGAGGCTCGGCAGGAAAGGGTTCGGTTAAATATTGTTATTGTATTTTACTTAGTTGGAAACTAGTGCATTATATCTTTTTGGCACTGAAAAGTTACAAATACAGTTATAAACTGCCCAATTTATTTGATATCCCTCTTTAACCCCTTTGCTGCCAGGGGAGCTAGCTGAAAAGACCTGAAAGAAGATTTGAGTGGCCGTTGAATTGGGTGAGTGAAATGCTAATCCGAGTGCCTGCTCGATGTGACCTTGGACAGGTAACTGTATCTCCTGCGTCTCAGGCACCAACATTAGATTGTAAGCTCTACGGGGCAGGGGTTATTGTGCCTGCAAAATTCTATGTACAGCACTGCAAACACTGTCAGTGCTATATACTCTCTCTCTCTCTCTATATATATATATATTTATATATATATGTTATTGTCTCCCACTCAGTTCCACCAGCTCCTGCCCTGTTTCCCACTCTCTGTCCCACCAGCTCCTGTCCTGTCTCCCACTCTCTGTCCCACCAGCTCCTGCCCTGTCTCCCACTCCCTGTCCCACCAGCTTCTGCCCTGTCTCCCACTCCCTGTCCCACCAGCTTCTGCCCTGTCTCCCACTCTCTGTCCCACCAGCCCCTGCCCTGTCTCCCACTCTCTGTCCCACCAGCCCTGTCTCCCGCTCTCTGTCCCACCAGCTCCTGCCCTGTCTCCCACTCCCTGTCCCACCAGCCCCTGCCCTGTCTCCCACTCTCTGTCCCACCAGCCCCTGCCCTGTCTCCCACTCTCTGTCCCACCAGCCCTGTCTCCCGCTCTCTGTCCCACCAGCCCTGTCTCCCGCTCTCTGTCCCACCAGCCCTGTCTCCCACTCTCTGTCCCACCAGCCCTGTCTCCCGCTCTCTGTCCCACCAGCTCCTGCCCTGTCTCCCACTCTCTGTCCCACCAGCTCCTGCCCTGTCTCCCACTCCCTGTCCCACCAGCCTCTGCCCTGTCTCCCACTCTCTGTCCCACCAGCCCCTGCCCTGTCTCCTACTCTCTGTCCCACCAGCCCTGTCTCCCGCTCTCTGTCCCACCAGCCCTGTCTCCCTCCCATTCTCAGTCCCTCCCTGGGCTCCGGGGCGGAGTAAGTGGGGAGGTGATGTCAGAGACCTTGTTGAGATGTGTGAGGCTTCCCACGTTGTCCCTGCATACTCTCCGGGCTGCTGCTGGGGCGCACAGTCTCTGCCATGCGCTGGGAGAGGGGGCTGCGTGGGGCTGCCAGTGGTTGAAGTAGGAGCGAAGTTTTCAGCCTCTCTCTACCCCCGGGAGCATGAGTGGGGAGGCAGGAGGACCCCAAGCGGGCAGCAACCACAGCGAGACTTGCAGGACCACGTCCAGCCTGGAGCCCGGGGAGAGCCCGGCCATCAGCGCAGTGATGTTCTCCATAGGGGTGTTAGGAAACCTGATAGCCCTGGTGCTGCTGGAGAACCGCAGGACGGGGGGCAAGGGGAAGATCTCCCTGTTCCACATCCTAGTGACAGGACTGGTCATCACAGACCTGTTGGGCACCTGCATGATCAGCCCCGTGGTGCTGGTATCTTATGCCACCAACCACACCCTGATGGCCCTGGACACCCAGGGCAGGGTCTGCAACTACTTTGCCTTTGCCATGACCTTCTTCAGCCTGGCCACCATGCTGGTCCTCTTTGCCATGGCGCTGGAGCGGGGCCTGGCCATAGGGCACCCGTACTTCTATGAGAAGTTCATCAGGAAGCGTTGTGGTCTCCTTACCTTCCCAGCCATCTACTGCTTCTGCATCTTCTTCTGCCTCTTCCCATTCATGGGGGTGGGGTCTTATGTGCAGTACTGCCCCGGGACCTGGTGCTTCATCAACTTGAGGGGGCAGGACGGGCATGAACAGACTGGCAGCAACTACTCCCTGGTGTATGCCACCCTGCTGCTGATTCTGATCGTGGCTGTGTTAAGCTGCAATCTCATTGTCATCGTGAACCTGGTGAGGATGCACAAAAGGCAGAAGTCATTTAGATCTGTCTCCTTGGGGGGGAACAAGAGAGAGAGGGTGTCCATGTCTGAGGAAATAGATCACCTCATTCTGCTATCCCTCATGACCACCATCTTTGTTATCTGCTCGGTCCCTTTCATGGTAAGTGGATCTCTTTGCTCCAGAATTCAACATGTTGGTGAATGTAGGTGAGATGCAGACGGGAAACGCAGAAATCCACAGAGCAGGCGCAAGGGACACGAGTTTGGGAATTTTTACAAGTCTTTTTCTTTGCACAGTGACCTCATGGTAGCAACCCCCTGAGAAATGGCTTGCAAACCATTGCAATGTAAAAAGCACTAAACATCGCTAAGAAAAGATTTCAACATACAGTGACAACACATTTCACTCAAAATCTTAAGTAGTCATGTTATTGCAATGCAATTTTACAGTGACGCGTGTCGTTAGCCTGGGACTGGGCAACTCCAGTCCTCAGGGGACACCAACAGGTCAGGTTTTAAGAATATCCCTGTTTCTGCACAGGTGGCTCAATCGAAGACTGATTGAGCCACCTGTGCTGACGCTGGGACTGATTGAGCCACCTGTGCGAAAGCAGGGATGTCGTTAAAACCTGACCTGTTGGTGGCCCTTGAGGATTGGGGTTGCCCAACCCTGCTTTAGCCACAGAGAAACCAGATTCCCAAACCCCCAGTAACTGGATGTGGTTATACTGTATGTATTCTTCTGGCGGAGAAAACGTGCGTTGCCGCGTAGATGTCTGCCGGTCATCACAATTCAGGGTCATTTAAATGCTTGGATGTCATGGGATTGCTTAACCTCTGCTTATATTACAGCATCACAGTTGTGATACATAAACAGGAAACCCTAATCACTTCCAACATGCGTCTGTTTTCTTGCAGTTCTTATACAATGAATTTTAATTAGTAATCTTCAACAATAAGAAAAACATCTTTCTAGTTTTTTTTTTTTTTTAAATATGCTAGGTTCATATTCTTCACTTGACCGCTTCACGTAGTGTGTTGTATACATTTTTAGCTGTACAATCATTCAGACCGTACATTTTTGTCACAACCCATGTATTTCTTGTAACCTACTCATCCACTAGCATTACATCTCTGCATTGTGCACAGGCGTTATCAGGCAGCATTGTAACTTCACACATTGGAAGTTAAAATGATCTACATTTTTACAAAAGAACACACTATTAACACATAATAATCCTGACAGTGGTGTTTTACACGTGGAATATTTGTATTTATTTAAAATAAGTATGGGACGCCTCACTAAACCCAGTAAACCCCACTACATTTTTGGCACTAGGTATGTAGTCATCATTAGAGATGGGCAGATCTGGATCTGCCGGATCCTTTGGCTCGCGGATTAATCTCAAAAAGGGCGATAAGCGGTTTGCAGATTTTTTTTATTATTATGACCAATACACCCTGTGGATTTCCGCAACCCGGGACGGATTTGCAGAATCCAGTCCGCAGATTCAGCCATATGCTGGCAGATTCTAAGAATCCACCAACGGATTACTGAATCCGGGGATTTGGATTCTAGAAATCCGTGCACGGGTTGTATCCAATGGCGGTTTTTGATGGATCTGCCCGGATTGAAACCGCCCAAATCCATCCGTGGATTTTACACCACAAAACGGATTTAGGGGGAAAATGTGAGAAAATCCAGGAAACAGATTTTGGTGGATTCGCCCATCTGCAGTCATCATGTGGCTGAGTCCCCTGTGCCGCTGAGCGCGCGGTGCTTGGCGAGTTTGCTTCTGGCAATTTCAAATTTTATGTCCCCACTCACGCAGACGCTCAGCCACGCTTGGCGCTAGCATAAACAAAAAAAATTGACTTTGAACCGCTCTCAGCTTGCCTGCAACGCCCCTCACGCTCGCTTGCGAAATAGCGCGGACACCCGTCGCTCATGCTTGATGAGTTAGTGACGTCACCGCTCTCCACGCATGAGCGCGGTCAGCGGCACAGGGGACTCAGCCTTACTCCAAGCCCTACATTTTATCGTTGCACCTTCACACAGTTCGCAGCAGAGAGAAGGATACCCTTGTAGTACTGAAGGTAAGATAAACTCATATTGAAAAGGACCACAATGTATTGTAAAACAAAAGCGAGTGTTAGGAACCTCAAAGGAGCCCCTACTCTCAGTCCAATGCTCTGTGGCAGAGAATAAAGGATGTGGGCAAGTGTACCCCCCGTGCTTTCTCCATTGTGTTGGGAGGATCTTAGAAGCTATTTGGTTTGGCAGTGCAGAGCCACACTTTGGACTATTGGAGAGGGAACCCAGAACATTAAATTCTCCTTTAAACAAAGTAGTTGTAGTGATTGCCATGTCTATAAATGTACCGATTTTCTGAACAGACAGCTGGGCATGCCAGGCTCCTAGGGTAGTAAATGCCACATTCCGGATTGTAAACTCTAGTATAATGAACTCCTGCTTACGTTTCATTTAATAATGGTGGAATGGTTGGTTTATTTGTATTAATTCAACAGATATTTCAAGGTTTTATGAACCCTTCAGTTTGATTTTAATCTGTTGTAGGACGTATACGTTCCTTCCAATACCTTACCATTATTATCTTGTACGTACATGTACACGCCAATATATTGTGCATCGCAGTACAATGTGGGAGGGAGGAGAATAACATTTTAGAACAAAAAGAGTGGATATAAATGAAGACACACAAAACGATATTGCCCTGCATTATTCACATTCACGATCCAAATACTCTTCATATTACTCAGTCTCATGTTCTGAAACCCACGTAAGTACTTCATGTTTATTTCTGCATGTTACTACACACACTACTGTATTTTCCTTCTGTTGTGAGACAGCAATCTTTGAACCTGATGAATTCTATCACTCTATTCCCTTCTGTAAAGAAAAAGTCTTTAGCCTACAGCCTGTCTCCAGATTTCTCCTGTATTGTCTTGGACACATACCAATGTTTTCTTGGCTTTCTTTCAACAACTTAATTAAGCCAGAAAGAATGGTGCTCCGCGCTGGTGCTGTCTTTAAATGTTAGTGCACTGTGTTGCTAGATCCCTTGTTGCCGTCTGCCTGGGAGGACTCCACAACCCCTTATAGAAGCGTGAGCTCCCATAGAGAGACTCACCAAAACAAGAGAAAAAGATAGGCAGAAAGGCGCAGGAATATTTATTAAGTGAAAACCCACAGGGGTTTAACAACAACACTAAAACCAATATCAATGGCAAAGACAAATCACACAATGCTAAATACAAATAGTACAAGTAGTAAAATAAAGTAAACCTACAATTGCCCTAAGTGGAGAGTGGTGCCGGAGAGCTCCGGTTTTCAGCTGGGTGCAATAGATGACGTGGGCCCGGACCCGATATGCTCGCTCACCTTGAACCGGAACCTTGACTCTCCCGTCACCTCTCTCACCAACTGGAAGTTCACGTAGCAGCCTCACGTGACCTCTACGCATTTCGCACAGCGTGCTTAGGACAATTGTATGGATGCGGACATGGTGCTGCAGCCCGTGTGGAGACGCGCGGAGGCTGAGGGAAAGCGGGTGCTTTCCCTGGCCATAGTACACGGGCCGTGGGAAGCGTTCCTTGGGGCGTTCCCAGTGACGTCACGGATCTGGTTCGCCCTTATTGGGCGAACCACTCACGTGACCGCCCTGTCGCACGAGAAATCAGTTTTAACTGATTTCTCGCGCATCGCCCGCCCCCCTGCCTCCGCGCGCCTGCAAGACGCATGTATGCAAACACTGCCTTAAGGCAGTGTGTTCGCGCATCGTGTGGACGCGTCTGCGCGGTCTGCCTTTGTATGGACACAGCCTCAGTTTACTTTATTTTCCTATTTGCATTTAGCATTGTGTGATTTGTATTTATTTTTGCCATTGATATTGGTTTTAGTGTTGGTGTTAAACCCCTGTGAACTTAATGAAGCACTCACTTTCTTTCACCATTCCACCCCTGATGTCGTTGTTCATGTCATCCACTTGTCTTCTCTTCCATCCTTGGGGTAATCTGGTGCTTCCAAAGTCAGGTCGTTCTCATACTGTATCTTCTTCACCAGTTATTCGAGATCCCTCAACCTAACTCTCTTGTCAACTGTATCACTGCCTCTCCTTACAGGTTTTTCCCTAATTTATTTTCACAAGGAAACCCCTATTTATGGGATTCAATTGCTTGGACGTCCCCTCCATTTAATAGTTATTTTTTTTAAAGTACCCATAAAGCCAAAGAGAAATAGAAATTAAATACCAGCTTCCTCATCTCATTCCATACATTGGGGTAGATTCTCAGAAGGTTGTTAATTTTTTAACGTTACCTAATCTCAGGGGTGCGCAAACTGGGGGGAGCGAGATTTTTCAGGGGGCGCGGCGGTTACAGAGGTTCCGCGCTCTCCCCCAAGGCATTTATATGAAATGCTGGGAGATCACGCAAAGCCTCTGCAACTTCTCCTACCTTGATTCAAACAGCTTGGTGGTGTCTTCAGCGACGCGTCGCCATGGTAACCCAGCGTCAAATGACACCGCCGGGTCACGTGACGTCGCGGTGCCATGGCAACATGACATTACATGACCCCACGGCGTCATTTGATGCCCGAGCCGAGCAGGGGGGGGCGCAGGAGGAAAACTTTGCGCACCCCTGCCTTATCTCATTTGCATGTAACCATATCTGTGTGTCCTCAAAGCTGCTTAACGCTAAATTGATCAGCCATTTTCCTTACAAATAAGGGAACGATAGACCTTACACTTTTTCATATGCCAATCATATGGTAATGAGCACTTTAACGACCAATGGAGATACTCAGACCTCCGTTACTGATAAAGAACGCTGATAACAAAATTATATTTAGCGCCTGCCAAAAGCTGCCCTTACTCACTTCTAAACCCCAAGGAGCATTACGTTATTTCTCCCCCTACAAGGGGAAAGGGAAGGTTTTAAGTGGTACCCATATGAATAGACTGAGTATGGGAATTAACCCTTTCATGAGATGTGTTATACTAACAGATATATGGTGGAACATATAAATTGGTGAATCACACCAGCAAATGAAAAAAACATTTTTAAGAGACTATAATATACTGTTTAATGATGAAAGTGAATGCTAGATATATTTATTTGGCCTAATATTGTATATATATACTGTATGGAATAAAGTATGAGTTGACCAGAATAAATCTATGTCATGTACGGCACACCTGTGAGCGCGTGACATGCATACGGGACAAGGGTTAATACACAGCTATCTAGCTGACCCATTTTTCACCTTCCGCAAAAGGTTCCTTAAATGAATAATATCTCCCCTCAATCCGTCCCCATATACCATCTGTCACTAACGACACACTTATGAGCATGTGACTTATATATGCAACCAGGGATAATACACACGGCTACTCTTGCCAACTCACCTTTCTCCTCCGCAAGGTACTTTCAATTATTTAATATTTACCCTTTACTCGGCTGCAATAATATCCGCTGCCACCACCAAAGAAATATGCAAATAAAATATGTATCTGCCAGGTTCTACGGTCCCTGTTTATTATAGAAAAAACTATGCACTTAACACACTAAAATCCGTTGTAGCAAAATGTGTCAGAAAATGTAAATACTCTACAAAGCGTGCAAGGAGTTCATTCAGAGACCAAAGCATTACTAATTAAGGAAAAAAGGAGTCCCTGCCCAAAGAGCTTACAGTCTGAGTGCAACCTTTACGAATACATGCATACCCTTTATAGCAGTTACAAGTAACTGTGCTCTATTTGAATAAAATAAAATGATTATATAACATGTCAAAGACAAAAGGCGTAGGATGATATTTGACAAAGATTGAAAGAATCCACAAGGAACTTGGGAAACAGGTTACCCAACAGCGCTCTCACTTCCCACACGTGTACATTCTTTGCAGACTACTAAACTCGTGATTCACACGTTCAATTTTTATGTTGGGCTACTGCAGTCTTATTTCTTGCAGGACTCCCCTCTTTCCACAACAACCCTCCCATTTATTTCATGTCAGCAAGTTCATCAGGCCATTTTGTTTATATTAATAAACACACAATCCCAGCAAGCTCTAACCCCAGAACCCACCACACGTGTGTGTGTGTGTGTGTGTGTGTGTGTGTGTGTGTGTGTGTGTGTGTGTGTGTGTGTGTGTGTGTGTGTGTGTGTGTGTGTGTGTGTCAAAAGGAGAACTACTGAGTGTGACCAAATGTATACAACACAAGACAAAAATACTCAATGATACATCCAATGTGACAAAATACATAGTTAAATACTTCAATGTTAGTATTCTCATGAGTAAGGGTCATTTAGTAAAACCCTTTGGCCAAAGCGTTAAAAGCCTACAGCCACGTCACAGCATGACAAGTATGCAGGTCTTAACGCTACCTGTGAACATTCTGCCTGTCTGTTGTGTCTGCCTGTCTGTTGTGGCTGCCTGTCTGTTGTGGCTGCCTGTCTGTTGTGTCCGCCTGTCTGTTGTGGCTGCCTGTCTGTTGTGTCCGCCTGTTCTCTGCAAAATTTGGTCTTGCTCGATCCCAATTCTCAAAAGACTTTTCTTGTATTCTTCCTCTTCGCTATCTAGATTTTCATTTCCCAGTCCTAAAACTAAGGCATTCCCTGCCCAGCAATCGCTTGGGGTTCTTAAAGACCTCTTAAAGCTGGGATTCCCAACTCCAGTCCAGAAGACCCCCCAACAGGTTTTTAGGATATCCCTGCTGCAGTCCAGGGGACTCAATCAAAGACTGAGCCACCTGTGCTGAAGCTGGGACTGATTGAGCCACCTGTGCTGAAGCTTTGCTATCCTTAAAACCTGACCTGTTGAGGACTGGAGTTGAGAACCTCTGTACTAAAGGGTCCTTAATACACACCCGTATAATAGGAGGATATGTACTGCAGTATGTGTGGAAATGATGGAAGACGGGTCAAATGGTCCTGATAATTTTTTTACTTAAAGCCAGAATCCCACCAGAAGTTGATATGAGTTTAACTCCAATAATGTTAGTATTTTCCCGTGAGCCCACCCTGCCCTTTAAACATATCTATGTATTGGTTGCCATGCACGGGGGGAGTTCAATTGCAACCTCCTGGATACTTCATATTTCAATGCTTGCATCTCCTGAACAAAGCATTGGGTTGGAAAAAATAAAACCAGTGTTGGAAATGGCCAGAAGAGATCTCTTATAGCGAGGGTGACCAGATGTCCCGGTGTAGCTGGCACAGTCCCAGTTTTTAGGGCTCTGTCTCGTCTTTTTGGGGTGCAGTCCCGTTTTTTTATTCCGTTGGACGCGCATAAGCGATCGGCAAGCTCCGATCGCACAAGCGCATGAGCGACCAGCAACCGCCAAACGCGCATGCGCAATCGGAAAGTGCCAATCGCGCATCCGCACGAGCTGTCGGCATGCGCGGTTGGCCAGTGCTCTGACGAGCAGTCGGCGAGCGCATGCGTGACATTTGTCCTGGTTTTTAACGGGGCAAATATAGCCACCCTACTTACAGTGGCAATCCAAACGGCTGTTTTTTCCCCGTTTTTGTTTATTTTTTTTACATACCATTGAAGCAGGAGGTCTCCGGAGCTGAACACCATTCATTTCAGTTCTGGGGGCCATCTTCCGGAGATACAGACCTCTGTAGGGGGTGCTGGTAGCCGATCCGCTTGGCTAGCAGGGTTCATGTAATGGTGGAGTTTCAAAGCTCCCGCGCTCCCCGGGCCAATATGAAGCCGTAACGTCATCCAGTGAAGCTAAAGGCCTGCATGACGCAGGAGCTTTAAACTGTGCAGAGATACCAGCACCCCCTTTGCAGGTCTGTATCTTGGGATGTATGGGGTCCCTGGAGCTGAAATTAATGGGGTTCAGCTCGGGAGAACCCCTGCTTCAACCCTATGTTAAAAAATATATATCTTTTTAAAAAGCACGTGATTTGCTCCTTGTAAAGTAAGTGAAAATGCAAGAATACTCGCCTGGTGGATGCAAAACAGCTGTAGTGTCAGGGCCTGCTGAGGCAGCCAATAGGAGATTGCAACATTGCAGAGGACATTGTGACTTTCTATTGCTGGCCCCATTGCCATATTTGTCATTCTTTCTTGTGTTAAAACCACACACAAACTAGAAATATGTCAGAAGCCGACGGATCTCCTAATGTCAAGAGATCACGGATCAGTTTCAGCGAGATATTAAAGAGTCATGTTTGGGGGGGGGGGGCGATATTGATCAGGGGAGGCCAACTCCAGTCCTCAAGGGCCACCAGCAGGTCAGGTTTTAAGGATATCCCTGCTTCAGCACAGGTGGCTCAGTCGCTGAGGGTGGCTCGGTCATGAGAGTGACGGGGGGCGTGTAAGAGAAAGGAGGTGGGACAGAAAGGAAGGGGTTGAGAAAGGGGTAACATGTAGGGGAGAAGAAGGTTAGGAGAAAGGGATCTAAAGGAGAAGCAGGTAAGGAGGAGAGAATGTGGGGGAGAAGCTGAAGACAGGGGGATCATGTAAGGGGAGAAGCATGTGAGGAGTGGCACATGTGGGGGGGAAGCTGGTGAGAGGAGCATGTGGGGGAGAAGCTGGCGAGTAGGGGAGCATGTGGGGGAGAAGCGAGTGAGGAGGGGAGCATGTGGGGGAGAAGCTGGTGAGGAGGGGAGCATGTGGGGGAAGAAGCTGGTGAGGAGGGGAGCATGTGGGGGAAGAAGCTGGTGAGGAGGGGAGCATGTGGGGGAAGAAGCTGGTGAGGAGGGGAGCATGTGGGGGAAGAAGCTGGTGAGGAGGGGAGCATGTGGGGGAAGAAGCTGGTGAGAAGGGGAGCATGTGGGGGAAGAAGCTGGTGAGGAGGGGAGCATGTGGGGGAAGAAGCTGGTGAGAAGGGGAGCATGTGGGGGAAGAAGCTGGTGAGGAGGGGAGCATGTGGGGGAAGAAGCCATCCTGAATGGTCCTCCGCTGACTCAAACTTAACATGTCAAAGACGGAGCTCCTCATTCGTCCTCCTAAGGCTGACCCTACTGCCCCTTCTACATTACTGCTGTCAACAGCAGCAGTTTTCAAAATCCGCCACCTCGTGGCACTTACATGTGGTGGCCGCCTTCTCCTCCATTCGAATCCCAGCGCCAAAAGGGAAAGCCGCCACTGGCTGGCAGCACTCTCATACACCCAGTATCACACGCACGCTGCATGGGGGGGCACATTTGACCCTTCCTTCACATTCACAATGTAGCAAAATCCTGTCGTTTTTCAACTCTGCAACATTGCAAAGATACGCCCTTTCTTCTGTCGCTCTACTGCTAAAACTGTAACGCGGGCCCTCATTCTCTCCCGTCTCGACTATTGTAACCTCCTGCTGTCCGGCCTTCCTGCCTCTCACCTGTCTCCCCTATAATCTATCCTAAACGCTGCTGCCAGAATCACTTTACTCTTTCCTAAATCTGTCTCAGCGCCTCCCCTGCTGAAATCCCTCTCCCGGCTTCCTATTAAATCCCGTATTACAAAGATTCTCCTCCTCACTTTTAAGCTTTACACTATTCTGCCCCTCCTTATATCTCAGCCATAATTTCTCTCTATACACAATTCAGACTCCTGCGTTCTGCTCAAGGATGTCTTCTCTCTACCCCCTTTGTATCTAAAGCACTCTCCCACCTTAAACCTTTCTCACTGACTGCCCCACACCTCTGGAATGCCCTTCCCCATAATTCCCGACTAGCACCCTCTCTATCCACCTTTAAGACCCACCTTAAGACACACCTGCTTAACAAAGCATATGGGTAACTTCGTGTCTGATACTACGCACCTCATACATAAAGCTTGGCCCCCTGCAGACGCACTTACCAAAACACCTTCCTACTGTCTCTGTATGTTCTTCGTACCTACCAATTAGATTGTAAGCTCTTCGGGGCAGGGACTCCTTTTCCTAATGTTACTTTTATGTCTGAAGCGCTTATTCCCACTATGTGTTATATTATTATCTCACGTGTATTACTGCTGTGAAGCGCCATGTGCCTAAATAGCGCTATATACATAAAGATATATATACATACATAATTAGTAATGGTACTCGATAACACAGTATCATTACACTTACCACTGCTACTATATTATTTTGTACACAGACACAGTTTTACAGTAAACGGTTCAACATTCTGTCCCTGTTCCAATATCCCATTCAGATAAATATCAAATCTAAAAATAGAAAAACCCACAAATGTCACCGGGCCGGAAACTCCCCGCGGGCCGAAGCGCGGTGATAACTCACGTCTGCTCGGCACTTTCACACATCATGCTTTTCGTGCCCTCTTTACAGTGAGATAAAGACATCCTAAAAGGCAATAACGCTGATGGAAACAGCCTCCATCATACACAAAAAGCAAAATAAATCAATGTTAACGCAGCAATCCCCCAGAAGCCTGTCAGTTTCATCCATATAATTGTAGTATCTTGTCTCCTGAGCATGCCCTGTTGTGTTTTTTTTGTTGTTGCTTTAAATGAATGATTTCCTTAATCTCTGGCTTCTGAGGTTTCCATGGTAACCTTAAGACTGCACTGGGCTCTGAACGGAGCTCCATTTTAATCTCCCAGAATACTTCATCTTTGAAACGCTTATATCTCCTGGACGAAGCCTCCGATTTAAAAAATAAAAGCAGCGTTGGAAAGGGCGAGCAGAAGTCTCTTGGAGTGCAATGGAGAGCATCCTTTATGGCTGCTTTAGTGTTTCTTCCATTGGTACGGGAAATGCAAAAGCCCTGAACAGAGCTTCACTTTTAATATGTAGGATGGACCAGGGCTGATTGAGCCAGTTCTGTTGTAGCTGTGACTTCAGACTTTAACCATTGGCCAACCCCCTTTGTCTTTCATTACTTGTGGATGGCACAGTAAAGGCTATTTGCTCATCTAACTCCTAGCAAGTGGCACATTGAACCAATTCTAATTATTCTTAAAGAGGCAATCCAAGACAGCAATTATATATATATATATAGTTAAAGTAGGGAGTCTCCGGAGCTGAACCCCTTTCATTTCAGCTCTGGGACCCCCTGCTTCTGGAGATACTTACCTGCGAATTAGGTGCCGTAGCCGCTCTCCTCTGCAACCAGGGTTCACAATATGGCTGCTCTTCAGAGATTTCCCGCCCTCTGGGCCAATAGGAAACCGCGACATCATCAGTGTGGCTTCCTATTGGCCCATTTGACGCGGGAGCTTCAAACTGGAAAGCCCTGCTTGCTGAGCAGCTACCGGTACCATCTTCGGAGGTATCTCCGGAAGTAGGGGGCCCTCAGAGTTGAAATTAACGGGGTTCAGCTCCGGAGAGAGTCAATGTATATTTTAAAAAAAAACTTTACAAAAAAATGTGCTGAGTTTGATTTCTCCTTTAAAGGGAACGCTGAACTTTGTTTAACACATTGTGTTTATACAAAATGACGTATGTTTTTCTTTTGGCCAGGGCCGTCTCTTGAATTCAGTTTCGTGTGTCGCTCTGGCTATTGCTGGCACCCCACAGTAAGGGCATGTGAGTTATGCACGGCTCCTTGGCAGAGGAAGCAGTAGAATGAGGACAGGTTGGGCACGTGTATATGTAGAAGGAGAAGCCAGGTTCAGCTAAATCACTAAGTTACAGGCGAGCACACAACCACACTCCTCAGAGTAATACCTTTATCCAGCAAAGAAAGTAGGTCACAAGGTTAACTCTTCGTTGAAATCATTTACTTATTAAACACAACAGTATGAGGGGTGTATTTGTTTACTCATCTGTGAAGAAGGTGGGACATTCTCTGTGAAGAGGAAGCACCACTCTCATTATCTGTTATGATTGCTTATTATTTGAATTTTTGGACTTGCTAATATACATCCTGAACTTTTTCATCTGTTTTTGAGCGCCCAGAACTTCCTTTAAACCAGGGGTGGGCAACCCCAGTACTCAAGAAGTCCAGAAACAAGTCAGGTGTTCAGGATATTCCCTGCTTCAGCACAGGTGGCTCAGTCGAAGATAGGGCCTTACCCGGTGGCGGTTGGAGCCTATTATTGAAGTTAGGCGCCCCGGAACTCAGACCCAACTTCAGCAATCGCAGCCTGGGTTTGCTCCCTTTACCGGGTAAAGCCCCCACACCCCACTCCACAAGTAGAGCCTCGGGGAGGAGGGGGCTTTTTTTACTTGCACCGGGGGCCCATCGGTTACTAGTTCCGCCCCTGTGTACAGGGCATAAGAGCCTCAAGTGTACCAGCCTTCATGATGTACAATGTACGTCCATAGGGCACTCAATGGGTTAACCCCTTTCTCTGCCAGATATGCCATTGGTGTGCAATGCATCGGCAAGCCCAAATGGTAGATAGGTGAAAGGCCAATCACATTGATCATAGACGTGGGAAGGAACTCGACTCGTGCTGGGAAAAAAATCCAATCCAAAGATTGAGACCAGATGACTTCATCAGATGTAAATCAGCATCATGGTAGCTGGGGACAAGAGACAGGACCATTGTCACCTTCCAGAACATGATTCCCTACAAAGAGAGATGTCATTTATCAAGGGCCAAGAGTTCAGCCAATGCGTGCAGTCTCTGGGTGGCGGGGATGTATCTTGGCACCACTGTTCAGACAGGTGTGTCAACACAAAAGCTTTGGAATTCTCCTTCATGTGTGGCCCTGTAGATAAGGGGGCTCAACTCCACTCCCCCCTCCCCCAACAGGGCAGGTTTTCAGGATATCCCAGCTTTAGCACAGATGGCACAATCAGATCGAGCCACCTGTGCTGAAGCAGGGACTGATTGTTGAGCTACCTGTGCAAAAGCTGGGACTGATTGTTGAGCCACCTGTGCAGAAGCATGGATATCATGAAAACCTGACCTTTTGGGGGAGGGAGGGGGAGATGGGGACTAGAGTTGACCACCCCTGCTGTAGACCTTAAAAGTCATCCTGAAAAGTACACAGTAGTTTAGCTATTTTAAGCACCAGATTAGTCAGCTGCATCTGCTCCATTCCCCAACACCTGGGAATGTGTTTCTTTTATTACCTTTGATGCATTTGTTTGTTTGTTTTTTGCCCCCTACCCAGAATGAAGATGCTGCCAAATATAGCGCTGTCGAGTATGACTGCAAATATTATTAATGGGATACTCGGCTTAAATGAAGTCACAGATGCACACTAACACACACACACACACACACTGACATACAGAGCCGCGGGGGGAGTGTGGGGGGGGGGTGGGTTTGGAGGGGGAGGATGTTATAACTAAGACGAACCGCTCACGTGACCGGCCTGTCGCGCCCAAAAAATCAGTTTGAACTGATTTCTTGCGCAATGTGCGCCCCTCCCCCATCCGCGCGTGCACACCCGCCCGCCGCATGGACGCGAACACTGCCTTAAGGCAGTCTGATCGCTCAGCGTGTGGACGCCTCCTCACGGTCTGCAGTACCATGGCTCCAGCCTAAGTTGTGTAATTGACCGCATTATTTTAAAAGGTACAGCACACGCAGAATGCAGGAAAGGGAGGTGTGAATAACAGCTACTGCATTGGAACTGGCTGTTAACAAAACTGCTGATGTGTTTCAGGAACTTATCAGACAGAAAATGGGTTAAAACGCCATTATCCTGTAAGAATATTTGTGCTACAGTAATATCTCCTACTATTTTTGACAGATGTTTACAACTTCACATATGTTTACCATCTTGTAAGATTTAGGCTCAGAGATTGGGGTAGGAATGCGACTGGTTTTCAACCCTTTTAAGACATGGGCCCCTTCACAAATGATGGTGACTTCACCCATTTATCCTGTGTATAGAAAACTACAGCTGCTGTGGCAGGTTATTATTTCAGAGATACACTTTATTAGAGACCATTCATAATATTATAGCATAACATGTAATCACCTTTTTATCATTCTTATCATTCTTACATTAAAAAAAATATGACACAGTATTGGATCTTGCCGCCGAAAAATATCCGCTATCACCACATCTGGTCTCGGGGAACCCCTGGCAAGCTCTCACGGAAGAAGGAAAGATACGCGCACTCACAATTACAATGGAAACCTGCCACACGTGCTCCGGACGCCCCGACATGTATAATTTATTTATAAAATGTGTTACCAGGAAGTAATACATGAAGCGTTTCCGCTCGTTTTCAAGTATGTCCTGGGCACAGAGTTATGATGATAGATACATGGTTACATTAAGTCAACAGGGTTATACATTATGTATAAAGACATTGCATGAACAGTTACAGATAATATATATGTTGTGGTACAGTAGGTCCACTGGAGTGCCATGTTCTTTTCTGTAAGATACTGACGGGATACAGGTTGGAAACCACTATAGGTCCAACATATGATTTTTTTTCTCCACAAAGCAATTGCAGTTTTGGTGGCATGTGAAAATAACTATTCTTCAACGCTTAAAAATGAACACTGCACTGGGCTTTTCTTTTTTTTTTTTTTTTAAACCTCCTGACCTATTTTTAAAGGCGATTTATTTCTCGGCTCCTTAAACCTGGTTTGTGTTTAGTTCTTCCCTTTGCTTGAACAGCATTCAGAGATGTACAGTAACATGCTTGAAGAGATAACATCTTTCTTTAATAGAATGCCAGAGACTTCTAATGGTTCACTAGCACAGTTACAGTCCCACCATGTGTATATTCCTGGCTGTCTCCTAGTGTTTCATTGAAATGCTTTTAGGATCAGAGATGTTATAACGTATAAATACAGTTATTTAGCAATAATATATTAGCCTTTTTCTTCTTTTAACACATTTATGATTAAACTTGCCTCATGCGTGGTTCTTTGATTGACAGCCTTATAGTAATAACAAGTACTGATCCCACTCATGCACGAGATGTAATACAAGTGAAACCCCCCCGGTGATTGGAAAGTGCGCGGTAAAAGAGTTTGGTAGAAATTTCGGGGTCCACATTTTCAAATATCAAAACTCTTCACAATTTTCCTTAAAAATATTTGCAAAGGTTTCCATTGATTTATAATGCGACCAAGTGGGAGAAAAGGGTGGTGGAGATAGAGACAGGGTGACAGACAGGTGAATTGTATAAAGGTGGCACTGTGTGCTCCTTTGCATGTCATTTCCCAGAATCCCTGGCTGCAGTGGAAGCCCTGTATGCTAAGAGATGATGAGGACAGGCAGGGGTGCAGACCTGTCTAAGACATGTGAATGTGCTCACAAGTTATATTTTTATTTGCTTTACACTGAACAGTGGAGGGTTTAGTGTCACTTTTTTACCCAGTCACTTTTTTAACCACCATAACTTATATAATGTGTTATTGAATTGTATATAGAGGTTTTGCCATATCTAAAGAGTATGTTTTTGTCCTTGTTTTTGCAGCTCCGGGCGTTTTTGAACAGAGCTAGTCCTAACACCAACTACAAGCTGGACCTTCTAGCTCTAAGGTTTCTGTCTGTGAACTCAATTATTGACCCGTGGGTCTTCACCATATTACGACCTTCGGTTCTGAGGCTGATGCGCTCGGCACTGTGCTGTCAGATATCAGTGAAAAAAAAAGGAACTCCACCGTCTTCCTCTCCGGCAAGCAGAATATCCACCACTAAACTGACCTTTGTCGATACCACTTATGGGTGCACGCAAAAAAAATGTCTGAAGGAGGATGATGGTGATAAATGTGTCCGCCGGGATAAAGCGGACGTTTAGAAATACAAACATAGCTAGAAACCGTTTACAGCATAACATTGATGTTCATAAAATCACTAAACTATTTACATAGTCAGTTATTGGATGGTCGATACTAAAGGTGATACTCTGACCACTAGAATTAAACCGTTTTCATTGTATATATCGTCCTAGTCTTTGGTTGAAATGCTAAATTGTTGCTCAAAGGTTACGTGTTGTATCCCTGTGATCTTTAACTGTGATACATACATTATGTGTCATATTTTGTTGTGTTGTATTGTACAAAATGTTGTTATTCACATTTAAGAGCTATTCTGATATTGGTTATTTGTCAACAAAGTTCAGGACCAATGGAAGGCCCAATTTGGCTAAAAGTCGGGCTAACCTACATTCCAGATCAGGGGTGGTGTTAACCCCTTGAGTGGAAGAGGGGCCTTGCTGCGCAATGTGTTGCTGTGCCCCTCTGGAACTCGGGGGGGTTAAATGAAAGCATCTGAGAATGCAACATGGGGGTCTATCTTCAAAAGCAGCTTTTCCCTCCTCTCTTTCCGGACTGATGATTTGGGTATTACTATACTAAGTATGCTCAGGGAAAGCCCTTGAAGTCAGGCTCAGAGAGGACAGCATATACATGAGCACACAATCTAGAAATTTGAAGTTGTGTTGGGCCATTTAACAGTATATAGTAGTTCAGTGCACGGTGTAATATGTCATGTTGGTTGTTGATCTGAGGTTGTATTTACCTAATTTTTAGACCTGCTAAGGAACAGATGATTGTTATTATGTCCTGATATGTAAAACCATAGAATTCAAAGAGGGCGTACTTTCTTTTTCACATGACTGTATATTGCAATCCCAGTATAACCAGCCTCACACTTATGAGACACAAAAGGTCGAAACAACTGTCTGTGGGTAGGTTTACTGGCTATGCATCTAACATTATCCTTTCACATATAGCACGGCCTCTAAAAGGCAGTGAGATAAAAGCAGGTAAACCCACCCAGTAGCTTCAATTGCCTGAAAAGCATAGCTGCAAGAAGTGCATATCCACTCGGAAAGCGCCCTTTTCCCTGGGATATGCGGGTCGCTCTATCCTTAAAGCCCTTCTGACATGTCCAAACCATGAGAGAAAGGCTTTCTTCGCAGCGATTTCATTCCAACTCTGCAAATCTGTGCATTACGGGCAAAATGCCCAGTACCCCCGTTAAGTGCATTACAGGCATACCCCGCATTAACGTACGCAATGCCATATATATATATATATATATACACACAGGCATACCCCGCATTAACGTACGCAATGCCATATATATATATATATATATATATATATATATATATATATATATATATATACACACAGGCATACCCCGCATTAACGTACGCAATGGGACCGGAGCATGCATGTAAAGCGAAAATGTACTTAAAGTGAAGCACTACCCTTTTTCCCACTTATCGATGCATGTACTGTACTGCAATCGTTATATACGTGCATAACTGATGTACATAACGCATTTGTAACAGGCTCTATAGTCTCAACGCTTGCGCACAGCTGCGGTACAGGTAGGGAGCCGGTATTGCTGCTCAGGACGTGCTGACAGGCGCATGCGTGAGCTGCCATTTGCCTATTGGGCGATATGTCCTTACTTGCGAGTGTACTTAAAGTGAGTGTCCTTAAACCGGGGTATGCCTGAATGCAAAACCGGGTGGAAATACTTGCACATTTGATCTTGCCACGTGAAAGCTGACGAGATCGCCTCAATAGATGTGAGATTAGCTGGGTTAGCTCGGTTGGGCAGGAACTCCCTAATTCGATTTGTTTAATTACCTCTGTCATGCCCTTGTCTAACTTCTCCCTGTACTGTACCCAATTATGTACATTACTGCAAACATTGCTAGTCATTAATACCCTGGCTGGAGGAGTTGAAGGGACAATGTGAAGCTGAGGGCTTTTAAACCAGTCAGGGCATTATTAGCCAGTAATGCCCTTTCTTTGTGGGTTATTGACATAATAGTTTCAATGTATGTGCTGTAGATTGGTTTTTTTTAATAACAATTTGTAAAAAATCCCTGCTCTAGAATGTACCATCTAATGCCAACGAATTGCCCAAGGTCACAAGGGGAGGTCATCTGCATTTGAACCACCGTCCGAGAGGGAGAAGAGAGGCAATACAGGGCCCATTACCCCTTCAGTAATTGTAAAAAGGCCAGTTGATACAATGTTGCTCTGCTGAATACTATCACTGGTTATGTCATCTCAGTTCTGTTTAAAAAAAAACACATTGCTTGATTTGTACTATATGTTTATTCGCTCAAAATGTGTGATTTTTAATATTTTACACGCGGAAAATCTTATAGAATATGGCGAGATCACAAGTTTGAACCTATTAAAAATCTCTCTCTGCCACCAGTTCCACATGGCTTTATGCGAGACTGCATCTTAAAGGACAACAAAACCAAGGTAATAATGTCATCAACTATCAATTACCGGCCAATGTGTAATTATTATATCCAATGCATATAAGGGATGGGGTATACGTATAGGCGAGTCTGGTATAGTGTCTCCTCTATGAATGTCTGCCCAGCTAGATAGGAAGAGTTGCGGTGAGTCTGACTGCAGAGAAGTTCTGGAGCAGTAAACGTCACTGTTATTTCGATTACTTAGCTATAGAACGCCAGATTCTGAAAGGATGCTTGTAACTACTTACTCTTCAAGGTAACTCTCTACCTGGGCAAACCCTAAACACCCAAGTATACAAATGAATACATACAATGGTTTAATTCAGGCACTTCTTCTAGGCTTGATTACAGTGACGCAGTAGGGGCATTTATTTGGTATGTAGTACTTCTGATGGTGTAAACTATGGAAGAACCTTTCGTCCTGTGGAATATAGGCTGGATACATGGGTAGATCTGACTGCTATAGCTAAATAACCAACGGCTGTTTTCCACGAGCTTCAGTACTGAATAGGAATGCATGAATTGCTGTATCATCTGTTGTACTTGCTGCTGTAAAAGCCAATTTGAGGCGTTTTCACAAGGTGAATAAATGTGGATTTACTTGTATAACACGAACTTAAAATGCCAGATATATTTGAACAGTTTATTCATTGTATAAACTGTTTCTGTTTACATTTCCTGTTTGATTTAGAAACAAAAACACAACACAATCGTAAACCACAAAGCAAACGTGTCTATGTAACTACGTATGTCATGCAAAGCTTACCATAACCTGTTATAGACTTGATGTATATCAAAGATGTTATTTAATTAAATCTGTTTTCGTACAAATGTTTCAGTGTTTTAAAAAACAAACATTTACCTTTTGGGGAAAGGCAAAGCAGAATAAACCAAGAAAATGTGCCTTATTTCTGATCGATTAAATCAACCCAGTTGAAGTGTGCAAGTTGAATTCCACAAGAGAATGAAATAAAATCCGTCGTTTTTAGCACCAGATAATGGTACGGGTATGCTGGATGTATTTAGGTGATTGACACCTTAAACAAAAATAAGACAAGTGTAAGTATTTTTAAACAACTTTGTAAACTTGTAATGTTCCCACGGACAGCAAATGCTTTGGAGAGTTTCTATGATCTATACAGGCGGTCCTCGGTTATCCAACGGGACCCGTTCTGGAAGTAGCGTTGGATAGTGAAACCGCTGTAAAGTGAGTCCCATGTTAATCAGTTGCGGTGAGCATTGGATATTGCATTCCAGTATCGAAAAACGGCCCAGAGCGTTGCATTGTAAAGCGTTGGATATGCCATTCGTTGTAAAGTGAAACGTTGGATAGCGAGGACTACCTGTACCAGGTTGGGAATCTCCGGTCCTGAAGGGCCCCCAACAGTCAACTTTTAAGGATATCCTTGTTGATTGAGCCATTGATTGAGCCACCTGTGCTGAAGCAGGGATATCCTTAAAACCTGACCTGTCGGTGGCCCTTGTGGACGAGTTGCCCACCCCTGATCTATACCTTATTTATTTCATTATAACTGTTAGTCCATTTTTCTCTAAACAAATGTAATGTTTTTTCTTTGTAACATAATGATGCCATCATTGGCCAAAAAGGTAAAAAAATAATAATGAGGACCAGTGAAGACCAGTATGACCATGGGTGAAGCCCAGAGGTGGGCTGTGGTCCAGCACCCAGTGAAGCCAATGTGACCAGTTAGGAACCCAACTACAGGGCGAGGGCCAGTCTCTCTCCTCCCAGGTATCCCTTACCAGGGAGAGGAGGGAGTGCCACAGTCACGCTGGCAGGAGCTGGGTTCTCCCTGGTATCCCTTACCAGGGAGAGGAGGGGAGTGCCACTGTCACGCTGGCAGGAGCTGGGTTCTCCCAGGTATCCCTTACCAGGGAGAGGAGGGGAGTGCCACAGTCACGCTGGCAGGAGCTGGGTCCTCCCAGGTATCCCTTACCAGGGAGAGGAGGGGAGTGCCACAGTCACGCTGGCAGGAGCTGGGTTCTCCCAGGTATCCCTTACCAGGGAGAGGAGGGGAGTGCCACAGTCACGCTGGCAGGAGCTGGTTCTCCCAGGTATCCCTTACCAGGGAGAGGAGGGGAGTGCCACAGTCACGCTGGCAGGAGCTGGGTTCTCCCAGGTATCCCTTACCAGGGAGAGGAGGGGAGTGCCACAGTCACGCTGGCAGGAGCTGGGTACTCCCAGGTATCCCTTACCAGGGAGAGGAGGGGAGTGCCACAGTCACGCTGGCAGGAGCTGGGTTCTCCCAGGTATCCCTTACCAGGGAGAGGAGGGGAGTGCCACAGTCACGCTGGCAGGGGCTGGGATCTCCCAGGTATCCCTTACCAGGGAGAGGAGGGGAGTGCCACAGTCACGCTGGCAGGAGCTGGGTTCTCCCAGGTATCCCTTACCAGGGAGAGGAGGGGAGTGCCACAGTCACGCTGGCAGGAGCTGGGTTCTCCCTGGTATCCCTTACCAGGGAGAGGAGGGGAGTGCCACAGACACGCTGGCAGGAGCTGGGTTCTCCCTGGTATCCCTTACCAGGAAGAGGAGGGGAGTGCCACAGTCACGCTCGCAGGAGCTGGGATCTCCCAGGTATCCCTTACCAGGGAGAGGAGGGGAGTGCCACAGTCACGCTGGCAGGGGCTGGGATCTCCCAGGTATCCCTTACCAGGAAGAGGAGGGGAGTGCCACAGTCACGCTGGCAGGAGCTGGGATCTCCCAGGTATCCCTTACCAGGGAGAGGAGGGAGTGCCACAGTCACGCTGGCAGGAGCTGGGTTCTCCCAGGTATCCCTTACCAGGGAGAGGAGGGAGTGCCACAGTCACGCTGGCAGGAGCTGGGTTCTCCCAGGTATCCCTTACCAGGGAGAGGAGGGGAGTGCCACAGTCACGCTGGCAGGAGCTGGGTTCTCCCAGGTATCCCTTACCAGGGAGAGGAGGGGAGTGCCACAGTCACGCTGGCAGGAGCTGGGTTCTCCCAGATATCCCTTACCAGGTAGAGGAGGGGAGTGCCACAGTCACGCTGGCAGGAGCTGGGTTCTCCCAGGTATCCCTTACCAGGTAGAGGAGGGGAGTGCCACAGTCACGCTGGCAGGAGCTGGGTTCTCCCAGGTATCCCTTACCAGGGAGAGGAGGGGAGTGCCACAGTCACGCTGGCAGGAGCTGGGTTCTCCCTGGTATCCCTTACCAGGGAGAGGAGGGGAGTGCCACAGTCACGCTGGCAGGAGCTGGGTTCTCCCAGGTATCCCTTACCAGGGAGAGGAGGGGAGTGCCACAGTCACGCTGGCAGGGGCTGGGTTCTCCCAGGTATCCCTTACCAGGGAGAGGAGGGAGTGCCACAGTCGCGCTGGCAGGAGCTGGGTTCTTCCAGGTATCCCTTACCAGGGAGAGGAGGGGAGTGCCACAGTCACGCTGGCAGGAGCTGGGTTCTTCCAGGTATCCCTTACCAGGGAGAGGAGGGGAGTGCCACAGACACGCTGGCAGGAGCTGGGTTCTTCCAGGTATCCCTTACCAGGGAGAGGAGGGGAGTGCCACAGTCACGCTGGCAGGAGCTGGTTCTCCCAGGTATCCCTTACCAGGGAGAGGAGGGGAGTGCCACAGTCACGCTGGCAGGAGCTGGTTCTCCCAGGTATCCCTTACCAGGGAGAGGAGGGAGTGCCACAGTCACGCTGGCAGGAGCTGGTTCTCCCAGGTATCCCTTACCAGGGAGAGGAGGGAGTGCCACAGTCACGCTGGCAGGAGCTGGATCTCCCAGGTATCCCTTACCAGGGAGAGGAGGGGAGTGCCACAGTCACGCTGGCAGGAGCTGGGTTCTCCCAGGTATCCCTTACCAGGGAGAGGAGGGAGTTCAACAGTCACGCTGGCAGGAGCTGGGTTCTCCCAGGTATCCCTTACCAGGGAGAGGAGGGAGTGCCACAGTCACGCTGGCAGGAGCTGGTTCTCCCAGGTATCCCTTACCAGGGAGAGGAGGGGAGTGCCACAGTCACGCTGGCAGGAGCTGGGTTCTCCCTGGTATCCCTTACCAGGGAGAGGAGGGGAGTGCCACAGTCACGCTGGCAGGAGCTGGGTACTCCCAGGTATCCCTTACCAGGGAGAGGAGGGAGTTCAACAGTCACGCTGGCAGGAGCTGGGTTCTCCCTGGTATCCCTTACCAGGTAGAGGAGGGAGTGCCACAGTCACGCTGGCAGGAGCTGGGTTCTCCCAGGTATCCCTTACCAGGGAGAGGAGGGGAGTGCCACAGTCACGCTGGCAGGAGCTGGGTCCTCCCAGGTATCCCTTACCAGGGAGAGGAGGGGAGTGCCACAGTCACGCTGGCAGGGGCTGGGTTCTCCCAGGTATCCCTTACCAGGGAGAGGAGGGAGTGCCACAGTCACGCTGGCAGGGGCTGGGTTCTCCCAGGTATCCCTTACCAGGGAGAGGAGGGAGTGCCACAGTCACGCTGGCAGGAGCTGGGTCCTCCCAGGTATCCCTTACCAGGGAGAGGAGGGAGTGCCACAGTCACGCTGGCAGGAGCTGGGTTCTCCCCGGTATCCCTTACCAGGGAGAGGAGGGAGTGCCACAGTCACGCTGGCAGGAGCTGGGTTCTCCCAGGTATCCCTTACCAGGGAGAGGAGGGGAGTGCCACAGTCACGCTGGCAGGAGCTGGGTTCTCCCAGGTATCCCTTACCAGGGAGAGGAGGGGAGTGCCACAGTCACGCTGGCAGGAGCTGGGTTCTCCCAGGTATCCCTTACCAGGGAGAGGAGGGAGTGCCACAGTCACGCTGGCAGGAGCTGGGTTCTCCCAGGTATCCCTTACCAGGGAGAGGAGGGGAGTGCCACAGTCACGCTGGCAGGAGCTGGGATCTCCCAGGTATCCCTTACCAGGGAGAGGAGGGGAGTGCCACAGTCACGCTGGCAGGAGCTGGGTTCTCCCAGGTATCCCTTACCAGGGAGAGGAGGGAGTGCCACAGTCACGCTGGCAGGAGCTGGGTTCACCCTGGTATCCCTTACCAGGGAGAGGAGGGAGTGCCACAGTCACGCTGGCAGGAGCTGGGTTCACAAAACTTGCTGTTGCATTACCACATCAAATGAGCAACTTTCCATGAGTTTGGCGGTGATTGCCGTTCTGTAAAGCTGCACCCCAATACATACTGAGGCACCAAGACTTTCAGCAGGACGGTACAGGCGGTAATAATAATAATAATAATAGGAAAAACCGAAAGTTAATCCCTGTGGTTCTCCCATTGAGCTAACAATATCAGCTGAAAAATATACATAGTGAAACCTCCGTTTGTATGAAACCTCAATCTGTAAGACAAAGGAGACTTTTGGTTGCATCTGTTGATCAAATCATGACTAGCCTGATAACCAACGTCAAGGTAATCCTGAATAGCAGGTCCCTATACTAAATGTATACAAATTCTAGTGAATTATGTGCAATATGTGAAATATGCCCCGGAAGGGGGTTAATAAACAAAGCATTTGCTGCTGTGACTTTGTGCCATTAAAAACTGCTATATACCAGTAAAGATCCTCACATATAGGCAAGTCTTAGGGGACTCACTACTTGTGAACTTGCGGGGACATTACTTGGAGACTGTATACCTTGAAGGGAGGGGCTGCACACCTCCCACACGCTGCTCAATAAGCAGTTACAGGTGGATTGGATAAATGCATTAATCACACCCTAATAGTGATGCCTGCTGGAACCGTGCTGCTAGGGATTTAATTTGGCCCAACAGAAAATGTAAAACAAATATATATATGTGCTGCGCTTCTCCGTGTAGGGAGCATGCTGCTGGTGAAAAAATCTCCTTTGTCATACAGACAAGGTTTCCCTATTTATCAGGTGCAGGTAGGGTAATGCCTTGTTGCCATTTTTCCCTTCATGACCGTTAAACTTTTTATGGATAACGCACTTTCCTTCTAAATTCTTTTTTTTGGAAATTTCCGGTTGTGCTCTGCCATGTCTCCCTTCTATTGTTATCAGGTGCAGGAGGCAGGTTCTAACTGGATCACTAATGATTCATTCTAAGATAGTATGGAAGTATAGGGGATGGTATACTGTAGGTGAACACAGGGAGATTAAAATGGAAAGGAAGTTGTATGGATATTTATATTACTGATTCAATGCAAACTCCATTCATAGGCTTACTAGCTGAACGTACCGGGCATTACTCGGGAATCTCTCTCCCCTCTCCTCTACTCTCTCCTCTCTCCCCTCTCCTCTCTCCCTCCCCTCTCCTCTCTCCCTCCCCTCTCCTCTTGGTCTCCTCTTTCTCTGTAAACTTTATTGCCATCTTTATAGGTTATATAATGTATAACCCTGCTCACTTAGTGTAACTATTTATTTGTAACCATGTATCTGTCATCATAACTCTGTGCCCAGGACATACCTGAAAACGAGAGGTAACCCTCAATGTATTACTTCCTGGTAACACATTTTATAAATAAATAAAATAATCTTTATTTATTTATAACAAAAAAATGTTTTCCCCAGGAAGTAATACATTGAGAGTTACCTCTCGTTTTCAAGTTTGTCAGTATGTCTGACCCTCCTTATCTGCCACCAGTCTATGTGCATTATGATGTCACCAGATAAATAGCCCAACCAGGTAAAACACTTAGAGGCTGAATTGCTTGTCAGAGAAATTATAATAATTCATAGAATTAAAAATAGAATGTATCCAAACAGACAAAAACCTGCTCCTTGATCTCAGAAACCATCGTGCAAAATGTGCTTACGATATCTTAAGAGCTGTCCAAATGCATAGCGCACACCACTTTCCAAAATATATCGAGGCTTATTATAAATAATTATAGCAGCCTAGCCCTACTAATTGCACAGATGTAGATGCGCTCACAGTAGTTTGAAAGAAAAGAAGCCTTTCTTAAACAGCTTGTCAATGTGATTTGGTTCCTTAAACAAACTGAATCATTCTTAAAGATGACTTGAGTGTCTTTTCAGTTCATACACCGCTTGTCAATCAACCGTTTCCTCCACTCTTGTCTCATCTGTCCCTACTCCAATGTGTATTACCCTAGATAGGCATAGATACTCCTTGTCTGAGGCCACTTTGCATGTGGAAGGGGAGGATAATTCCTGCCCAACACACTCAACATCTCGCAGAAATAAACAGTGAAACAATGTCAAACATTCCCAAGTTTCAGGGTGCAATCTAATATTCATTACCAATATTTTCTCTGAATGCTTTGGTGGCATGAAAACGTGTAGTGATACCCTGTGTTAATATACAGTGCGACGTTTACATTTTTCCTGTGCTTATATAAAAGGCACGGTTATCGCTCAAACGCAAATTGTAGAGGGGAAAATTGCAGACTATAAAAATATTACTAGCAACAGAGAAGCCCAATGCTACATCCAATATGTCAAAAATACACCCTAAAATACTTATATATTCTCTTGAAAAAGGGTCATTTAGTTTAACCCTTTGGCCAAAGCATCGTAAGCCATGACAAGGCAGACCCAGTTCGCAAGTCCTAACACTACCAGATAAAATACTAATATACGTCTAATAGGATTAAAATTCTCATTTACCTCTATTAGGAGGGAAAAAGACCAACATTGGATCTATATCCAGTAGAATGTGAAAGACCTGCTGACTTGGGAAGTGGGGAGGGGCGAGCTTAAACCCTGGGAAGGAGGAGCCACTAACCTCCAACAGCGGAGACATAATCCTAATAGACGTATATTGGTATTTTATCTGGTAGTGTCAGGACCTGTGAACTGGGTCTGCCTGGTCGTGGCTCACAGGCTTACAATGCTTTGGCCAAAGGGTTAAACTAAATGACCCTTTTTCAAGAGAATATATAAGTATGTTACTGTGTATTTTTGTCATATTGGATGTAGCATTGGGCTTCTCTGTCGTCTGTTGTATACAATTGCCACGCTCAATAGCACTCCTTTTTGACACTTATATACATATATATTTTGTGGGGGCTTAGGGGTTCCCAAAATGAGCTTGCTGGGGTTCTATGTGTTGTATGTTAACCTATAAAAATATTACTACCAGATAAAAATGCATTAACCCCTTTAGTGCTGAAGAGATTAGGACTACATTGTATTGTATGTCTTTATTTATATAGCGCCAAAAGTGTACTCAGCGCTTCACAAAGAATACAGTACAGGGAATTATAATAATACAATAAGTGCAACAAAATCAGACAATAGGAAAGGAAATCCCTGTCCCGAAGAGCTTTCAATCTAAGGTTTGTGGGGAACTTACAGAGACAACAGGTGATGGAATAAGTGCTGTAGATGGGTGTGCTTGGCCACAATGGGTGGTAGGAGTGACTGGGTGTGGGACAATAGCCATGAGTGCAGGCTATTGGGTTGCTTGATTTGTGGGGCGAGTTTTAAGGTTAGTCAGTATTAAATGAAAAGGTTGACACCATTTGCATGGGAGGAGATGGCAGTGAGGCATAAATGAGAGCAAATGTGTATGTCTGGCTTCAGGGAGATCCCCAGCAGCAGGAAGGAGTAGATAGAGGGTGTGAATAGAGGATTTGTGTGGGTGTTTTTTATTGAGGGGTAAAGAATTTGTTGGGAGAGAGGTGTATAAATAATGGTGCAGTGGGGGGTGGGGAAGTTGGACAGAACAGAGACGTTCACAAAGGAGTGAGGAAACAGTAAACAGAAATGGCAATAGGGAGGGTATAGTGAGATGCAAGAGGAGAGACTTCCCAGGTACTGGAGGGTAGGAAGAGTACAAATAATCACAGTGTTTAGACAGTAAAGTTCTCACAGTTGCAAAGTTGTTGTGCAGAGTCCCGATCTTCCTCAATCTTCACCTCCAATTTCAACTCCAATGTTAACTCTGCCACACACTTACATATGACACTTTAAGATGGGACACATGGGGGATGGGACACACAGCCACATGACAGAAAACCCGCAAGCAGAGAAGAGGTTAAACCAGGGATTCTCAAATCCAGTCCACAAGAATACTCCCCTCCCCCCCCCCCTCCACCAACAGGTCAGGTTTTCAGGATATCCATGCTTCAGGAGAAGGTGGCTCAATCAGTCCCTGTTTCAGCATAGGTGGCTCAATCAGTTGAGCCACCAATGCTGAAGCAGGGATATCCTTAAAACCTGACTTGTTGGAGGGTCTTGAGGACTGGAGTTTTACACCCCTGGTTTAGTACAAAAGCTCCACAATCTTGGCATTTATTATGTTGATCTTTCCCTCCCCCCCTCCCCTCATTCCCTCCCCTCCCCTCATTCCCCCCCTCCCCTCATTTTCTTTAATAATTGATCAACAAAATCTACACAAATTGTTACGGCGACGTAATGCCACAAAGAGAGGCGGTTACACCAGGACGTTGTTTAAAGAAACAGTTGTTTTTTTGGTCTGCTGCGTGAAATTCCCTTTTCACCGCACGGCAGACCATAAAACCTCTAAATCAATATCAACAGCAGCATATTTCTATTCTGTTTCTGTATTTAGCAAGAACGGCAGGAAGTGCAAGCACGGTGACACATGCCCCTCGGGCGGGCTGCTGAGAAATTACGCTGGAACGGTATTGCGCCATGAAAACGGAATGACTTTTTAGTGCACCTTGTGTTTATAGAACGAGCAGCATGCCCAGCCATGTTTTCAGAGGGGCATTCTGGGAAAAAAAATGATCAGGTGTGACTCTTAAAACCGGCAATGTGGGGAGCTTTGTTTTCGTGTGTGCAGGAGAAAGCACGGGGGCACGTCGTGTTAGAGATTCTCGTTTTGTACGGGAGAGATGGCGTCACGCGATCGGAACGGGCGTTTGCTCCACTTCTGCCCACGTTCTGGGGGGAGCCTGCCCGCGACCAAATCATCGCAGGTCACAGGGTTAAGAAGACCAGTCGCACTGAGGGGTTAAAAAAGTAATTCATGCAAATGTTTTATTTATTTATTTTTACCCTAGGATAGAAGCAGGGGGTCTCCGGAGCTGAACCCCATTCATTTCAGCTTCGGGGACCCCCTGCTTCTCAAGATAGAGACCTCCAAAGGGGGTGCCTGTATCTCGCCAAAGTTTAAAAGCTCCCGCGTCACGCGGGCCAATAGGAAGCCGAAACTGATGACATCATGGCTTCCTAGTGCCCCCCCCCCCCCCCCCCCCGCAGGGGGCGCGGGAGCTTTGAAACACCACCATTACGTGAGCCCTGCTGGCGGAGCAGCTACCGGCACCCCAGAGGTCTGTATCTCAGGAAGCAGGGGAACCCCAGAGCTGAAAAGAATGGGGTTCAGCTCCAGAGACCCCGTGCTTCAATCCAGTGTAACAAAAAGATAAAATGGCCGGTTTGATGTCCTCTTTAAAACCCAGGCTTTTAATGTTCACAACTTCCCTGACCTGGTTCACTGGCGTTCTTTCACCCCCAGCTCCCAAGATGCCGGGCCACCGGCACAAAGCTGCAATGCCATCTCCTGCCATCTCTGTTGGACCCCGGAGAGAGCCATTTTGTGTCCAGCGCACAGATATTTTGCCCAATTCCGGCACCACGGGAACCGGGGTGTCCCCCAGAGCTGTGGTCCCCCAATGTCTGTGGACCCCCCGTTCCGCGGCCCTGACGCCGGCCAGTTTATCTGTGTGACGGACACATCCGGACAAATCGGACCACTTATATTTTAAAACGATTTAAGGAATGGGAATAAGCGCTTCATATATAAAAGTAGACATTAAGAAAAGTAGTTCCTGCCCCAAAGAATTAAAACAGCTCCTCCTCCTCTGTCGATCTCTCTGTGGGGGTACCCCAGGGCTCTGTCCTGGGGTCGCTTCTCTTTTCTCTGTACACACTCTCTCTAGGTGACCTAATAACATCTTTTGAGTTCAAATATCACCTCTATGCTGACGACACACACATTTACTTTTCAACCCTTGACCTTACACCTGCTGTATCATCGTGGATGTCCGTCCACCGACTCAAACTTAACATGCCCAAGACGGAGCTCCTCATACTTCCTCCCAAGCCTGGCCATACTGCCCCTTCTACATCACTGCTGGCAGCACTATCATACACCCAGTATCACAAGCACACTGCCTAGTGGTCACACTCGACTCCACCCTCACATTCACAATGTAGCTAAACCTGTAGTTTTTCGCAGGCCCTCATTCTCTCCCGCCTTGACTATTGTAACCTTCTACTGTCCGGAATTCACTCCTCTCACCTGTACATAAATGGTGCTATATGAATAAAGATATACATAGAATCTAAGTGGTAAATAGGGAGTACTTACAGAGACAGTAGGGTCTCTATGGGATTTCTTTTTTTTAATTATACCTTATTGTACCAATCGGGGCACTATTGCCTGGAAATAGAGCCCTCGCCAGCACTATCACAGTTTAGTGAATAAGCCCCTATGTGTTCATGCAAAGGCCCCTCCGAGAAGGGATTTCTCATTCATTTCAATGTAAAAGGAAAGGGGGGGGGGGGAACTCCCACTTGTGATGTTAACCAGGAGCAGACAATTGCCTTATTCATAATATATAAACATCTTCATTGCATGAGACAGTTCATGAGACCCAGGAATCCAAATAGTCCAACAATAAACACACTCCCATACACTTACCACTAGCCTGTGTAGGTAGATCTTGTGTACCTAGTCTGGGCAATGTGCAGGACTGATCACATAAATGAAGTAAATAAATTACTCACTGCTGACCTTGGGGATATCCTGGTCCTGTCAGGCATGCTCCTACCGAGAAGTACATGTAGAAAGTGCAGGAAAAACGGCGGTGCATCTGCTGCTGCTGAAGATAGATTTGAAACCACAAACTGCAAACTGCAAAAACTGGGTGCAAAAATTTATTTAGGGCATAATAAAAACAGCCCAAAGGACACTCTAACGCGTTTCACGTGGTATCCCACGCTTAAATAAATTTTGCAGTTTGTGGTTTCAAATCTATCTTCAGCAGCAGCAGATGCACCACTGTTTTTCCTGCACTTCCTCATTCATTTCAATGAAAATAAAAGAAGGAAACTCTTTGCTTTTAGCATGGTTAGATTAGTTTAAGGAAGCCAATTAGATTGTTCAACGGATTACAAAAGGTCGTTGGCCGCCTACATGATGTTGCACCTTTAGGCTTGTCCTATAGTAGGTGCGAACGCACGTGCACGTGACGCACACTTTTTGTGTGTATGCTGTGAGCGGCGGTACTGTGTGTGTATGTGTGTGTATATGTGTATGTGTGTATGTATAGATTGTGTGAGTTAATAATGTATTAAATAATATTTTTAAAATAAAAAAGACGTTACACAATAAAAATAGTTTTTATTTATTCAACTTTGACACATATATACACATACATGCACATACATACACATACATGCACATACATACATACATACATTTCAGCGGCGGTAGCAGCGCAAAATCTTTCTTTTCCCTTTCTTCCCCCCCTGTCGGCCGGTTCCACGCTCACTGCCGTGTGCGCGCGCGGCACAATTATAGAAAGGCTGACTAACCACAGCCAATTATAAGTGCGCGCGCGCAGGGCGGAGCAAGCGCGCCCACAATATAACAGCCTTTAAGGTTGATAAAACAATGTAGATTATTTCTGCACTGATTCATCTATTGAATTTCTGACTCAGCTCAGATTAAATCAAATAAAAATGAGTGCCCTGGGGCTTGTATTTGTGACTCAATGTGTAATTTATTGACTTCAAGTGATTAAAACAGAGTTCAGACTTGTTAAGGCGAAACAACCTTACACAAGCATCATAGGCAGATAAGGAACTGAAGTTAAACAGCAAGCCCAGTCAAGAAGCCTCAAAAGCAGAGATTTTGTTGGAAGAGTGCCAGATAATTTATTAATAATAATATTATTATTATTATTATTATTAAATCAAAACAATTCTCTAACAGTGCACACAATGCTGTAAATGGAATTTCTCTCTTGTATAGTGTTCTGTACATAACATTTAACAATTATCGCAGCGCTGCACATAGCAATTAACAGTATACGCAGTGCTGTACATAGCATTTAACAGTATACGCAGTGCTGTACACAGAACGTTACAGAAACAATGACGTTGCACAGAGAAGTCAGTGTGAAACTACTAGGAGGTAAGAACCACCGCTGCTTTTCTTTGTATTAACAAACTTGCAGCTCTACTTTTACGTAAATAAGAAATAATTTATAGTTACGGTGCCCTTCCCGTCATTTTGTTAAGCTCTAATTTTTTTAATTTTTTTTTTATATAAAGTCCGTAGAACTTTGTCAGAACTTCAACAGGTTTAGAACTTCTTGCAATTAGATAGAGTACCGCTACTTTTTCTAACTCACAGTTGTGATATGTAATACTAGCAGCAAACAGACAAAAGACTACAGCCCTTCACCCTACAAAGTAACTCAATACGGGACGTCTCACACAGGTTCTCCCCAAAGTTATTCCTGTCTTTAAAGTATCATAAGGCATTTAAACTACTGTACATATATAGGAATGGGTTCAAAACCAAGCAGAGGTCTGTGACATCGTCACACGGGTGAAGAAATTAAAATGGCGGTGGGCTGGACATATCGCAAGAAGAAATGACCACTGTTGGACATGATGGTACTCGACTGGATTCCAAGGGGAATTAAAAGACTAAGGCTGCAGCCCCGCTGGCGCTGACCGCGCTCAGGCTTGAGAGCGGTGACGTCACCAGCTCTCCAAGCATGAGCGACGGATGTCCTAGCTATTTTGCTATTTTGCAAGCGCGCGCGGGGGAGGGGGGGACGTTGCAGGCAAGCTGAGTGCTGTTCGGAGCACTATAAGCGCACGCGGTGGCGGCAATGTATTTGTTTTCGGGCGACGTTGCATCGCCGTCACTATAAGCGTGGCCTAAGACATGTGAATGTGCTCACAAGTGATCTTTTTATTTGCTATATGCAATACGGTGGAGGTTTCTTGTTGCCTTTTTCACCCACCATAACTTAAAACGTGATGGCGCACACACACACACACACACACACACACACACACACACACACACACACACACACTACCATTGAAGTATTTAACTATGTATTTTGTGACATTGGATGACACCGACACAGACCCCCACACCTATACACAGTATATAGTATGCTTTTTCACTATTATTACACTAACTCTTAGCAGATGTTGCCTATATAAAGAAAGTTTTAGTTACTACCAACTTGTCCTCCCGAACATGATCTGCTCTTTATAATTCTGATACGTGACAGCAATGATAGAAATGGGAAGTCATTAAGAAAACCATAACCCTGAAAATTCCCACAGCCTAACATATGTCACATATAATCCGGTATTCACAGTGGATGTAGATAGCACAAATGCCTTGCATGCATCACGGGAAATGTCATTTAAACCCCTGCCAAGTCAGTCACTCCTGGGATCAGAGAGCAGCTGTTAGCTGTATATTCTGTGTTTTCCTAGGAATGTCTCAACATCCATTGCAGTGGAAATGTATCTTGCATTATTAGCTATACATTGTTCTGGGAAGTGCAGGACATCTGTGAGATTTGCCTTCTGAGAATGTTTCCAGTATATGGTTACTCTCTCTGTATGTCTTGTAGAGCACACACGAAGGTTGCCGAAGCAGGAAGTATACTCAAAGCTCCGGGGGCCCCTTGCTTCACGAGATACTGACCTCCGGAGGTGCTGCTGGTATCTCTCCGCAGTTTAAAGCTCTCTGCACATTTAGGAAGACACAAGGGATGATGACATCACGGCTTCTTATTGTCCCGCTCTGTTGTGAACCCAGCCGGAGCTGGCAGCACCTACAGCGGTATCTCGGGAAGCAAGGGGTCCCCGGAGATAATATTAACGGGGTTCAGCTCCGGAGGTCCCCAGCTTCAATGCTATTTATTTTTTAAACACACGCAAAATAAGTGTCACCTGGCGAGCCTCTTTAGCAGAGTATTGCACCTCTGCAGGAATTGAATCCTTGGGAGCGTTCTTATGACTGTCACTGAGCGTCACAGGGACCGGCCCGCTGGGGTTTTTTATGGCAGTCAATGAACATAATTTCATAGATCAGCAGTGCGCAAACTGGGGGGCGCACCTCCCGGGGGGGGGGCGGGAGATTTTGCTGGGGGGGAGGGGGGGAGTGTGTGGTTACAGGGGCCCCGCGCAATTCCCCCGGCGTTTAAATTACATGCCGGGGGAGGCGTGAGGTCTCTGTAACTTACTTACCTGCTGCCAGCCAGGCCTTCGGCGACGTGTCGCCTTGGCAACGCAGCGTCAAATGACGCCGCGGGGTCATGGCGTGGCGTCACATGACCCCCGCACGCTGGAAAGGAAGGTAGGGGAGGGGTGCGAACACTGGGGGGAGTAGGCAGGGGGCACAGCGCAAATAGTTTGCGCACCCCTGTCATAGATTATAACTGAGTCTCGCTGATAGAAATCAGTGGGTCCCTTGTCCTTGAAGGGTGACGTATTGAAGGGTGACATATTGATGGGTGACATATTAATGGGTGACATACTGAAGGGTGACATATTAATGGGTGACGTACTGAAGGGTGACGTACTGAAGGGTGACGTACTGAAGGGTGACGTAGTGAAGGGTGACGTAGTGAAGGGTGACGTACTGAAGGGTGACGTAGTGAAGGGTGACGTAGTGAAGGGTGACGTAGTGAAGGGTGACGTATTGAAGGGTGACGTATTGAAGGGCGACGTATTGAAGGGCGACATACTGAAGGGCGACATACTGAAGGGTGACATATTAATGGGTGACATATTAATGGGTGACATACTGAAGGGTGACATACTGAAGGGTGACATACTGTAGAGTGACGTATTGAAGGGTGACGTACTGAAGGGTGACATATTAATGGGTGACATATTAATGGGTGACATACTGAAGGGTGACATACTGAAGGGTGACGTATTGATGGGTGACGTATTGAAGGGTGACGTATTGAAGGGTGACGTATTGAAGGGTGACGTATTGAAGGGTGACATATTGAAGGGTGACGTATTGAAGGGTGACGTATTGAAGGGTGACGTATTGAAGGGTGACGTATTGATGGGTGACGTATTGATGGGTGACGTATTGATGGGTGACATATTGATGGGTGACATATTGATGAGTGACATATTGATGGGTGACATATTGATGGGTGACATATTAATGGGTGACATACTGAAGGGTGACATATTAATGGGTGACATATTAATGGGTGACATATTAATGGGTGACATACTGAAGGGTGACATACTGAAGGGTGACGTATTGAAGGGTGACGTATTGAAGGGTGACATATTGAAGGGTGACGTACTGAAGGGTGACGTATTGAAGGGTGACGTATTGAAGGGTGACGTATTGAAGGGTGACGTATTGATGGGTGACGTATTGATGGGTGACGTATTGATGGGTGACATATTGATGGGTGACATATTAATGGGTGACATACTGAAGGGTGATATATTGAAGGGTGACATAGCTGCCGTCACAGTGATGGGGATTAAAGCAGCAAACGTGAACAATCCTATGGTTTTTTTTTAATAAATCAGTTCTGTAGTATTAGATAATACCGTCTGCAGTTTGTTTTTTAGCTCCTAATGCCATTATTAATGATTTTTTTTAAATGTACTGATCATCCTGCTACTGCAACAGCAACCATTTAGAAAGTCACACCCACTTCCTCTTTGGAAACAGGCTCTGACACACAGCTTTTTTCGCTCTGCCCTTTGGCAACAAAGTATCACAAACAGATCTGTTGCTGTGTTCCAAACAGCAGACTGTCTATTACTCTGAAAGCTGCGACAACGTGTTATACTTAGTAATGTAATGTTACATATCAGCTGCAGCATTTCACAGACTACAGCACAAAGTTATAAAGTGGCCATTTCGTTATGCACACAAAAAGGATTTTTACAGAATTATAACAGGAGTACCAAACGATTGCCAGGTTAGGTAAGAAGGTAGAATGATACATTGCCACGTGCTTTACATGTACAAATAAGAAAATAAACAAAAAAAATGTATTTCCTGCACTCCCCCGTCCCCCTGAACGATGCATCCCCAGTATTTCCTGCACTCCCCCGTCCCCCTGAACGATGCAGCCCCAGTATTTCCTGCACTCCCCCGTCCCCTGAACGCTGCAGCCCCAGTATTTCCTGCACTCCCCCGTCCCCCTGAACGCTGCAGCCCCAGTATATCCTGCACTCCCCCGTCCCCCTGAACGATGCAGCCCCAGTATTTCCTGCACTCCTCCGTCCCCCTGAGCGATGCAGCCCCAGTATTTCCTGCACTCCCCCGTCCCCTGAGCGAAGCAGCCCCAGTATTTCCTGCACTCCCCCGTCCCCCTGAACGATGCAGCCCCAGTATTTCCTGCACTCCCCCGTCCCCTGAACGCTGCAGCCCCAGTATTTCCTGCACTCCCCCGCCCCCCCTGAACGATGCAGCCCCAGTATTTCCTGCACTCCCCCATCCCCCTGAGCGATGCAGCCCCAGTATTTCCTGCACTCCCCCGCCCCCTGAACGATGCAGCCCCAGTATTTCCTGCACTTCCCCGCCCCCTGAACGATGCAGCCCCAGTATTTCCTGCACTCCCCCGTCCCCCTGAACGATGCAGCCCCAGTATTTCCTGCACTCCCCCGTCCCCCTGAGCGATGCAGCCCCAGTATTTCCTGCACTCCCCCGCCCCCCGAGTGATGCAGCTCCAGTATTTCCTGCACTCCCCCGCCCCCTGAGCGATGCAGCCCCAGTATTTCCTGCACTCCCCCGTCCCCCTGAACGATGCAGCCCCAGTATTTCCTGCACTCCCCCGTCTCCCTGAGCGATGCAACCCCAGTATTTCCTGCACTCCCCCGTCCCCCTGAACGATGCAGCCCCAGTATTTCCTGCACTCCCCCGTCCCCCTGAACGATGCAGCCCCAGTATTTCCTGCACTCCCCCGTCCCCTGAACGATGCAGCCCCAGTATTTCCTGCACTCCCCCGTCCCCTGAACGATGCAGCCCCAGTATTTCCTGCACTCCCCCGTCCCCCTGAGCGATGCAGCCCCCGTATTTCCTGCACTCCCCCGTCCCCCTGAACGATGCAGCCCCAGTATTTCCTGCACTCCCCCGTCCCCCTGAACGATGCAACCCCAGTATTTCCTGCACTCCCCCGTCCCCCTGAACGATGCAGCCCCAGTATTTCCTGCACTCCCCCGTCCCCTGAACGATGCAGCCCCAGTATTTCCTGCACTCCCCCGTCCCCTGAACGATGCAGCCCCAGTATTTCCTGCACTCCCCCGCTCACTGAACGATGCAGCCCCAGTATTTCCTGCACTCCCCCGCCCCCGGAACGCTGCAGCCCCAGTATTTCCTGCACTCCCCCGTCCCCTGAGCGATGCAGCCCCAGTATTTCATGCACTCCCCCGTCCCCTGAGCGATGCAGCCCCAGTATTTCCTGCACTCCCCCGTCCCCTGAACGATGCAGCCCCAGTATTTCCTGCACTCCCCCGTCCCCTGAACGCTGCAGCCCCAGTATTTCCTGCACTCCCCCGTCCCCTGAGCGATGCAGCCCCAGTATTTCCTGCACTCCCCCGTCCCCCTCAACGCTGCAGCCCCAGTATTTCCTGCACTCCCCCGTCCCCCTCAACGCTGCAGCCCCAGTATTTCCTGCACTCCCCCGTCCCCTGAACGATGCAGCCCCAGTATTTCCTGCACTCCCCCGTCCCCTGAACGCTGCAGCCCCAGTATTTCCTGCACTCCCCCGTCCCCTGAACGATGCAGCCCCAGTATTTCCTGCACTACCCCGTCCCCCTGAACGATGCAGCCCCAGTATTTCCTGCACTGCCCCGTCCCCCTGAACGATGCAGCCCCAGTATTTCCTGCACTCCCCCGTCCCCCTGAGCGATGCAGCCCCAGTATTTCCTGCACTCCCCTGTCCCCCTGAACGATGCAGCCCCAGTGTTTCCTGCACTCCCCCGTCCCCCTGAACGATGCAGCCCCAGTATTTCCTGCACTGCCCCGTCCCCCTGAACGATGCAGCCACAGTATTTCCTGCACTCCCCCGTCCCCTGAACGATGCAGCCCCAGTATTTCCAGCACTCCCCCGTCCCCCTGAACGATGCAGCCCCAGTATTTCCTGCACTCCCCCGTCCCCCTGAACGCTGCAGCCCCAGTATTTCCTGCACTCCCCCGTCCCCCTGAACGATGCAGGCCCCGTATTTCCTGCAGTCCCCCGTCCCCCTGAACGATGCAGCCCCCGTATTTCCTGCAGTCCCCCGTCCCCCTGAATGATGCAGCCCCAGTATTTCCTGCACTCCTCTGTCCCCCTGAACGATGCAGCCCCAGTATTTCCTGCACTCCCCCGTCCCCCTGAACGATGCAGCCCCCGTATTTCCTGCACTCCCCCGTCCCCCTGAACGATGCAGCCCCAGTATTTCCTGCACTCCCCCGTCCCCCTGAACGATGCAGCCCCCGTATTTCCTGCACTCCCCCGTCCCCTGAACGCTGCAGCCCCCGTATTTCCTGCACTCCCCCGTCCCCCTGAACGATGCAGCCCCCGTACTTCCTGCACTCCCCCGTCCCCCTGAACGATGCAGCCCCAGTATTTCCTTCACTCCCCCACTACTACTTGCTCTTTATATTTATCAAATCCTTCCCACTCAGTTTGATCAAAATAGCCGGGAAAGCCATGACACAGAACATTATCTAAACATTTACAGCAGCGTCGATGTTAGTCATCACGTAAACATGAGATCTTACTTTTTCCAGTAGCTAAAGCCACCGTCCTTCCATTTCTTTTTATACTTAGAATCTGACCCACGGGCCCCTTTCTCACGTATTGTTTTGCTGTAAGAACATTGTCCCCGTTTGCAAGTCGCATGGGTTTATTTCCTTAGCTGGCGAAGATAAAAACTAAAGTTTCAGGTTATAGAAGGCAGTAATATCCCTGTCCCATTGACATGGAAGCTATTGTAAGGGCTCACAGAGGAGTCAAGATCAGGATCAAAACTGGTAAGAACTAAAATAGTCCATGAGGCCAGCTGCCATCTTGGATATAAAACCCCAGTCTGTTAGTTCTTTGCTTGTATACTTTCTGTTTACAGGTTAGGAGTCAGGTTATTTTCAGTTCTTTAGTGCGGCGTCTTTCCCTGTTCTGCAGATCTACAGTTATCTTATTGTTCGTTGTCTTGTTGTCTATTTGCCCCCTGTTGCTGCTATTGCTTTTTGCATGTAGCAGTGCAATACTAGCGGCTAGCTTGCTTTGTTATTTTCCTTAATACCAGCTGCCCCCTGCATTGCTTGTAGCTCTGCACACTTTGCAGACTCCATTTTGTTTTCACAGCCTTATTTACTTTTGTTTAACAATAAACCATGCCTGTTTTGACGTATTTCGGTCTCCTGTGGGTCTCCATGTTACGTCTGAGGGTTCCATGCATCCTGATAGCTGGGCAGGTTGTGGTTAATTAATTAAATGCCTGTTTGAACAGGTAGGTCTTCAACCTGTTTTTATAGACTTCTAGGGGGGGGGGTCTCTCGAACTGTATGAGGCAGACGTACCGAGGATGCCAGTAAGGGCGGGGGGTCCGAGGATGCCAGTAGGGCCCGGGGGTTCAGAGGATGCCGGTGGGGGCAGGGGGGTCAGAGGATGCCGGTGGGGGCAGGGGGGTCAGAGGATGCCGGTGGGGGCAGGGGGGTCAGAGGATGCCGGTGGGGGCAGGGGGGTCAGAGGATGCCGGTAGGGCCCGGGGGGTCAGAGGATGCCGGTAGGGCCCGGGGGGTCAGAGGATGCCGGTAGGGCCCGGGGGGTCAGAGGATGCCGGTAGGGCTGGGGGGGGGGGAAATCAGAGGATGCCGGTAGGGCTGGGGGGGGGGGGGGAAATCAGAGGATGCCGGTAGGGCTGGGGGGGGGGGGGGAAATCAGAGGATGCCGGTAGGGCTGGGGGGGGGGGAAATCATTGGATGCCGGTAGGGCTGGGGGGGGGGGAATCAGAGGATGCCGGTAGGGCTGGGGGGGGGGGGGAAATCAGAGGATGCCGGTAGGGCTGGGGGGGGGGGGGAAATCAGAGGATGCCGGTAGGGCTGGGGGGGGGGGGAAATCATTGGATGCCGGTAGGGCTGGGGGGGGGGGGGAAATCATTGGATGCCGGTAGGGCTGGGGGGGGGGGAATCAGAGGATGCCGGTAGGGCTGGGGGGGGGGGAAATCATTGGATGCCGGTAGGGCTGGGGGGGGGGGGGAATCAGAGGATGCCGGTAGGGCTGGGGGGGGGGGAAATCAGAGGATGCCGGTAGGGCTGGGGGGGGAAATCAGAGGATGCCGGTAGGGCTGGGGGGGGGGGGGGGAAATCAGAGGATGCCGGTAGGGCTGGGGGGGGGGGGAAATCATTGGATGCCGGTAGGGCTGGGGGGGGGGAATCAGAGGATGCCGGTAGGGCTGGGGGGGGGGGAAATCATTGGATGCCGGTAGGGCTGGGGGGGGGGGGAATCAGAGGATGCCGGTAGAGCTGGGGGGGGGAAATCAGAGGATGCCGGTAGGGCTGGGGGGGGGGAATCAGAGGATGCCGGTAGGGCTGGGGGGGGGAAATCAGAGGATGCCGGTAGGGCCCGGGGAATCAGAGGATGCCGGTAGGGCCTGGGGGTCGGAGGATGTCGGAAGGGCTGGGGGGGGGGGGAATCAGTGGATGCCGGTAGGGCTGGGGGGGGGGGGAAATCAGTGGATGCCGGTAGGGCTGGGGGGGGGGGAATCAGAGGATGCCGGTAGGGCTGGGGGGGGGGGGGAAATCATTGGATGCCGGTAGGGCTGGGGGGGGGGGGGAATCAGAGGATGCCGGTAGGGCTGGGGGGGGGGGGGAAATCATTGGATGCCGGTAGGGCTGGGGGGGGGGGAATCATTGGATGCCGGTAGGGCTGGGGGGGGGGGAAATCATTGGATGCCGGTAGGGCTGGGGGGGGGGAATCATTGGATGCCGGTAGGGCTGGGGGGGGGAATCAGAGGATGCCGGTAGGGCTGGGGGGGGGAAATCAGAGGATGCCGGTAGGGCTGGGGGGGGGGAATCAGAGGATGCCGGTAGGGCTGGGGGGGGGAAATCAGAGGATGCCGGTAGGGCTGGGGGGGGGGGGAATCAGAGGATGCCGGTAGGGCTGGGGGGGGAATCAGAGGATGCCGGTAGGGCCCGGGGAATCAGAGGATGCCGGTAGGGCCTGGGGGTCGGAGGATGTCGGAAGGGCTGGGGGGGGGGGGGAATCAGTGGATGCCGGTAGGGCCCGGGGAATCAGAGGATGCCGGTAGGGCCCGGGGAATCAGAGGATGCCGGTAGGGCCCGGGGAATCAGAGGATGCCGGTAGGGCCCGGGGAATCAGAGGATGCCGGTAGGGCTGGGGGGGGGGAATCAGAGGATGCCGGTAGGGCCCGGGGAATCAGAGGATGCCGGTAGGGCCTGGGGGTCGGAGGATGTCGGAAGGGCTGGGGGGGGGGGGGAATCAGTGGATGCCGGTAGGGCCCAGATAGTGGGGCTTTTAGACAAAGTCCCCGAGAGGTACGAAACGCGTCAGAGTGCGCCTCCGCGAGGTGCCCGCTATTTTTTGTATATGTCCAGCAACAAATAAATAATAATTTTTAGTGACCCAGCAGCATCAGCTTTTCCTTTGGCATCTCCACTGCAGCAGTGCTTGGCGCTTCTCCCCAGCTGGGGATTCCCTCTCCTGCATCCTCTATTTGAGCCGGTGCATATCTATCCAGATTGCTTCAATCAAGTGAGTACTGAAGCTTCATTACTTTATTGTCTTACCTCTGCGATCCAACTCCAGGACATTGTTATTCCAATAAGTTGGGGGTCGGGTTACATACATAGTTACATAGTTACATAGTTATATAGTAGATGAGGTTGAAAGAAGACTTCCGTCCATCAAGTTCAACCTATGCTAAATTTAGACAACAGATACTTTATTCTATATCTATACTTACTTATTGATCCAGAGGAAGGCAAACAAAAAACCCCATTAAGGGGAAAAATAAATTCCTTCCTGACTCCAAGAATTGGCAATCGGATTAATCCCTGGATCAACATCCTTCCCATGTATACTTATTTGGTATATTCCTGTATACCTTTCCTAAAAAGATGTCCAACCTTTTTTTGAACAAATCTATTGAACAAATCTATTGTATCTGCCATCACAGTCTCCATGGGTAATGAATTCCACATGTTAACTGCCCTTACTGTAAAGAACCCTTTCATTTGTTGCTGGTGAAATTTCCTTTCCTCCAACCCTTAAGGGATGGCCCCGAGTCCTTAGTACTGCCCGTGGGATGAATAGTTATTTTGAAAGCTCCTTGTATTGTCCCTGAATATATTTGTATATAGTTATCATATCCCCTCTTAGATGCCTCTTTTCTAATGTAAATAAATCTAATTTAGCTAGCCTCCCCTCATAAGTTAGAATGTCCATCCCTTTTATTAATTTGGTGGCTCTTCTCTGCACTCTCTCTAGTTCCATAATGACTTTTCTTAGGATTGGTGCCCAAAATTGTACTCCATATTCAAGGTGTGGTCTTACTAATGCTTTGTAAAGGGGCATAATTATGTTTACTTCCCCTCCATCCATTACCCGTTTGATGCAAGATAAGATCTTGTTTGCATTTGCAGCTACTGCATGACATTGGGCACTATTGCTAAGCCTGCTGTCTACAAGCACTCCTAAATCCTTCTCCATCAAGGATTCCCCCAATATATCTCCATTTAATTTGTAAGTCGCCTTTTTATTCTTGTATCCCAAATGCATAACCTTACATTTATCTGTATTAAGCCTCATCTGCCATTTACCTGCCCACGTTTACAGTCTCTCCAAGTCCTTCTGAAGAGAAATTACATCCTGCTCTGATTCTATTACCTTACACAATTTAGTATCATCAGCAAAGATGGAGACTTTGCTCTCGATCCCAACCTCAAGGTCATTAATAAACAAGTTAAAAAGCAGGGGTTCCAGTACCGATCCCTGAGGTACTCCACTCACGACTTTAGCCCAACCTGAAAAAGTTCCATTTATGACAACCCTCTGTTGTCTGTCCTTTAGCCAGTTTTCAATCCAGGTGCATATATTATTACTGAGTCCAACTTTCTTTATTTTGTACACCAACCTCTTGTGTGAAACCGTATCAAAAGCCTTTGCAAAATCTAAGTAGACCACATCAACGGAAATACCCTGGTCTAGATTCCTACTTACCTCCTCAAAGAAACAAATAAGGTTAGTTTTGCATGATCTATCCTTCATAAATCCATGCTGACTATTACTAATAATTTTGTTTTCCATTAGGTATTCCTGAATATTATCTCGTATTAAACCTTCAAGTAGTTTCCTTACTATTGAAGTCAGGCTTACAGGTCTGTAATTTCCAGGTTGTGATCTAGCTCCCTTTTTAAATATAGGCACCACATCTGCTTTACGCCAATCTTGTGGTACTGAGCCTGTGGAAATGGAGTCCTTGAATATTAAATATAATGGTTTTGCTATTACTAAGCTTAACTCCTTGAGAACTCATGGATGTATGCCATCGGGGCCAGGTGCCTTATTAACTTTAATTTTTTCAAGTCGCTTATGAACTTCTTCCTCAGTTAACCAATTGTTCATTAATATGGAGGTTGTGGCTTCCTCCTGTGGCACTACTATTGAACTTGATTCTTCCCTGGTAAACACAGAGGCAAAGAATTTGTCTAATACCTCAGCTTTTTCCTTATCTCCAATAATCTGCCTACCCATCTCACACTGAAAGGGTCCTATATTTTCTTTTCTCATTTTTTTGTTATTAAGGTACTTAAAGATTTTTTTAGGGTTGACCTTACTTTCTATTGCAATCCTTTTTTCATTACCCATTTTTGCTAATTTAATTGCCCTTTTGCAATTTTTGTTACATTCCTTATAATTCTGATACGATGTCTCTGTCCCTTCTGACTTAAAGAATCCAAACGCCTTCCTCTTCTTGTCCATTTCCTCCCCTACCTGTTTGTTTAGCCACATTGGTTTTGACTTATTTCTTTTATACTTATTACCCAAGGGTATACACTGATAAGTGTGCTTTTCTAACAATGTTTTAAAGCCTGCCCATTTATCTTCTACATTTTTCCCTGCAAAAACATCATCCCATTGTATTACTACTAGATTAGACCTCAGTTTATTAAAATCTGCCTTTCCAAAGTTTAAGGTCTTTGTTGAACCCAAGTAATCTGTTTTTTGATAATTTATTTCAAATGAGACCATGTTATGATCACTGTTACCCAAATGTTCCAGGACTTGAATATTTGTTATTACTTCTACATTGTTTGATATGACCAAATCCAGAACTGCCCCTCTCCTGGTTGGTTCCTCAATAATTTGGGTCATATATTTGTCTTTAAGCACCCCCAAAAACCTGTTCCCTTTTGTTGTAACGCTAATCTCATTGCCCCAGTCTATGTCTGGATAATTAAAATCCCCAAATTATGCAAACATGACCCAGTTTTGATGCCTTCTCCATTTGCAAAAGTATTTTAGCTTCCTCAATCTCACAGATATTTGGTGGTTTATAGCATATTCCCACAAACATTTTCTTTATACTTTTACCTCCACTGCTAATTTCTATCCACAAAGTCTCTCTACATTTTCATCATTCCCTTCATAGACATCATCCCTTATAATAGGTTTTAGATCCGGTTTAACATATAAACATACGCCACCTCCCCTTCTATTTGTTCGATCCTTCCGAAAAAGAGAATAACCCTCTAAATTAACTGTCCAGTCATGAGTTTCATCCCACCATGTTTCAGTAATGCCTATGATATCATACTGCTCCCTTGCAGCTATTAATTCAAGCTCCCCCATTTTATCTGTCAGGCTTCTTGGATTAGCAAGCATGCATTTAAGTTTTTTTTCACCCTGTACTATTATCTTATCTGCTCCTTCCTTTCTGCGCCCACTTGGTTTAGTCTTTAGAAGTTTTCTAGTATTATCTGTATTTACTATGGGTGTCTCACTGCTTGTCAAACTTGCACTTGCCCCCATTCTACCTCCATACCACCTTGTATCCTCATCTATTCCATTTAGTTCATTATCTGTTTCATTCCCCTCCCCCCTCCATCCTAGTTTAAAATCTCCTCCAACCTTTTTAGCATTCTCCCCCCTAGCACAGAAGATCCCTCTCATTGAGGTCCCTAGAATATAGATGGCACCAGAAAAGGAGTCCCAGTGCTCTAAAAACCCAAACCCCTCCTTCCTGCACCACTTTCTTAGCCATGCGTTAACCTCCCTGATCTCTGACTGTCTCCCTGCGGTAGCGCATGGCACTGGTAGTATTTCAGAAAATACTACCCTGGAGGTCCTTGCCTTAAGCTTTTGGCCTAGATCCCTGTAATCATTTTTTAGGACCCTCCATCTTTCTCTAAGTTTGTCATTGGTGCCAACGTGTACCAAGACCGCCGGGTCAATCCCAGCCCCCCCCCCCCCCAACAATCTGTCTACCCGATCCACAATGTGCCGAACCCGAGCACCCGGGAGACAACAAACTGTTCGGTTCATGCAGTCCTGGCAACAGATTGCTCTATCTACCTACCTAATAATGGAGTCCCCTACCACCACAATCTTTCTTTGTATCTGAGCATCCTGAGTCCCCTCTGTGCTGGAGGAACTATTCCCCTGGCTGCTAGAGGAATTAGTCTCCCCCAGCCTTGCCATTTCTGCCCCAACATTCCCAATATCTTCACTCAACATGGCAAATCTATTGGGATGTGTCAGCTCAGAAACGACCTGCCTCTCCCTATTGCCCCTGCTTCCCCTTCTAACTGTCACCCAGCTACCTACCTGCTCCTCACTAACAGCAACCAAGCTACCTACCTGCTCCTCACTAACAGCAACCAAGCTACCTACCTGCTCCTCACGGGCGGCCCTGACTTACCCCATTTACATTATTGGTTTATGCCTGTACTAGGAGCACCTATAGGATCTACCTCTGGATGGACATTGTGGATTTGAAATTATTAGACTTCATTGCATCATTTATGTACTTTCCGTGCCATTATCTTCACCCTTCTAGAGCTCTACATTGGGAGATTTATTTCTCCTGTCTGTCTATACAACACACAACACACTACTGAAACAAACACAGGGTATACTGTACACACACACACACACACACACACACAACAGACAGGGTGATACAGACAGTACAGATAAGTATTTACATGCGCGTGTAGTTTGAATAAGCAGCTGCAGCGCCGGGAACATTCAAACATCTTTCTCCCGCCTGTGCAGTTGTTTATATCAGCAGGAAGGCCCCGCCCATTAGGAAGGACCCGCCCATGAGGAAGGCCCCGCCCATGAGGAAGGCCCCGCCCATGAGGAAGGCCCCGCCCATTAGGAAGGACCCGCCCATGAGGAAGGCCCCGCCCATGAGGAAGGCCCTGATTTGCTCTCCTCTCATAAAGCATTTCAACAATTTTTTTTTCTGACGCAGCCGCCGACCGTGACATGTGACCGGCGGCGGGACCCGGGCCCCCTGACTCACCGGGCCCGGGACACCAACACCGGCTGTCCCTCCCCTGTCAGCGGCCTTGCTCCCCAGCGTAGGAGTGAGAGTTACCAGGGGAAGAAGTACAGAGTAACTTTATTATTTGCCATCAGTTAATGTCTGACGTGGTCTGTTTTTGTATGGCGGGCATGATCAACAGATGTTATATTGTGAAATTCTGCGGAACCCCGACCCTCTCTAATAGCGCGTCTGAGATCAGAGGCATTGTAAGGAACCCCAACCCTCTCTAATAGCGCGTCTGAGATCAGATGCATTGTAAGGAACCCCAACCCTCTCTAATAGTGCGTCTGAGATCAGGTGCATTGTAAGGAACCCCAACCCTCTCTAATAGCGCGTCTGAGATCAGATGCATTGTAAGGAACCCCAACCCTCTCTAATAGTGCGTCTGAGATCAGATGCATTGTAAGGAACCCCGACCCTCTCTAATAGCGCGCCTGAGATCATATGCATTGTAAGGAACCCCGTAAGGAACCCCAACCCTCCCTAATAGCGTGTCTGAGATCAGATGCATTGTAAGGAACCCCAACCCTCTCTAATAGCGCATCTGAGATCAGATGCATTGTAAGGAACCCCAACCCTCTCTAATAGCGCGTCTGAGATCAGATGCATTGTAAGGAACCCCAACCCTCTCTAATAGCACGTCTGAGATCAGATGCATTGTAAGGAACCCCAACCCTCCCTAATAGCGCGTCTGAGATCAGATGCATTGTAAGGAACCCCAACCCTCTCTAATAGCGAGTCTGAGATCAGATGCATTGTAAGGAACCCCAACCCTCTCTAATAGCATGTCTGAGATCAGATGCATTGTAAGGAACCCCAACCCTCTCTAATAGCGCGTCTAAGATCAGATGCATTGTAAGGAACCCCAACCCTCTCTAATAGCACGTCTGAGATCAGATGCATTGTAAGGAACCCCAACCCTCTCTAATTGCACGTCTGAGATCAGATGCATTGTAAGGAACCCATACCCTCTCTAATAACGTGTCTGAGATCAGATGCATTGTAAGGAACCCCAACCCTCCCTAATAGCGCGTCTGAGATCAGATGCATTGTAAGGAACCCCAACCCTCTCTAATAGCGCGTCTGAGATCAGATGCATTGTAAGGATCCCCAACCCTATCTAATAACGCGTCTGAGATCAGATGCATTGTAAGGAACCCCAACCCTCTCTAATTGCACGTCTGAGATCAGATGCATTGTAAGGAACCCCAACCCTCTCTAATAGCGAGTCTGAGATCAGATGCATTGTAAGGAACCCCAACCCTCTCTAATAGCATGTCTGAGATCAGATGCATTGTAAGGAACCCCAACCCTCTCTAATAGCGCGTCTGAGATCAGATGCATTGTAAGGAACCCCAACCCTCTCTAATTGCACGTCTGAGATCAGATGCATTGTAAGGAACCCCAACCCTCTCTAATAGCGCGTCTGATATCAGATGCATTGTAAGGAACCCCAACCCTCCCTAATAGCGCGTCTGAGATCAGATGCATTGTAAGGAACCCCAACCCTCTCTAATAGCATGTCTGAGATCAGATGCATTGTAAGGAACCCCAACCCTCTCTAATAGCGCGTCTGAGATCAGATGCATTGTAAGGAACCCCAACCCTCTCTAATTGCACGTCTGAGATCAGATGCATTGTAAGGAACCCCAACCCTCTCTAATAGCGCGTCTGATATCAGATGCATTGTAAGGAACCCCAACCCTCTCTAATAGCGCGTCTGAGATCAGATGTATTGTAAGGAACCCCAACCCTATCTAATAACGCGTCTGAGATCAGATGCATTGTAAGGAACCCCAACCTTATCTAATAGCGCGTCTGAGATCAGATGCATTGTAAGGAACCCCAACCCTCTCTAATAGCGCGTCTGAGATCAGATGCATTGTAAATTCTTCTGTATTTGGTACAATTTTCAAAATACTTGAGAATTGCAGGGAACCTTTTAGGGTGCCCGGGTTTCTAGGAACCCCAGTTGAAGCTCACTTGTTTGGAGGATAGCAGGCACAGGGGGGATAGGGGGGATAGGATTGAAACTTTCAAATACATAAAGGTTTTCAACAAAACACAGAAGGGAAGCATATTTCCGGGAAATAGAAGTGCCAGAACAATAAGTAATTCTCCGAGGCTGGAAGGTGGGAGGCTAAGGGGAAAATGTGAGGAAGTTCAGCACTTCTGTGTGGAAAGGGCGGTGGGTTTGCAGAATAGCCTCCCAAAAGCCGTGGGAGGAGATAATACATAAAGAATGCTTGGGATAGACAAAAGGCCTTCCTAAATATGTACAGACAAAGCTTGTGAACCACTTAGGCTGAGTCCCCATTGGTCACAGCGGCGTGCGCTACAGCGTGCGCGCCACACACCACAGTAGAGCCCTCTATTAGGCAGGCCCCAGTGGGGTGAGGGCGCGCAAAGCGCTGCGACGCGTACACAGGCAGGGAAGACAAGAGTTTTGTCTTCCCGTGCCGCGACGCGGTCACGTGACCGCTCGCAGCAAATGGCAGTGCAGATATGTCCCCTCATGGCCCCGTCCTGCCCCCCCCCCCCTGCCCCTGCGCTCTCTCTAGATCTCCCTTACAGACCGCCGATCGCGGCTGTAGTCTCTGCACGCGCCGCCAGGCGCGCATGCAGCAGGGAGGACTGGGAATGTAGCCTTAGTCTTTGTCCATAGTGAAAGCGAGCGAGAGCACTACAGTGCTACAGTGCTACAGTGCTACAGTGCTACAGTGCTACAGTGCTACTTGCCTCAAGCGAGCTTTCCTCTCCGGCGATGTGTGGTTTGGGGTGGGCCCGGTCATGATGTGGGGGTGTCTGTCAAGGAAGTATCATTGTATTGTATTGTATTGTATGTCTTTATTTATATAGCGCCATTAGTGTACATAGCGCTTCACAGTAGTAATACATGTGGTAATCATGCATGAGAACACGCCTTTAGCAAATAATAAAATTCTATATATACACTGTCATGCATGAAAACATGCCTTGTTAAAAAAATTACAATTATATACAAGTGATAGACAATATATCAGAAATTTCTCTCCATAAATTATCATTGATATTTCTGTCATGGTATGAATTAATGGTTCACGTTTATAAACCTCAGAAATCAAATTTCCAATAGTTGAGTTGCCCATATTCTCACAGCAAGCACAACTCCACTGACAACAAGTAATTAGAACTGTATCCAGGCAGAATAGCTTACTAAATATTCATTGGCTGTTAGCCGCTCACATGACCAGGCTGTCTCACTGAAATAGCAAACAACTTTGTCTCCTCTGCTTTTGGTATCCTTGTATTTCACGTGCACGTGCACGTGCAAGTTCGCGCTCACTATGGCCATGCGCTTTGGAGCACACACGTTTGTTTGTTGCGCGAGCTATGTAGCTCGGTCCGTATCTTGCACTATGGACGAGTCCTAAGGATTCAAGCCTAAAACGTTATCAGTTCTTAATCTAAATTATAATAATAGATTACAATAACCTAATCAAACAACTGACACAACAACATAATACTTTTTCAACATTTATTTATCCACAAATAATTAAACAGTCAATATCCCTGTGTGAGAAAGTACGTGACCTTTTAGATTCAGTACCTGGTGGCGCCCCCTTCAGCAGCAATAACTTCAACTGCGCGTGTCCTGTAACTGCCGGTCAGTCTCTCACATCGGGTTTGGGGAATGTTGGCCCATTCCTCCTTACAGAAACTGCTTCAACTCAGTGACTTTTGAGGGCTTCCTTGCATGGACAGCTCGCTTCAGGTCTTGCCACAACATTTCAATGGGGTTTAGGTCCGGACTTTGACTAGGCCATTCTAAAACGCAGAATTTCTTCTTCTGCAGCCATTTTTTGTAGATCTGCTTGTATGTTTAGGATCATTGTCTTGCTGCATGACCCACTTTCGGTTCAGTTTTAGCTCACGGGCGGATGACCTGACATTCTCCTCTAGAATCTTCTGATACAATGCAGAATTCATGGTTGTGTAAATGATGGCAAGCCATCCATGTCCTGAGGCAGCAAAGCCGCGCCAAACCACTACACTCCTTACTTTTCGAATGCAGTGTTTGGTTTTTGCCAAACATAATGTTTCTCTTTGAGGCCAAAAAGTTCTACCTTTGACTTGTCTGTCCAGAAAACATTGTTCCAGAAGTCTTGTGGTTCAAATATGTGCTGTTTGGCTCATTTCAGACAGGCAGCAATGTTCTTTTTAGAGAGCAGCAGTTTCCTCCTGGCTATCCGTCCGTGAACACCATTCCTGGTCAGTCCTTTTCTGATAGTTGAGTCATGAACACTCACATTAGCCAAGGCAAGAGTGGCCTGCAGATCCTTGGATGTTTCTCTGGGGTTCTTTGTGACTTCCTGGTTTATTTGCCGAATTGGTTTTGGAGAGATTTTGATATGACGACCGCTCCTGGGTAGTGTGACTGCGGACTTGAACTTTCTCAATTTGTCTGACAGTGGATTGGTGGAACCCCAAATCCTTAGAAATGGTTTTGTAATCCTTTTTTGATACTGATGAGCATCAATAGCTTTTCTGAGGTCCTCAGAGATTTCTTTTAATCTCATGGCATGACGTGTTTCCACACACCTGTAAGGTGAAGACCAGACTCACAAAGTTTCTGATCTTTATATAGGGTGGGGCCTCCAAAACTCACACCTGAAGATCTACCTAATTAAACATCTGATTCTAATTATCCCCTTTAATTTAGCTCATGAAACCAGTGTTTCAATTTTTCACATACCGACTCTTAATTACTCATTGTTTGTCTAATTCATACATCATTTTATTTCAAAAGACATGGAATTGGTTAATATAAACCCTATTGGATATTTACAAAAAGACTGGTTTTGATTCAAGAAGGTTATCATGGAAAGACAATGGAATTTCTGTCATTATCATTGCGGTTCACAAACCTTTTCTCCCCACTAAGTGTAGCCCACCTTTGGGAGTCCTATTTCAGTTAAGGGGTTAATGGCCTTAATATGTTAACTGGTGGTCTCACTCAGGTCAATCCCCTTCCCACCATGTAATTTAGGATGAAGGGAAGCCACTCCTTTGTATGTCTTGAGACCGGTGATATCACTATAAGGAGATAGAATGGTATATATAGCTCCACCCAATGTTCTAGAAGCAGATTCTTCAGAGATCAGACTGGGGCCTCACTGTGAGTCCTGTAAATAGGTGTGTGTGTGTGTGTGTGTGTGTGTGTGTGTGTGTGTGTGTGTGTGTGTGTGTGTGTGTGTGTATAGATTAATGTATTAAGATGGATCCCATTACCCTTTGTTTTCAGTTAAGGAACTTGCCCTTTAAGTAAGTGCCAGTAGTATGGGTCTGAGATTGTTCTCACTATTGAACAGGGAGGAAGCATGCTTTTAGTAAGGAGTTGTCAGTGTTAGTAACTCTGGAGTGTGTTTGGATCAGCCCAACTGGAAGGTTCCTAGTGCAATCCTGATCAGATAGGTATGGGAGAAGTATGCGATACACAGCAGCTGGTTCCACACTCAAAGTGTATTCCAGTGAGGTTCATTTAAGATGCAAGATACCATCAGTCTGACCCTTACTGTGGGTAACAAGCCAAGTACCTCCAGAGCGTAGGAGTAAGAGCTACAAAGGGGAAGAAGTCCAGATGATTATTGTTTGCCACAAGTTATTAGTCAAGTGTGAAGTATGTCTGTCCCAATTCCAAATGACAAAGGCGCTTCAGCACTGAATCCCTTCAATATGTATGCATAAAACAGGACGGAATAGGGATATGGATAAACTGCTTATAAGTAGTAAAGTCCCCAGGTGGGCCAATATTCCCTGAAGGGTAAGGTGTAAGGCTAAAAAAAACCCCATCAAACCCTCATTGGGATGGTCCCTGGACTGAGGGGAGCGTAATGACATCACGTAATGTGGGCGGAACTTCGTCGTTACCTGTGGCGCGAAAATGGCCAATTTGAATGGGTATATAAGGAAGTAGGTAAAGTGTTATTACACGAAACGCGTAGGAGGGTGAGTGCCTCCACTTTTTTAGATGGATCAATAAAGGAATATTTTTAATACTACTTGTTTGGGACCCACTTTTGGCTGTTGCACCAGAATCACCTTGTTTCTCTGAAGTATGTCTGTGTCTGTGGAGCATTATTGATGGATATCCAATAAAACTCTTCATTGTTTATAAAAGTTCCTGGTGCCCATCCTTGTTAAGCATCCACACCCTGAACAGGTATGTGAGACTGAGCACTGCCATATCCAAATCAAAACCAGGGGGATCAAACAGGTCGGAGGTGTTACAGAAGACTAGGTGGGTTACGTGGCTCTTACCTACTGTGATATGTTTATCTGAGCCTGTGTATGTGTGCATGCGTGCAAGCCCTAGTCTATATTATAGAACATTACAAGGGGGGCTCCTCATTTTGGCCCTGGGTCTAAAATTGCTCAACATCTGCTCCTCTTGAAAATAATTTGGCGTTTTCAGTGATAAATGACACAATATTTTAAAGCAGTACAAAACAGTAACAGTACATGCTGAGAACAAAACTTTCATTCATTTAATTTCTAATGAGACCCACAAGGTCGAATTAGCCGTCTGTGAGTAGGTTTACTGGCTCTGCACTTCTTTAACCCAGGCTGTGCTGAAAAGCTGTGTAATGCGGCAGGCATAAATTTATAGGGCTCCGTGTTAAAATGGATTAGAAGCAAGTCTGCTCATTTGCATGTAATTTTAGCAAACTGAGATAACCAGCTACAATAAAACTGAAAACGAGTAAATGCAACACAGAGTTAGTGTACTTGGGAAAAACATTGTTTCATTTAGTCATTCCATTATTAAATTGATATGTTTGTCAGGGATTTATGATCATTTAGGGAATAGGCTTGAATATCCCACAGCTGGCAAATAACTTTTACATGGCAAATAACACCTTATTGCTTTGGATGCAAAGTTAGCTCAGTAATCTTTATCTTTATATGACATTATTTAAACACACCCAGGAAAGAAGCATACACCCTGAACAGCTGAGAGCAGGCTATGCCAAATAAACACATCACATCCCATTAATACAGGTCTACAAGTAATCGAGTTTTGTGAAGATCCGCATCTTTAGATTAGAATATTCAATGTTTTTCTTACTTTCATACTGCGATAATGTTTAGGTCAACATGAATTAATAATAATGCTACAGCAATTTAATGCGTGACAGCAATCGTATTTAACAACTTGGATGATGTTTTGAAATCTCATTAAAACAGAACAAAAGAGTGGTTTATTGCTATCATAAAATGAAGTCAAGGTTTGGTTTTGTAAATAAAACTATGTATATTTATTTTTATTTATTTATATCATGAGTGACATCAGGTTTTTTGAGTATTACCCTGAGATCAAGTATCTTGCTACATAGATATAATCATACGTTGCTATTCTGCAAATAGTTGTGCCTCTTATGCCCAGAAACAGCTGCTGTCTGCACAGAGGTCGCAAAATATAAGATGTTTCCTCTCATCACAGTATGCTCTCTGTATTTCCTATATGTAATATGCAGAATGCATCCCTATAATCTCACACAGGTATCACAGAAAGGGCAGATCTTTAAGAATAACTGGCAGGTGGATTGCATGATACATTGAAATCACTGTCAAGTTCTACAATTGTTTCATAACCAAAAACAAAGACTTGTAAGTTCCGAAACTAAATACATTCATGCGATGTTTTTTTATTATGATGAATTTTTGTTTTGAACAATTCTAGAGATCATTGATAAATATTTCTAGTTAACTACAGACTGAACTGTCTTGTATGTATATATCTTTAGTTATATAGCGCCCGCAAAGTACTTAGGACTTTACAAAAGAGACAATACAGTACAGAATATAATACAATAAGTGCCACAAACAAAATGAGAAAATAAGAAAGGAAATCCCTGTCCCGGAGAGCTTACAATCTGTTTCTTGTTGGCTTTCTACATACAAAGCAATGCATTGATTATGGCTTTTTGCCCATCTCTTTTCTTTTTTTTTAAACACGCTGGAATAAAAAACAAACAGTTGGGTATTAATAAGGTGGTAAGAAATATTTTGAAAGTGGTTTCAGCACAGAGCGAATACATCTCCCATTAATCCACCGATGTTACAAACCAGAGTTCAAATGGGCATCAGCACACTGTCCATTCATAGTGATCATAATTCTAATGGGGACGTTTATGACTGGGAAGATTTATATCAAACTCTCTATTCCATGGCTATAAAAAGACCCGCTGCTTGTTTGATTTAGGATGCAATAGATTAATTTAATATTTCCACTTCCAAGGTTTTGTTCCATTAATAGTACCCGAGACAGAAAATACACTTTTACTCTCTTCTGTTAACCCTTTCAGCGCCCTTATGATGTACCAGGTATGTCACCGGGTAAACACTCATTTTCGATGGGGTGAGGGGAGCGACCATCCCGATCCAAATGGAAGTGGATCTCTGTTCTCTTCAGTTCCCTGTGTGTGGAGACCAGCCACGTCGCGTGATCGCGGGGGTGCAGGTGCCACGCCGGTGCCACCGGACCCAAGGCACTGAAAAGGTTAATCCCTTTATGGATCAATGATTACACTCTCCTCTTGCAGCTAAGGGGTTAAGATAAGATTAGGATAAAACAAATGTTTGCTTTATGTTTACTTAAAGCTGCAGTTCAGTCAATATCCTGCATGTGTGTTTTTTTTAATAAATCAGTTCTGTAGTAAGAAAAAATACTTTTAGCATTTTCTGTTTTTAAAAAAACAACTTTGAAAGACCAATTTTCTTGTATTCTATTTTAACAGCCATTTGCTAAGGCACAGCCCCTTCATGTCCTGTCACAAGCCCTGGCACACCCCTTTGTCAGCCCTGCCCTCCCTCTAGCACATGTCAGTGCAGGAGTGCTCATGAATATTCATGAGCTTCCACTTACTGACAGAAGCAGATGAAAAACATATCCCATATCTAAAGATGTCGCCAAATTTCGCCGATCAATACATGGAGAACGAATTGACCAGCAGCTATACAGTTCTTTAGGTAATTAGAGATTGCCCACATGAAACTATTGAATTTAAAAATAAAAAAAAAAAAAAAAAAAAGACTGAATTGCAGCTTTAAAAGGGTCAATCCAAGAAATATCAAACATGTTTTTTTTTTTTTTTTTTTTAAATAAATCGTTAGATAATACTTACTGCATTTTTAAAAAAAATTCAACTCATTGTTGAATAAACAAATTAATAAAGGGGATGGACAATCTAACTTATGAGGAGAGGCTAGCTAAATTAGATTTATTTACATTAGAAAAGAGGCGTCTAAGAGGGGATATGATAACTATATACAAATATATTCGGGGACAGTACAAGGAGCTTTCAAAATAACTGTTCATTCCAATGGCAGTACAAAGAACTCGGGGCCATCCCTTAAGGTTGGAGGAAAGGAGATTTCACCAGCAACAAAGGAAAGGGTTCTTTACAGTAAGGGCAGTTCAAATGTGGAATTCATTACCCATGGAGACTGTGATGGCAGATACAATAGATTTATTCAAAAAAAGGTTGGACATCTTTTTAGATGGGAAAGGTATACAAGGATATACCAAATAAGTATACATGGGAAGGATGTTGATCCAGGGATTAATCCGATTGCCAATTCTTGGAGTCAGGAAGGAATTTAGTTTTCCCCTTATGAGATATCATTGGATGATATGTCACTGGGGTTTTTTGTTTGCCTTCCTCTGTATCATTGAGTAAGTATAGAGATAGGATAAAGTATCTGTTGTCTAAATTTAGCATAGGTTGAACATGATGGACGTACGTCTTTTTTCAACCTCATCTACTATATAACTATGTAACTATGTAACTATTTTGAATGAGTTGTACTATCGTAAGCATCCTTTGATTTCTATAGCAGGTTATAGCACACCTCCCAAGCAGTATTTGCAACACTTTCCTGTTTGTAATCATTTGTTGCCAATATTCCCAGCAGTTTGAGCTGCAAACTGTAACAATAGATAATGTTCCCTTAGTAATATAAGAATACATTGTAGCTGCTGAGTTACACTGACTGAAGGATTGATTGAAACTGAAAGGTGGCCATTAAGTGAGCCCAGGGAAGTAGGAACTTTGCTGATTGATCATGGGAGAACTAATTGATTGGCAGCTTAGGTAATTCATTTTCAATAAAGGTAATCAAAAGGCGATATACTGTATATTAAAACAAAATTATTCTTTTTTTAAATGAAAGTGCCGCTTGAACTGCCTCTTTAAAAACTAAAGTGCTGTGCATTCTTTCCATTAACCCTTTCTGAGTACTTTATATGTATAGTAACACTTAACCTAAATGTTTCGTTTGACAAACTGCTTTTACTGTACTTATAGTGAAAGGATTATTTTCACTTCTAGAGAAACATCGTGGGACTTTGTCAGAGTAATTAAAGTGGGATCTGTCTAAAATTCCTGCATAACCTTTCCCTGGTCCCTACAGAGCTGGAGTGCTAGCTTCTTCTCGCTCTGAAAGAGAAGTCACCAACGCAAGAGAAAATGATATAGGATAAAAGTGCAGAACACCTCCTCCCCCTCCCCCCCCCCCCCCCAATATATGGCCTCCGGGGTAAAGGATACAAAGTTGCAATGTGATTGGGTCACATATTTGTCGTTTTGGGCAATTTCTGACCCAGTGGCCATATTCTTGTCCAGGAGAATCAGGGGTTAATTTAGCGCATACTGGAGGTCCCTGGAAACAGGAGGACCCAGTAAGATCTAAAAGTAAGACCCCCTCCCAAAAAAACCACATCTTGATTTACACAGGATAGTCCCAGTTTGTGCCCAGGGGCGGATTTCCCGTTAGGGTGAGTAGGCTATAACCCCTAGAGCTGCAATTTTTTGGGGGGAGGCAATTTGTTTGTGTCAGCGTGTGACCGTCTTACCTTTCCATAGCATAGCCCTCTCTTGTAGCATCACGTCGCCATGACAACAGTGTCATGTGACGTTGTGACGCCGCACGCACAGGAGCAGACATAAGACATTGTGTTACATGTTCTTGTAAATAAAGTATTCCTATAGCACAATAATACTCCATCTACTGTATAATATATTGTTGGCTCATGTGTTCTGGTCGAGCCTTTCAAAAAATGTGCTGCCCTTAAGCGAGGGTGTTAACATGGATGAGTAATTTCCTCTTTGCTGTGGCTCCTACATTTATTTATGATTTATTTATAAAAATGTGTTACCAGGAAGTAATCCATTGAGAGTTACCTCTCGTTTTCAAGTATGTCCTGGGCATAGCGTTATGATGACAAATAATACATGGTTACAAATACATAGTTACATAAGTGAGCAGGGTTATACATTATATACAAGACATTGCATGCACAGTTAAAGATATATATATATATATATATATATATATATCATAGAAAAAGAACAAAAAGCACTCTGCAATAATAGTCACTGGTGTGGGTGCAGATCCTATAATGAAGAATAAGCAATACGATACCGTTTGGAAACGAAATCAACAGGCAGCACTCCAGAATTGAACAAACAAGTGTATTGAGAAAATAAACACAATACACTTGTTTGTTCAATTCTGGAGTGCTGCCTGCTGATTTCGTTTTGTGTGTGTGTGTGTGTGTGTACGTTTCAATGCATCTTTAAATCGTTTGTTGCAAGAAAACCTGGTTTGTAACACGTCAAAGTGAATAAATATGCAAACTCCGCTTTCACAACAGCACAGGGTTATTCATAAGTCTCTGTTGGAGAGACACATTATCCATGTAAAGCCTTGCTAAAAAGGATGAAAATCACCCTCATATCCTTCGCTTCCAATGGAGATTATGTGTTTCTGGCAGAAAAATTCTCCTCCCCCCCCCCCCCCCCCCACAACAGATCAGGTTTTCAGGATATTCCTGCTTCAGCACAGGTGGCTCAATCAATGCCTCAGTCAGATATCCCTGCTTCAGCACAGGTAGCTCAATCAGTGGCTCAGTCGAGATTGAGCTACCTTTGCTGAAGCTGGGACATCCTTAAAACCTGTCCTGTTGGGGGATCTTGAGAACGCCTGGGATAGTACCTATTGCCCGTTCTCTTTATCTGCCTGGCTAAAAATGGCAGGAGGATTCGTTTATACAAAACCACAAACCGTGTGTACGTCAACAATAGTCCTATACACAAACAGTCTTACTATGAGAGAATTTAGGTAAAGATGGTAAATCCCGCCAAACATTTTTTTTACTGTGGAGATTTAAAACATCTACATCGCTGAAGCTGAACACCCCGCGACTCCCACATCCTTAAAATCAGGTTCAGAAGATATTGTACTGATGACAATAGATGGTAAACGGGGCCCCAAAACCCTCCCCCCCCCCATACCCCTTTCTTCTTCTGTACCCTCCCCCCCCCAAAAAAAAAAATTGGTTAATAAAAATGAAATAATAAAAACGTTTCCTCCCCCCTCACCCCCTTTCCTCCAACTACTTCCCTAACCAGGTCTGCCATTCTTCCCATGCTTGTGTGCGGACCACGTACCCGGGGCTACTGACGCCCGCAGCAACTCCATTATTCCTGCACTGCCTCCGGCCATAGTCTCCGTGGGCAAGGTTCCACCATGTGACGGTTCAGGGGATTCCTGCTTCCCAATGTGTCCCCGTCACCCCTGTTCTCCCTGCCTCTGACCTTCCTCCTCCCCCTCCTCGTTCATCTCCCCCTTCCTCCTCCCACACCCGTTCCTCTGCGCCCTATCCGGACGCACGCCCAGCTGTCACGCGCGTTCCCCGCAAGGTGCTCCTCACGCTCCCTGGCACACACTGTGTGCGCGCATCCAGCCCTTACAGAAGGTGCGCGCACACGCTCCACTTGTAGGTCTTCCCTGAGCCCTGGTTCCGCCCCTCATAGTGTGCAAGCCATTTCCCTGTATGATCTACCTGTCTCCTCCCTCTCTCCTTCTGACCTATCTCTGCAACCCCTCACTCTACCCTCTGCTCCTCCTCTCTCTCCCATTGGTGCTCCCTCCTTTATAATCTCTGTCTGTCCTCTAGCTCATTGCTCTGCATAGCTTCTTGTGACCCCTGTGTGTGCAGTCTCTATGCTTGGCTGTCCTGTCTCTTTCAGTGTTGGTTCATGTCCCTGTTTACCTTTGGATCTCCCTGGCTTGAACTCTGCTTTGAATTGGATTACCCTGCTTTCTCCTGCCCTTGGACCCTGCATTTGGATATGTTTACGCGGCCTTCTCCTATCCTCGAACACTGGCTTATGGACTTGATTACGTTGCTCTCTATTACCCCTGAACTCTGGCACACGGACATTACTATCCAAACTCTCATACCCAGGACATTGCAAGTATCTGCTAACCTTTTCTCAACAGGCCCGGCAATGCACTACCGCACTCCGGGCACGCCCTCACTGCTGTGGGTGCGTGTTCTAACCTTACCCACCTCAGTACTGGGGACTGGCCAGGTCTGCGGGCATTCAGGTGTTACACACCACCGAGGCCGCCTTAAGAAGCAGCTCCTGGAATGCGGCAAACTCAAAATGCGAGAGCATCTGCTACCCTGTACCCAGCGGCAGATTTCTGAGTCCGCCGCCCTTAGGCACAGCTGTTGCGGCCGCCACCTTACCTGCCGCCCCCCCTCTTCCTGAACCGCAGCGTCAAATAACGCTGTGAACGTCCAACATGACACTCCATCACGTTGCAATGGTAATGCGACATCATGGTGTCATTTGACATGGCAACGTGACGCCACGTTGGTGACGTCCGTGGCGTCATTTGATGCTCCAGTTCAGGAGGATGGCGGAAGGTAAGGAGCTGGCCGCAAGAGACAAAATGGCTTCCCATTAGGTCCGATAAGCCCGAGAGCGCGGCAAAAGTATATGGAGGGGTGGACATTTTTGCTGCCCCAGGCTCGGGCCTAACGGGAAATCCGCTACTGCCTGCACCATATATTATGGTCCACAGATTTCAAGATCAACAGTCTCAGTAGCCTGACCGACACCCGGGACAATGCAGATATCCCGTTCACAGCTGCAACCACCCCCATATTGTCTGTGCTAAATATTACTTCCCTGTTAGCCAGCTCTGTCCCCCAGAGGTCCACTGTTACCACCAGAGGGAACAGCTCCAGAAAAGTCCGGTTCCCCATAATCCCTTGCGCCCAGACTGCCAGCCAATGCTCCGCACACCAGCGGCCCTAAAGAATGCCCCGAAACTTAGCGCCCTGGATGCATCCGGATAGATCTTTATCTGCCGGCTTTCCACTGCTCCCTGTAATACCAGAGGGGGCTGCAGCTGCTTTGCAGTGGGCAGCTTACTGTAAATGATTACAGATGAACAGGAAATACAGCTTTTTCTCATGCAATTAATACACTGTAATATAAGTATGTATAGCAATGACATTCCCAGGAAATGTGTGTGCGGAGCCTTTTCTTCTGCGTGCAGGCTATTGTTTAACTTGTATGCTGTATTTTTTTTTAGGGGAGTTTGCGGGAGGATTAAAGTATTGTTTCAAATGTATAGCATTCTATTTTATCCTTTTTCAACTTTCCTAAAAAAGCAGGAAATAAACATTTAATAGGACAGGCCACATCCTCAGCATTGCAGAGGAAATGGCAGTCATTTGGGGGAAAGTTTGCACTACAAAAAGAAACGAGATGGGGGGGATTGGCTGTTGAATTAGGGCTAAAGCAATATCTTAGTGGTCTTTGAAGTGGGTGAATCCAGTTTAGATACCAAAGTCTGACCTTGGGCGAGTGACTTGATCTCCCAGTGCTTGAAGCAGCACCATTAAATTGTAAGCTCTTTTGGTTATGCACTCCTGCACTATCCTCTGCACAGCACTGTGTGCATTGTCAGTGCTTCGTATGAAAATAAATATTATATGAATTATGGACTGCTCATAGGCAAAGCCTGAATATGCTCCTTGGAGACAATGTGTCGTTATGCAGTCCCTCTAAAGAACTATGTTTAAAGATGCAAAGGAGAGACACAAGTTATGCGGAGGAAGAGAAAGGTTGATGGTGTTGAAGGTTTACAAATACTGAGTATATTGGGCTTATTCAGCATTGCCGTTTCGGAGATGTCGCACTGAAATTCCTATTGACTTTAAAGGGAGTTCCTCCATTTCAGCGATCTCGCAGCTTGCAGAATAAGGCCTGTAATGTAGAGCGTGCTGTTGCGCTACTGTGCGCATGCGTCAATTACAATTGACTGTGGGAGGCTGACGTTGATGCAGTCGAGACGCGCACGGCCGTGAGCGGTGGCGCGGCAGACCAGAGAAAGTACAAGAGAATTGTATTTTCGCGCTGTCGCCGTGCCACGTGATTCTATGAACCAATCACAGTGCGGCCTAGCGCTGTGACATCATAGCCACGCCCCCCAGGCCGCGAACATCACCGCTTACCCTCTACAAACGAAACGCCCGCACTACATGCACGCGCCAGCGCACACACTATTACAAGCCTAAGCCCCTATGTCTCCTAGCTGCAATTATTTCCGTGTGGCAGATGTGATTGTGGAGCGGGGAGGAGGAGGTGTAGAGGTACTGTATAGCAGGATAGAGGTACTGTATAGCAGGATAGAGGTACTGTATAGCAGGATAGAGGTACTGTATAGCAGGATAGAGGTACTGTATAGCAGGATAGAGGTACTGTATAGCAGGATAGAGGTACTGTATAGCAGGATATGTTATCTACAGGACTCTGTTTTTTTATGGGGGTGTTTAATCTTGGGACGTTGATTGCTATGAATGTTTTTCATTGACCTCAGAGCGCGGAGTAACAAAGAATAGATAAATAACCGGTGGCCTAAACCGACAAAGGGGAAACGCACGGCCAATGGCCCTTAGCATTTATTATATCGTATAATAGGAGCACTCACGATACTGGCATTTACTTGGCCACAGGTGCACAAGCAGCGAAATCCACACACAGACGGGGATCAGTAAAATCTTTATCTTTAAAAGATGAAAGTACTCCAGTGGTTATAATACGAAATAAAGCAATATATTAGTTAAAAATTATCAACATTTCAGTCCAATCTTGACTGTCGCATTATTTATTTATACCAGGAAGTAATACATTGAGAGTTACCTCCCGTTTTCAAGTATGTCCTGGGCATAGAGTTGTGATGACAAATAATACATGGTTACAAATACAGTTACATAAGTGAGCAGGGTTATACATTATATACAAGACATTGCATGCACAGTTAAAGATAATATATGTTATAGGCGTATGTATCAGTTACAGACCAGATTAAAATGTGAGACAGCTTTAGTTTTGAAAGAACTTAGACTGGTGGCGGCTGTGAGAGTCTCTGGTAGGTAGTTCCAGTTTTGGGGTGCACGGTAAGAGGAAGAAGAGCGGCCGGATACTTTGCTGAACCGTGGGACCATGAACAGTCTTTTGGAGTCAGATCTCAGATGATGTGTTAGGGTGTCCAGCAATTTTTTGGGAGGCAATTTGTTTGTATGAGGTCTGTGTCTTACCTTTTCCTTAGCAGGCCCTCTCCTGTAGCGACATGTCATGACACTGTGGCGTCACATGCCGCGTGATGTCCGTTGCCATGACAACGCCTGTCATGTGCCGCCATCCGTCGAGGAGGGCGGCCGCCCCCAGCTTACAGGCGGCAGACACGTAAGTCCACCACTGGTCAAGAGCATTTATCACTGTAATGCAATGTAATAGCACATTTGTCTCTAGTACAGCATCCCTCTAACGTGAGCTGTCCCGCTATTCTGGTAGGCGAGGATGGCACCGTATTAACTCGTAGAACAGACACAACAAAAGATTATAGAAGGGATTATCTTTAATATCTAACAAGTGGTTAAAACAAGTGCCAGTTTCCAGGACCACCAAGGTCTCTGCTACCTTACCGAGATAAGCCCTGTTATCTATTGTCCTGATGTGGTCATGTAACCTCTTCACCAGCCCTACTGCGATACTCAAAAATGGCGCCTTCCTTCATGTTTCTTTGTAAATATTTCTTTTCAGACGACTACAAACAGGTTGTGGAAGTAAAGGAGGATCCGTGGTTAACTACACCAGTCACCAAGCAGACGGAGTTGTTCTCTTTTATACATCTTAGTCTTATTTTGCCATTTCTCTGCATCTGGTTTTGTTTAGAAGGGACCCGTGCACAAAGCTTTTAGAGTATATACATTTCCTGGATCGGTCAGACGGACTGTGCATGCAATAGGGCATTTATACAGGGTCACCTACGGGGGGGGGGGGAGGAGCCAGGACAAGTTTCTTGCAGGGGGGCCCCACCGGCGTTGGAAGTTGATCCTGGTCGTAGGTCGGGCTCAACTTCTACGTCCGGCCGGTCCTCTGGTTGCTGCCGGGTCCCCGCTCTCTCCCACGCTGCTACGGGCCTCCCTCACGCTTCCATGCCTGGTCTCTCTCCTATGCGCGGGAGAGTGAGGGAGGCCCGTGGCCTGAGACCATACCCAAGGTAAGTGTATGTATTTGGGGAGGGAGGGGGTGGTGTAAGTGCATTTGGGGGGGAAGGTTTACATAGTAGATCTTGAGTTCGATATAAAACCTTTTCTGTGAATGATTCTAACATGCCTCTCTTTTTCTCCACTAGATAAACCACATCACTGTGTCTGTCAATACATGACTAGCTCAGTTTATTTAAGGGTTAATTTTGTTGTAGCGGTTAATTATTTTAACTATTTTAACTAATGTGTGTATATCGTTAATTTTAAATTCATTTTATTAAAATTCTTTTGGAAGACTCATATATGTATGATATGAGTCTTATAATTTTATGTCTGTTTACACTCATAATGAGTTGTACAAATATTGCCTGTTTACACCTGTAATCCCTGCCCTAATTACTGATTATGATCACCATACTTAATTGCCCAACCAATGGGATCTGAGCATAGCGTATAAAATCCTCCTAGAGCATGTCAGCCATACACTCCTGAAGAAACCGCAATACGGAGAAACGCGTAGAGTGAGGCTGATGAGAAAAACTCCCACAGGATCGGCGCCCCCCAGAGCAGATGACGTCACTTCCGGTTTCCGGTTAGGGTGAGACGCACCGTTGACACGCACACCTGCCGAGGCAGAGGGGGGACAGAGAACAGCTCATTCATTGCTGAGATCCAACCTGTGTGATCTAAACGCTTGTTACCTTTTAAAACCATGTGAGTGTATTGCACATATACTTACTTTTAAAGATATTTTGTACAGTCTGCACTATGTCCGTTTTATTATTCACTTACGGTCTCCAGAACTTATCATTCCACTTACCTGTCTGACGGTCCAACGGGCTGACACACATAAAGAAACCTTTATGGGAACATTGCTCACTCTACACTTGTGAGTATCCAGCACACTGCACCTTGATATTTATCACATATCAATCACAATACTGCACCATCAGGGAATTTTCTTCTGTTTTTTACATGACATTGCGCTTCCTGATGACCTTCACCTCTTACATAGTAGATAAGGTTGGGGGAAAAAAGACGTACGTCCATCAAGTTCAACCTATGGTAAATGTAGACGACCGATACTTGATCCTATATCTATACTTACTTATTGATCCAGAGGAAGGCAAACAAAAAACCCCAGAGTCACATCATCCAATGATCTCTCATAAGGGGAAAAATAAATTCCTTCCTGACTCTAAATAGCGGCAACCAGATTAATCCCTGGATCAACATCCTTCCCATGTTCACTTATTTGGTATATCCCTGTATACCTTTCCCATCTAAAAAGATGTCCAACCTTTTTTTGAAGATATCTATTATATCTGCACACAGTCTCCACATTGCAACTACCCTTACTGTCAAGGACCCTTTCCTTTGTTGCTGGTGAAATCTAACTTAGCTGGCCTCTCCTCATAAATTAGATTGTCCATCCCTTTTATTAACTCGGTGGCTCTTCTCTGCACTCTCTCTAGTTCCAGAATGTCTTTTCTATGGAGTGGTGTCTAAAATTGTACTTCATATTCAAGCTGTGGTCTTACTAATGCTTTGTAAAGGGGCATAATTGTGTTTACATCCCTTCCATCCATTGCCCGTTTAATGCAAGATAAGATCTTGTTTGCCTTTGCAGCTACTGCATGACTTTGGGCACTATTGCTAAGCCTGTTGTCTACAAGCACTATGAAGGGTTCTCCTAATTTATCCCATTTAATTTGCAAGTTGCCTGTTTATTCTTGTTTCCCATTTTCATAACCTTATATTCATCTGTTTTAAACCTCGTCTGCCATTTACCTGCCCATGTTTCCTTCTGGAGAAAATTTACATCCTGCTCTGATTCTTCTACCTTAGGCCTGGGACATAGTAAGCACTTAGGTGCTGCTGCTCGCTCTTGCTTGCTGCCGCTCGCTCTACCAGGAGCTTTTTGCTGTCCTGGCACAGGAGACAGCAAGCGCGCTTGGGAGGCGGGTATCACTGTGTGTGTGTCACTTTGAAGTGGTGTGTGTGTGTGTGTGTGTGTGTGGTCTTTTTTTTAATTTTTAAAATATTATATATGTGAGAATAAATTATTTATTAACATTGTGCAACTTTGATATACACACACATACACACACACACACATACACACACACCTCTGTGCTGCCTCTGTCTTGTGCCGGACTGGCTGCAGACCCATTGGATGGGAGCGGTGACGTGACCGCTCCTCCGCTTCCCCGAGCGGCAAATTTCAAACTTGCCTGTCTCGGAAGTTTCTCAGCCTCCGCACGCATCAGCAAGCATGCGGAGGGAGAAACAATAGCCGCGCTGATTACAGATGCAGGGGCGTTGTGCATCTGTTCAGCGCGGCTCAGCGATGCTGAGTGCACTATGTCCTGGGCCTTACACATTTTAGAGTATTCAGCAAAGATGAAGACTTTGCTCTCGATGCCAACCTCAAGGTCATTAATAAACGAGTTAAAAGGGTCCCAGTACCGATCCCTGAGGTACTCCACTCACAACTTTAGCCTAACTTAATAAGTGTAAGTATGTATTTGGAGGGATGGGGTGGGGGGGTGGTAGTGTAAGCATGCATTTGGGGGAGCATGGGAGGGGGTTAGTGTAAGTATGCATTCTGGGGGGGTTAGTGTAAGTATGTATTTGGGGGGATAGTGTTGTATGTATGTATTTTGGGGAGGGTAGTGTTGTATGTATTTGGGGGAGGGTAGTGTTGTATGTATTTGGGGAAGGGTAGTGTTGTATTTATTATGGGAGGGTAATTATTGTGGAGGGGGATTGTATGGGTATTGGAGAGGAATTGTGTGTGTGTGTGTGGCCAGTGGGGGAGGAGGGAATGAGTGTGAGGAGGGGGGTATTGAGGGAGCGGGAGGTAATTGAGTGATATCAGAGGGGGGGGTAGAGGGGGTGTTGGAGGGAGTGAAGAAGAGAGAGGGATGAAGAGGGGGTAAGAGTGAGACGGGGGAAGAGAAATACATGGAGAATAGAGGAGGGGGCTCGTGGTGTGAAATAATGGGGGGCTAGCAAGACCACAGGCACGGGGGGGGAGAAGAGAGAACCATCGAAACTCTAATCCTGGGCCCCAGGGATATCTGTCGCAGGCCCTGCATTTATGTTGGAATGAGATACATAGTTTACTTTTGATCTAAAATCCCTCATGATTTCTAGCACATGTGCTGGTTGCATGTTTATTGCTCCCACTGATTAAATCTTTTCTACAGTCTGTGTGAGAAATACTATCTGTAAAAAACACATCATAAATATTTCAAAACATTATCTGAAGATTTCAGCCTTTCACAAGATAATGTCTCTTCATGACATCCAAGATTAGTTTCAATTTCATCTGTGGGACATAAATATTTTTTTATCTCAGGATATGATTCTATTGCAACCAAGTCAGAGCTTGTGTATGTATGTCTTTATTTATATAGCGCCATTAATGTACATAGCGCTTTACAGCAGTAATACACGGGACATAATCCTATAAATAACCAATAACACAAAGGGAAGAAGCGCTTCAGACATAAAAGTAACATTTAGAAAAGGAGTCCCTGCCCCGAAGAGCTCACAATCTAATTCGTAAGTAGGAAGAACGTACAGAGACGATATGCTTTCAAAGTATTACCAACTAGCTAAAGTTTCCAGCATTGCAGTACTTTGGAGCCATCTTTTCCATCGTAGACTTGAAACTGTGAATCAATCGATAATGGTGCCCTCTGTAACTCATGTCATATGTGATGTCATATGTGATGTCATATGTGATGTCATCTGTGATGTTGTTTGTGAATTTTATCCAACCAGACAAAAACCTGCTACTTGATCTCAGGAACCCTCATGCAAAATGTGAGTACCTTATATTAAATACTCGTCCAAATGCATAATGAACAGACAGACAAGTTTCTAAACTATATAGTAGATTAACTACTATGTCCAATCTCTTATATTGCATATTTATACAGTGACCTTTGCAACGAGTTTACAGAATAAGGTAGGCGCTCCCGTGGATTGTTCAAAGGTCTTCTATCAATGATTAAAGATGCAGATAACGTGGGGGACATACCGTTGCAATTATATTGCTACATGAATTCCAAAGCCTAGTATTGTCACTGTTAAGAAATAAAACAGATAAATCCATGTCATACCGTGTGCACTTATTGCGTATTATACGTACATGTTGTAACATGCAGTGGGTATGGTGCACCTATTTAATGATTGCAATCAAATATATTCACAAAAGCAAATGGCATAAGGTGTCTAATGAAATGATTGGTGTTATATGAACAGCGGGCCTGTGCAGTCTTATACAGAACAATTATACATCAAGAGGACCCAATCTACTCCATTATGCAGTGGAAAAAATTATAGATATATATATATATAGATATATATATATATCTATATATATATATATATATATATATATATAATTTTTTCCACTGCATAATGGAGTAGATTGGGTCCTCTTGATGTGTGTGTATATATATATATATATATATATATATATATTTTTATTTTTTTTTGCACGTGCGTGTGAAACACGTCATTTGCGTTTCTTATCTGAAAGGAATTTGAGCACAGATGTTAACGTCGCCTCTGGCTGCGTCTAAATTAAGCATTGGGACAGGAAAACTCCACCATTGGCAGATGCAACCGTTGATACGTCCAGTTATAACATTCCTTCCCTATCTGCTATTATAGGGGCGGCACACATGTCAGGATTTCAGTATACCATGGCTTCAGCACACGTGGTTCAACCGAAGACTGAGCCTCTGATTGAGCCACCTGTGCTGAAGCAGGGATATCCTGAAAACCTGACCTATTGGTGGCCATTGAGGACTGGAGTTGGCCGCCCGTGTTATTCCAACAACAAACACTGCACAGGTTTCTTACTGCTCCAGAAGGAGCGCGTTTCAAGCAACACACCTTCCTATATCAGCGCGAATGGAGTTGATGTTCTTAGTGTAACCTTAATTCTGTAATGTGCACTTCCAACTCCTTATCCACACCCCCCACAGTGATTGGGACAAGTTTGCTGTCTTGCCATTTCCAGTAGCATTGCATCTTTGCATACGAGGGTTTGTTAATTGTTTAATAAACTTAATTTAGTTGTTCCAACTAGAAATAGTACAAAGCCGACATATTGTTCAGGCAAACAAATAGCATACGCAGGGAGAGGAAGGCAGCGTGTTGCTACTTGGAAACAAAGATGTTTTTTTTCCTCTTGAGCTCTATTTATTTGTCAAGTCAATTGTGTTTAATTTGATTTATAGTGCAGCCACTCTATACTGAAGAAATACTATTGCATAGAGTGGTGCTTAGTCATACAAAAGCAATACAATATGTTTGGATAAAAAGTCCTAGGCCTTGCGTGCGAGCTGTTTGAGATCCTAAAATAAATTACCTGGGAAACAGAATACACTTACTGTCACACTGTTGGCCTAAGGCAGGGGGTTCTCAACGCCAGTCCCCCGCCCCAACAGGTCAGGTTTTAAGGATATCCCAACTTCAGCACAGGGGGCTCAAACAGAGGCTCGGTCAAAAGCTGAGCCTCTGATTGAGCCACCTGTGCTGAAAAAGGGATATCCTGAAAACCTGACCTGTTGGGGGAGCTTGAGGTCTGGAGTTGAGAACCCTGGCCTAAGGCAATCCTTTGGGAATGTAGGGCATTTGACTGTTGAATCGTTAAAAGCCCTTTGGTGTTGTCGTTTAGCTTTATTCAACTTTGAAATTTCCATTCCAGACTCCCAGAGGTTGTATTGCTTCACCCCCTCCTATGAAGGCCTTCGCAGCTGAAGTTAGCAGTCCTTGAAGGTACAGAAAGCTTTGCGTGAGGGATGAAGCAGGCCTTGCAATGGCCTTATACTTGTGCCAGGTTGAGATTGCATTTGAAATTAATCCAAAAGTTTCAATCATATGGCTATTACATAATAAGAAACAAACTCTTATGCTATCCACTGAATGTTACTAAGTATGTATGTTTATTCAACAGGTTTACAATTGACTTAACATGGCTGTTTACAGATAATACTTAATGTAATGTCTGTTTTGTTTTATCATTTAATAGATGTTTTTTTACAGGTGTTTCACCTGATCAAATCATCAGTGGAGAGGCTTAAATAGTACCCTTCCTCCCCCCCCCCCCCCCTTTGTCAATGACACTCCTTGAGAGAGAACATTTCGGTTGAAACGCGTGGGAGGAGGTTCTCTTTTTTTTGTCTGTGGATGTATCCGTTTTATGTAGTTTAATAAATCATTTTCATATTCCTTCACTGGTGAGTTTTGATCTGAATTAGGAGCGGCAGTACTGCTGATCATTTTTTTCTATCTTGCAACGGGCGGCCTTCAGAGGAAGGGCAGAGCAAAGCCTGGTTTTTCCGAGGCCTTCAGAGGAGTTGTAAGAAAGTCTGATCAGCTGGGCACCGATTGAAAGTATTGAAATGCATTTAATATGGTGCTGCAAGGCATGATATAACTTTACTCTCTGTAAAACAGCTTCCGTTTCTTATATTTTAGATGTTTGGGGAGGTTTTTTTAAAGTGCGGATTTTAATTACATATCAATGTTATGGGGCGTATACAATTCTGGGCGATTTGTGGCTGGAATTTTAACCAGTGAGCAGGAATTCATTATTCACTTTCTTTTTAGCCTATAGTAAGTGATGAGAAGTAATTCATGTATATTTAAATGAGAAGGTACAGGTAAAGAAAATAATAACACTAGCATATGTTCTTAGGCTGCGATTATACCAAAAAACGTCTGTAGTGTCTCCCGTAGCGACACCGCGGGGCGCAAAAAACCCGTTTCATAGAAACACGATAAGTGGCTATACCAAATTTAACGGTCTCCCTGCTTGCTACTGCACAGGTGGCTCAATCAGTGGCTCAGTCTGACTGAGCCTCCTGTGCTGAAGCTGGGAAATCCTAAAATCCTGACCTGTTTTGGGGGCGGGAGTTGAGCACCCCTGTGCTACACTCATAGTAACCCAAATTGTGGGTCGATAAGAGTTACAGTACAGGAAAATGTTTGTTATTGCTAAAATAAGAAGAGGATTAGGCTGGGTTTTTATTAGAATTGTTGCTTACTGTTTATATCGGACATGCCAATATTCACCAAAACTGGTTTAGGTCAGAAAACAGCAAAGCCTGAAATAGAACAGTGGGAATCCTAAAGCAGACAGATTAATACGCTCTCTCAAATGATGTCAGATGTTAGTCGAATCCCTAAGATCACAAAGGTCCCTACATTTCCCATTGCAGACTCTTGAAGCACCATTAATCTTTAACTTGATGTTTTTAAAAAGGCAGTAACTTTATTGCAGCATGGATTCCAGCTGTTTATAGAAAGCCGCGTCCCCAAGCTAGCACTCTGCAAAAGCTTTCAAACTACAGTGTATCAGTAGCAGACCCCCTTTGACTAGGGTGACTAGATGTCCCGGATTGTCCGCATGCGTGGCCGTCAAGAGCCGTTCGCGCATACGCCAGATCGGCTCTCGCCGGCCACGCAAGTGCAATCGGCTCTTGGCGGCAATGCATTCGAATCGGTGTGGGTCGTTTCGCGTAGTCGGCCCTGGCCGGTCGCACATGCGCAGTTGACAAGGGACTTTCGCACTTGCGCGACAGTTGTAGCACTCAAATATTAGTTTTTATATGGCGGCGGCAAAGTTTGGTTAAATCTAGATATGCGTCACTCCACCTTTTGAAATGACTGTATCTGGTAACGTTAGCCAAGTGGGAGAATTGGTTACTGTGCAATCCCAAACCAATCCCTACTGTGCAATCTTAAACACATGCCATGTAACGCTAGCATCCTGCCATTGTTTTGACCAACTACCCAGACTCCACATTTGACGCTTCCTCCATATATTTTATTAATAGTTGGGACACAATTGAGTGTTACGAAGGATAAAGATTGCAGTGGACTAAATAACTATATATATATATATATATATATATATATATATATATATATATATATATATATATATATATATATATATATATATATATATATATAATATCCCTGGTAAGGCATCTAGGATAGAAAGTTGATGTACACACGAAGGCCCAGACCATCGTGCCTTCGCCCGCACGGAGGCTGTGGGAAAGCAGGTGCTTTCCCTGGCCATGGTCGATGGGCCGTGTCGGGCTGTGCCTAAGGGCGTCACGGAGCTGATTCACCCTCATTGGGCGAACCGCTCACGTGACCGGCCTGTCGCGCCAAGAAATCCGTTTCAACTGATTTCTTGTGCAACGCGCGCCCCCTCCCGCATGGATGCGAACACTGCCGTAAGGCAATCTGTTCGCTCAGGGTGCGGACGCGTTCGCACGGTCTGCGGGACCATGGCCCCAGCCTAACATGAACAAATATAGCCACTTACAGGGCTAGGCAGCTCGTCTACAAAATAAGTTTAAACAAGATGCCGAAACTCGTTGGTTGTTTCTGGTTAATTTTGAAGGTGACAGCTGTCTATTCCCTACTTATGTTCAGGCCCCCCCCCCCCCCGAGAGCTATTTCCATATGGTCATGAGTGATATGTCTTACCTGTCCATGGACATAGTGAAAAAAACTCCTCCCACAATAACAGGTGTAAAGCAACAGGTAATCAACACAACAAGAGAGGCAGATGGTTCATTGACGTTCAAACTCCCTGAGGCTACAATGTTCAGGTTATGAAGTTATTCTGACACCCACGCTTAAAATAAAAATTTTAAAAAATCATAATATACAGAAGAACATTTTGATATTTCCATTTAAATGCTGATGCGTGGAGAGTTCAAGCTATCGTCGGAAACATCCGAATGGCGAGAGATTGATAAAAAGACCGAGATATACAAAAGTGTCAAAGAGAACCAAGCCTCACTCTGGTTCTCCAAACACGTCAACATCGTATTCATACGTGGCCCATGTACATTTACAGAACATGCTGTACGCTTTGTTACTGAATAACTTATACGTTAGAGCATTCACAAAACAGGTTTTCCAGTTTGTGGACTGAGCCACTGATTGAGCCACCCGTGCTGAAGCAGGGATATCCTGAAGACCTGACCTGATGGTAGCTCTTGAGGACTGGAGTTGGCCGCCCCATGTCTATATTCTGGGCCTTAAAGGTCTAGGAATGCTCAGAAATGTGAACTCATAAAATCTGCCAACATTAAAGTGTTAGAATTAAAATAAAAACCAATGACAAAATATATATATATATATATTAAACGTCCCAGCTAGAAGAGCTGAAGGCCAAGTAATGCCCTGTCCCTAAAATAATTTATAAAATATCTGAATAATATTTGAGTTAGCTACTGCAAAGGTATACTTACTGATGTTCAAGACAGGAGAATGTGCAAACAGTAGTCTCAATATTAGAATAACCGAGGGGGGTGCAAGATTTTTCAGGGGGGGCGTGGCAGTTGCAGAGGCCCCGCGCTCTTCCCCAAGGCATTTAAATTAAATGCTGGGGGGCCGCGTGTTGCCTCTGCAACTTCCCTTACCTTGTCTCTGACGACGCGGCGTCAGTTGCATTGCCATGGCAACATGACCCCGTGGCGTCATTTGACGCCGGACAAGTTAAGGAGGGGGGTGCGAGCAGGGGGGAAAGTTTGCGCAGGCCTGGAATAAACCATATTTTTGCCAACCATAATCAGTGCCCCGCCCCGTACCGTTACTAGTAAATGAAAGCAATCATGTGCGACAGGGCCTTTCAGAGGAAAGTGGCACACAGACAATGGATTCCGTGGAGCACACCCACTAAATTATTTTAGTAAAGACTATGTTTCACCGATTGTAAAATAACACTGACCTCAAGGACGGAAAAATGTTAATCTTCTAAAAACCCTAAATGTGAGTTTATTTTTTATTCTATTGGTAAAAAACCTGCAATGTCATTTTACATCTAAGGCGCAAATCCACAAAAGGGTGGTACGTTTTAGCACACCCCTACTCTTAGTAAAATGAATGGGAGTACAGGAGGGCTCAAGCTTAGCACTCCTTTTGGGGATCTGGGCCTAGATGTCCAGAGGAGATGCAAGATCAAGTTATTGCATACTTATTTTGTAATTCTACTGCTCTCTCTCGCCTTAAACCCTTCTCCCTCACTGCCCCTTATCTGTGGGACTCCCTCACAATCAGTACACGCCGAGCACCCTCTCTCCCTACCTTCAAGGGGAACCTTAAAACTCATCTCTTAAATGAAGCATCCCAAGAGCTGGACTCATGGCTACTGTCCCACACCCACAGTCACTCCTACTGCCATCTACAGCACTTATTCCCTCACCTGCTGTCTCTGCAAATCTCCCAACATACCACTTAGATTGTAAGCTCTCCGGGACAGGGATTTGCTTTCCTATGTCTGACTTTGTCGCGCTTATTGTATTAGAATTCCCTGTACTGTATTGTATTTGTAGTGTGGAGTACACTGAGGGCGCTATATAAATAAAGCTATACGTACAACACTAAAGCATACAATTGATATTTGGAGTGACAAGAGAGCTTGCTTGCAGAAGAGTGAGAGATAAAGCAAGTACAGTAATTGGTTTCTTTAAAAAGGGGATGTGTGGGTACATGTTAAACCCCCATTCTACTACTCTATGGTATTTAAAGCTGTATGTAGGACACGGAAGTTACTTTTTTTTACCTTTTTACAGGCTGGTGTATATGACCTATATTGGGCCAAGCACTGGCCATCCAAACAGTGTATAAACACAGAAATACCAATATTTTCCAACTAGATACCAATGATCTAGTTGGTGCTCAACAAGATCAGAGGAGAAAAGGCAAAAGATAGTCATAGTTGATATCCTCATGAAGGCCAGAAAGCATTGTACAGGAATTGTGTACTACAGAATAGGGCATGGTGTTTTTGCAAGAGGGTCTAGGGCGGCCTTGGCTATAGTAAAGTCAAGCTGTCTGCAATTCTGAGCCGATCTGTGAATCTGGAACAAAACTCTCTGGCAAGTAATCTTGATGTGGCTTAATTCTTGAAAGTGGTATAAGAGATTAGGCAACCTTTCAAACCAAGAATAGTCATGGGATCTTCACCTGGCGCTAAAGAGCCTGTTGTTCCAACCATTTCAGTTCAGTTGTTATTAATGACGATAGGCTTTTTAATGGCAACAAGCTCACAGACCCTTCTTGCGGAAGTTCAGTTCCCATCTCACAGCACACGCTTTTTTTTTAGGACAGATCTTCAGGCCTCTACAATCCTTTCTTCTCAAAGTGTTGTTGCAATTTCATATCAACCATGACATTGTCTTGTCTGCTTTCTGCCCATCTCCCAAACAGTCCACAAAATTTGTCAGAACATTAAAAAAAAATAAAAAAAGAGCTGAAACTTCACATAACTGATGTTCTGAGAACTCTTCAATGTTTTCTAGAAAGAACACAAGAATTGAAATGCTCAGATGGGCTGTTCGCAATGTTTGCAGGTTAAAGGAAGGGAGAAGCTGCCTCGCCACCGGTATGAGGAAGGGAAACCTCCTCCGCAGATTCTGGAAACATATTAGACAAGAAGCTCGTCTTCCGCTTGGGTGGAGAAGACACATTTCAGTACTGGACTTTAAAAATATCTTTGGAACATGCAACATTTGGAAGGAGAGCGCCGCAGGCAGCATTGATGTAATCTGCCGCCCTGTAGCATGTCCCATCGTGTATGTGCTGCCATGGAAAGACGTCCATGAAATGGACATTTTACTGTAAATGTCTTTTCCTTTATCTTGCGTGGCAGCACATACCTCCCCTCCCATTTTGATAATCGCCATATCTTTATTATTTTTTGTTTTTGTGCATAGGTGAATAACCGTATTTTTTTGGTTCGCTCAGCATACTTTGCTACAATGATGTTTCCAGGGCTATCAACAGGGGGGAGGGGAAGAGCTGGGACAACAGACTCAGCGGCCGCAAGGGGGGGAGGGGGCTGGCCATGGAAGTTGGGCCTGGCCGGAGCTCGGACCCAACATCCGCATCCGACTGCCGGTAACCAGCGCTCCTCAGCTCCGGCCCTCACTGGAAGACACACCCCAGCTTTGGGGGGGGGGAGGAGAAATACATGGGGGAGGGAGAGAGTGGAGTGTGAGAAGGGGGAGAGAATTAGAGGCGGGTGCTAGGCAACCAGCACAGGGGGGCTACGGGATAGCTGTCGGCAGCCCTGGTTGTTTCCTTAAACTTTGGTTGTTACTCATGACTGCAGAGTGTGGGAAGAGGTGTGTTCCTATTCTCTCACTAGCTTCACCGACCGGAAACCCCCATCATCCAAGTGGGCTACCTCATAGAGCTTTAATGTCTAAAACATGCTGCTGAAACTGCTGCGCGGTACTTATACATGCCATAAGGAAAGTACCAACCAATAGTATGTTTCATAACTAGATCAACATCTATTTCTAGCGCAAACCCCTTTATTCAATATTTACATTCTTTAAGGAATGTGTGTGAGAATAGTTGGAGCCAAACCTAAGAAGAATAAAGTGCTGCCCCCTAGTGCAAATGTCAAAGAAATACATGTACTCCTATTTAACAGAATATACCAAAGTTACAATAAAGTGCACGACTAGCAGTGTATGCGAGGTTCAAAAGGAGGCAACTATACTTTCATTACGTACTCTTCAATAATGTAGAGAAAGTACAATTACTGTTGTAATCACAAATGTTGTTACCATTAATTATTAACGTATTGGGCATTACGGCAAATAAATCGGTTTGGCAGTTGTTTTTAAATGTGTGGGGGGGGGGAAAAGGTTAACTAGGTCAGCGATGATGTAATCCTCCATGGTGAATATATACGGTATTGAATGTAAGAAACTTTATTAATGCGCTTCTCAAACTTCAGGCTCAGGCAACCACAAGTAGAAATGAAAAAAATATTGTGGCACACCAAAGGCCATTTTTCTGTCCATTGATACAAACCCAAGGTAGCCAACTCCAGTCCTCAAGAGCTACCAACAGGTCTGGTTTTCAGGGTATCCCTGCTTCAGCGCAGGTGGCTTAATCAGTTGCTCAGTCAACGACTGAAGCAGGGATATCCTGAACACCTGACCTGTTGGTAGCACTCGAGGGCTGGAGTTGGCCACTCCTGGTGTACACGTAGTCATACATTGCACACCAAGACCAAGCAGTGTTTTGTGCCAAGCCACCCCCCCCCCCCCCCCAAAAAAAACATAAACCATTAAATTAACTAGAGCAGCAAAAACACATTTTTTGTGAGGATAAGAAGAAAAGCAAGATAATTATATAAAGTCAATTAAAACACAAAGCTAGTTTCCCCTCCCATCTCCATTCCCTCTCTCCCATCTTCTTTTCTTCTATCCTTTAATTACTTCTATAGGGATACTCAAGGAAGCGGCTGTTTCCTTAAGGAGAATTTGAGAGGGAGCTCCAGAAAGAAGGAGTGACAGGTGGTCTGTTTCTCTCCCTATCTGTTCATTACAAATGTTATAAAGTTACCCCTCCCAAATGCAACGATGACTGTATGCTGTTTATCTCTATAAAAAAACAATAACAATATTGAAACAAAAAAAAACACAAAGCTAGACCTTCAAAGCACTTAGGTTTAAGAAACCAGTCGATGAGAAATGGTCTAAATCAGGGTAAATACATTTTGTAACTTTCCTTACAAGTATTTTAGCGAACAAGTTCTTAACCATCCTTAACTGATCTAAACTCCTTTTAAATATCTCTGGTTTGAAAATGTTCCCATCTTTGACCTTGTAAGATAAATAAGAAATCGTCTTTCATATCTCACGAGCCAGGAAAGGGGCAGGTTTGAACTTTGTTGCAGAAAACTTCTAAAATTAATATAGTTTATGAAAGTGGTCAAAGTTCTTTGGAAACCATCCAAGCAACATTGACATTCATTATTCATGTGTCTGAAAAGCACAGAGCTATTGTAACCTAGCCACACTATGAGGTCTCAAAGTTCAGTCTAAACAGATTAAAACAGTTTTGCCGGTTCATATTTTATTTAAAATGCAGACACTAAGGCTGTGAAACAAATAAATAAACGATAAATCTCTGTGTAGAGGACAGAAGAAAGTCTGATGTTTTAAACAAATAAGAGCAATGCAAAATTCTAATAGCTGTAACGCTCCTGAAAAATCAGTGTTGCAGGTTGTGATAGATTTTAGAGGTGTAACATGTTGATTGTGTTACTTAAATTGTGAATATAACATCAGTGTAAAACTTCCTTTGTGGCATTCCTCATATACATTCTAATTACTGCCAAAGTCTGATCACAAGTAGTGTTAAAGAGGCACTCCTGGCCACACACACACACAAATAAAAAATTGGAGTTTGAAGCAGGGGGGTCACACCTGTGCTGAACCGTGTTCATTTCAGCTCTGTGACCCCCTGCTTTAAACCGATTAAAAAACAACAAAATAAAAGGTGGCATTTAAGTATGTATGGGACGTGTCCTCAATTGGCACAAAGCTGTCACTGATGAGAAACACTGGCATTAAAACAGGAGCGGAAACAAAACCCGGAGATATTATCTGCTCTTTCCACACATGGCTGGTTAATAGGAGTGAGAGGATAAACACTTCCTTTAGCTAATCTCAAGCATTTCCTGCTTCATCTAACTTCTGTTATAAATCCACTTATTCACGGGAGTCTGCAATACTCTACCCAATGGAGATAATGATGCCAGAACTCCAATTACCATGCACAAACACTACTTAAATACTACAAAATACATATATATATATTTAATTTAGTGCGTTCTACCAGCAACATTCTATAAAAAGACATGCGACACCATGTTGCAGACTGCATCATTGGTAACTATCGCATTGAAGTCAATGGGAGTTTGTGTGATGGTGCCCCGATCGGCACCATCACAGTTTCATGTATAGCCCTACCAAGAGCCCACTACAAAACTCTTGAAATGATGGTGCTACATAAGGAAAATACCCGGGGACTACACCACAATGATTTTACATGGTGCAACGTGCATGATGAGGTAGGATGATGGCATTGAAAAGAAACTTCTTTATAAAAGCTTCTTTTAATATAAAGCTGTTAAGGGCATATTTATCATTCTTAGCAACAATCAGACTTGAAACTGGTGCATATGAAATAAATAAAACTAGAGGTCTGCTGAACAGTACATATTGTGGACAGTACCCTAACCCAGAGGCTCTCAACTCCAGTCCTCAAGAAACCCCAACAGGTCAGGTTTTCAGGATATCCCTGCTTCAGCGCAGGTGGCTCAATCAGTGGCTCAGTCAAAGACTGAAACGCCTCTGCTGAAGCTGGGACTGATTGAGCCTGTGCTGTTGGGTGGGTTGGTGGTCTGCAGGACTGGAGTTGAGAACCCCTGCCCTAACCTACACATTTATTCCATCAGTTTATTGCCCATATATACAAACACATTCATTCATCGGATCAAGTAATCATTGCACATCCTTAACATTCTATACACTGAGATGCAGTCGCTACAAACACTGCGTATAAAAATACATTGTATGTCTGCTGCTCATTATTTAATTATCTACACATCCTTTGGATCAGAACTCTGAGCGATGTTTGAGCTGCTTGTCTCTTTCTATAAACTTGGGAACAGTTCCACGTAAACTTTTGCCTGATGCTGGTCTTTTGATTTCTATTTCTTCTGCTTCCTCGGTGGGAACTCCGTGTTTGCTTCTTTTGTGGTTGGATTTCATGTGAATACGGATTTTCTGAGCAGCGAAGTCAGGCACTGTGGCGTCCATCATGCCAAGGAAATTATAATCAGGAAGTGGGGGTTTCCAATCTTCGTTGGGTAAAGCATCTAAAACAAGAACATTGCATCGTCTATAACTCGCAGCTATGCAATAGGATTTACAAAAAGGCACAGGAAACAGCACATTTTTTACATTAAAATGGAATTCCTTTCAGGCAATATAAATGACTTGGAATCCCTTTCTGTAAGTCAGGCAAACAAAATGTTACCAGCGATTTGATAACAAACATTGCAACGTTATTAAAATTATTATAAATCCTAAAACACGGGATATCATTTTTATCTGAGGACACCAAGATTGTCTGCTTTTCCAGATTTTAAAGATGCATTTAATGTACGTGTCTTTACACAATTGTTCACTTATGCATATAAGTGGTTTGATAACCAATTGTGCGTTTTCCTGTTGTATTGTCTACATGTTATTCTAAATGAAGATATACGGTAGTGTTGCTTTCTGTCTTGTAAAGTGCAATAATTCCCATTTTCTTTTTGATTGAAACAAAGGCGGCTATTTAGTGAACCCTGCGAAGCAGGATTTTGCTGATCGATCACGGGAGAACCAAATCAATCAGTAGCATAGGTAATTAATTTTCAATAAAGGTAATCAAAAGCTGCCTTTTTACAGCAGTAATCCAAGCTGCCAATTCTTTCTTTTTTTAATGTGGGATTGAAGCAGGGGGTCTCCGGAGCTGAACTGGGGGTCCGGAGCTTAAGTGGGGTCCCCCTGCTTCCAGAGATACTTACCTCCGAAGGGGGTGCCGGTATCTCCTGCGAGTTTAAAGCTCCGGCATCACGTAAGCCATTCACCGGATGACGTCACGGCTTCCGATTGGAACCCGCTGGTTCCGGAGGTGCTTACCTCCGTATTGGCCAGGTCCCCGCTGTGGGGGACGCTGCAGGGACAAGATCCGCCCCACAATGGGGCCGGGCCCGCTGCGAGGGGGGGGGGGGTCGCTGCGCTGCGCTGAAAGAAACTCCAGAAAGGAGTCGCGACGGAGCGCTAGGCCACCCCCCCCCCGGCGGTTCAGCCAATGAGGGCGAACCTGCCGGGTGACGTCACGGCCGCGCCCCCCCTGTAGCTCTCTGCAGACCGGGGGACTCGACTGCACGCACCGCCTGCCTCGCAGGCGCGCGTGCAGCGGGGCTGCAGCCTTAGGTGCAGGTAGCTGCTCCGCTCAGCTAGTTGGGATCACGTAATGGTCACTTTTCAAAGCTCCCGAGCCCTGCGGGCCAATAGGAAGCTGTGACATCATCCGGTGCGGCCCATCCTATGTAAAAAAAAAAAAATGGCCGGCTTGGATTACTCCTTTAAGCATAAGATAGATATTTATGCAATTTTCTTGGTAAAACATTTGACATATAAAATAAAGTAATTCATGCAACGGTCAAGAGGGAAACAAATATATACTTACAGGCAGGCTGCTCGGCTCCTGCTCTGAGCATCTCCAACCAATACAAGATGTTAACCTCAGTGAGATGTTGCTCAGGAGGAAACGCAAAGACTTGCCCAAGTGCATCAAAGTTAATAAGAACAAGCAGTGGTAACGGTGGTATTAAGCTGAAGTACCTCTTCAATATACCATTTCCTACTGGAGTATTTTTTCTAGAAGGAAATAGGAGGATAATGTTTGGGTCATAACTTGCAGGCAAGAATTGTTCACAGTTGACCGGTCTATTAACCCTACAAGGAGTAGAACTTAGCTGATAACTCAGTATTAGAACATACAGGAGTTTCAGCAGTGCTACAACACTTACCAGTAATGTATCTCTGAATACTATTGTTAACCCTAGATCTGCTACTACAGACCCGGGATTCACACGTATTTATAGTATCACCACTTGCACTCACGCACCACCATCTCCAATGCTGGTGACAGTGGACACCATTAGATGCACATTAACCTAGATTTGCCCTTCACAAATCATTAATGTACTATTGGCTGCAGCACATAGCAGCATAGTATAGGTTTACTGAAATAGTGCATCTATTAGTATTCAATTACTGTGGCACTACATATGTGGTCCAAACTACCGTTCCAATCACAATCATCTCTAGTTCATTCACTCTATACGAGGAACACTAGGGCCAGTGATTATCCTAACACTGGACATTAACCAATATTTGTATACTCCTCTGGAACAACTAATTCCAAGAACTAGCAACGCTTGGTATTATTTAATAATTGTTTTAAACCCCATTATTTTAACTAAGTTGTTTATTAATAAAGATATATTTTAAGTAAATCACCATCTCACACCGGAAAAGAGTGCTATCTACAGGGGTTCTGTCTGTCTTTCAGTATATTACTTTACCTGCCCCTTGCAGCACCACTTCCTCTGTTCATACACAAGCTGCAGCGGGGGTAAATCATAAGTATACAAGTATTCACAATACTCCCAATCTTGCTTAAACGGTCTACTTTATACTCCGGGGCGTCTCACTATTTCCGTAGCTTTGTAGGGTATTTAGGCCAAGTGATTGTGAAACAGCCGGAACGAGCGATTGGAAGAATGGAAACGTTAGGCAAGTGCAAAAAAAAAAGTGAAACCATTCACTTCTACTGTGGGTCAAAATGAAAGTCAAACGGTGGGGGCTTTTTGCAGGTTGTGATGCCTTCACAGACCACGATGAGAGTTCATCATAGATTATAGTGCGGAGCAGGGGCAGCCAACTGCAGTCCTCAAGGGACGCCAACAGGTCAGGTTTTCAGGATATCCCTGCTGAAATCATTGATTGAGCCACCTGTGCGAAAGCAAGTATATCCTGAAAACCGGACCTGTTGGTGGCCCTTGAGGACTGCAGTTGGCTACTCCTGCAAAGAATCTGCCGGTTGGTCAACACGCAGCACTTTTTTTTACATAAAGGCAGAACAAATATAATGCCTTGAACCATGCCACATTACATGGAATCTTTGGAGTTGTATGGCATAGTGATTACGGTGGTGAATGAACGCATGGAATGAAACAATCTTGCACACATCCCTTTATCCCCCCAAGTGTCTCAATTTATCAGCAAATGGGGAGTACATTTATATTATAATTAACAAAACAAATACCACTGTATTTCTCCCTCTCCCTTTGGAGAAACAAATGCCAGAGACGTGATCCAATGATCACATCACAGAGGTGCCTGTAAGAATGCCTCTGAAACATGTGTTTCTTCAAATTCAGAAGGTATTCACATTAAATCCCAGATTTAGCTTTTCCAGTCATTGATCTGGTTTAATTTGCAGTTTTAAAAATACATTATTTAATAATTTAAAAAAAAAAAAAGTGTAGTAAAAATGCAATGATACTTTGTTTAAAATAGATTTGTGCACAACTCAACAGGTCTGCCCACTGTTTTACACAATGTGATGAGGATTTTTTTGTGTTGAAATAAGACACTTCTATACAAGTGAGGTTAACACATATTTCAAAACACATGACGAGTTTAAAGATGACCTGGATATTGCTTACAGATTCAACCAGCAAATGACATATTTCTCCAAGAACTTCCCTCTAACCAAACTTAAAATGGGCCTTTGGTCAATGTGGTTTAGATTGCCATCCGAGAATAAAACCAGGAGAGGTTTCTGATGTGTAAAAAAGGACGGGAGATTTTCCACTGTGATTTCTGGCTGCAGTAAAAGAAAAACAAAGAGATGCATTTTCTGTTATGACGCACCATTTTACCGTTTTGGCATTTGTGTTGAGTTTAAGCAAATCTTATTTTAAAAAACAGCATATCACCGGGTGGGGGGGGGGCAGCATTCTTTGTACATGTGCGTGTAAGTGACGAGATCAGAAGGAAAGCTTTTAAATATAGGTGGTGTGAAGCAGCCAAAGATGCTAAAATACTAAAAATATTTGGTTTGTGGGAGAAAAAAAGTAGAAGGAAAAAGAAAAATGGAAAAATAATCAATATTACTTGTAAGAGTGCAGAGATATCACATTATTGCCCTTTGTGTAACCCTAGGGTGGGCAACTCCAGTCCTCACGGGCCACCAACAGGACAGGTTTTCAGGATATCCCTGCTTTAGCACAGGTGGCTCAGTCTTCCACTGAGCCACTGATTGAGCCACCAGTGCTGAAGCAGGGTTATCCTGAAAACCTGTCCTGTTGGTGGCCCTTGAGGACTGGAGTTGCCCACCTCTGGTGTAACCCATGAAGCTCTGCTCAGACATCAGTTTGGTTTAACTCTACAGTCACTGCTTACCAACTAGGCCGACAATCTCCCTTCACACAGATTCCTCTTATGTGGAACATTACTTATTTGCTATACACTATTACTGGGAAACCACTTCACTTCACTTCACTTCACTTCACTTGGATCCAAGTGCACAAAACACTTTATTATACAATTGTAGGAAATAGCCAATTGTTAAGTGCTTGATACTTAGAAGTAATTTTACTACCAAAATCCCTCCCTTATCCTTCATAATTCTGCTTGCAATGGAAAGCGACCTGATTTGTGCAACATACAATGCGGGTATGTGAGTTAATATAGACTTGGGGAGGCCAATTCCAGTCCACAAGGGCCACCAACAGGTCAGGTTTTAAGGATATCCCTGATTCAGTACAGGTGGCTCAGTCAACAACTGAGCCACTAATTGAGCCACTTGTGCTGGAGCAGGGATATCCTTAAAACCTGACCTGTTGGAGGCCCTTGTGGACTGGAATTGGCCACTACTGATCTAATACAATATAGTATGGGAACAAATACTTCTGACACGCTACCTTCATCAACTAATTAAACTGAACCAACAGCACCATCCTTGTTTCTGAATCTTTTATATATGTTTACCTTATCCCACAGTGGAGGTAAGAACCCACATTTGTTAACCCTTTGGGGGGGGGGGGGCTCTGGATATAGCCATTATGTCATTAGGGCTGGCCCCCCAGGGGCTCTGTGACATTATGTCCTATACTATCTGCTCACGTTTCTAGTGTAGATCAGGTTCTGCGCTTCCCCATTTTGCCTGCTGTGGCATGAAAGGACTCCTCCTCTTCTGTTCCCCCCCTCAGTGACGGCGCTCTAACGTGATCATGGCGAGACGGAGGGGCGGCGAGACGGAGGGGCGGCGAGATGGAGGGGCGGCGAGACTCTGGAGCCACCCCCCTCTGACACGCAAAGTATTAATGGGACTTTTTTCAGCTGTTTTAAATGAGGTTCATTTTTATTTTTAGCCTATTATGAGGCTTATTCATTCAACTGCGATAGTGCCAATTGGGTCACTGATTTTAATGGGAGTCTTTGTGCGACAGTTACCCTGGTCAGTCAGCACTATCACAGCTTAATGAATAACCCCTTATAAAGCAGCGCTAAATAACATCTATTGGATAACAACACTCACAAACGGTCCAAGTAATTCACTTCTGATAAGGCGAGTAATATCCTCAGCTGTGGTTTTTGGGAGAGAAATGCCATATATTTTGTGATCATTGTGCCTGGCAAAAAGGAGAGCAGGGAGAGACGTGCCATATTTGTTTGACCTAAAAAGGAACAGAAAAAATAAATGCTTTTTTAGAAAATAGCCCTGAGACGTAAAAACAAAACAATCATTTCACATTTGGTCAATTCTTTAAAAAGGCCCATGCTCTTGGGGGGCAACCCTCCCCCCCCCCCGGTCGGCGGCCCACTCTCTCCCCCCCCCCCCCTGGTCGGCGGCCACCCTCCCCCCCCTGGTCGGCGGCCCACTCTCTATCCCCCCTCCCTGGTCAGTGACCCACTCTCTGTTTTTTGCCCGGGGGCCTGGACATGACTAGCTACGCTCCTGGGTAACGCTATGGTTTGCAGTTACAGGACAAGGATCACTGATTCCCAGCTATGGGTCAGTGCATGTTCTAACTCTGCCCTTTTGCCATTGAAGCACAAATATCCTCTGGTTTTCTTCCATACCTTTGAGGGCATTGTAAGGCTATGTGAATGTCTACCTTTGTTTTTCCTACTCATTCCGCAAGGAGGAGAATGCCGGCTCAAAAATCCCAATTGACCAGTAATTCAGGAATCCAGACAATAGCATTAAACCGACAGCAAACGGAGGCAAAAAAAGGATGCAAAAACAGACATCTGGTACAATGGACTAAATGTAGCATGCAAGCTTCTGAATTACAGACCCGGTACAGATTGTCAAATGTCATCTGTCATTTTTATTCCTGTTACTATTGTGCAGACAGAAAAAAAAGTTATGGAACCAAGAAACATTTACTTGAAAAAAAACTATTCTCTTGTCCAAATAATTTCCTGTATCCCAGGAAAATCAAGCTCGGGAGGCTTGGATTGTAGGTCAGGCACTCAGACCACAACCGCTTTCACTAAACACACATTCAAGTTGAACCAAAACCACTATAAATTAGAAAGTCATGGTAACCCGGTATTCATGTTGAGGCCCGTGGCTGCAACATGATGCAACAATGTACAAACAAATAAACGAAGAAATATTCAGCATTCGCATATAACTGGCAAATTTCATTCACATTTTAAATATCTTAACATTGTCAAATGTATGCTTGATCTATTGAGGAGGAGCTGCTCAGTGAGTAAAGACACTGACTGGCACGGAGTTTCAAGCAGGTTCAATTCCCGGTGTCTGTTCCTTTATGACCTTGGGCAAGTCACTTTATCTCCCTGTGCCTCAGGCACCAAAAACATAGATTGTAAGCTCTATGGGGCAGGGACCTGTGCCTGCAAAATGTCTCTGAAAAGCGCAACGTAAAACTAGCAGCGCTATAATTATTATTATTGAATTCTTCTGCAGAAACCTACACCTTTCGGTAAAATTCCCATAAGCTGCTTTTGCGTTATTCACGATAAACTCCAATTTTCTGGATTTTTGGGGGGTTATTGATACCTTTTTATTGGCCAACAGTTATAGTTTGGACACCAGCTTGCAAACCTGAATATGTTTGTTCTGTAGATGGGATTGCAATTTCCATTTTTGGTCTGCAATTACCTTACCGTTATGCTTAATTAAAAACAACAGCGCGAGCAATCATGCGGCATCCCGAGGATAACTATCGCCCAGACGCTGCCAATTATAAGGCAAAGAAATAGGTACAGTAGCAGACTTCATGTCAAACATTTTTTTGGTAGCACACAGATTCCAAGGTTTTTTAGCCTTGGACAATAATATTTGGACATGAAAGAATGTGCGCCTGCGGTTCAGAAAGGCCCGTAATGAGGGCAGCAAGGCTGTTGCTTGATATTTACATGATGATGGTTGTAGCCCTAAATCAGGAGTGGCCGACTCCAGTCCTCAAGGGCCACCAATAGGTCAGGTTCTAAGGATATTCCAGCTTCAGCACAGGTGGCTCAATCAGTCCCTGCTTCAGCACAGTCTTTAACTAAGCCTGATTGAGCCACCTGTGCTGAAGCAGGGATATCCTGAAAACCTGACCTGTTGGGGGTGGGCTTGAGGACTGGAGCTGAGCCCCCCTGGTCTAGGTCAACAATAAGTGTGACCGCTTTGTGCAGCAAAGCAGAAAACCAGAAGCCGTAGGAGTATTTTATGCATCCGTTAAAAGCAGAAAATCAAACGCGACATATTTCCTTCTACACAAAGATTGTTTAGCTCTTTGCAAACAGGGGAACTGTAACTGATCTATTTAAAGACCAACGTTTTCATAAAGAGAATTTAAAAAAAAAGTGATGTAAATGCAAAGGCTGGGGGGCCATGGCGTCTTCTCCCGCGCGGTGGCTGTGAAGTGGCCCGTGTGAAGCGGGTGCTTTCCCTGTCCGTGGTGGAAGGGCCGTGGGGGGCGTCATGGAGCTGGTTCACCCTCATTAGGCGAACCGCTCACGTGACCTGCGTGTCGCGCCCCCTCCTGCTTCCGCCCGCACGCGCCCCCGCATGGACACGGACACAGCCTTAAGGCAATCTGATCGCTCAGTGTGCGGACGCCTCCGCACGGTCTGCGGTACCATGGCCCCAGCCCAAGTGCAGTGTAACGTCTAATGGTTAAATAAATATAAAATGTGTATTCTGAATAAAACAAATAATGTAAAACAATTTAAAAAAAAAAACACTTACAAGACTGAAGCATTTTCTTCGGAGTAAATTCCCATTACTGCAAAACCTCTGAGACGTTGTCCTGCATCAATAAAAGCTTCACCTGCTGCATTCAAACAAAATAAAATACATTTTAATACCATTTCGATCAACACAACTACTGGAGTTATTTCGAACTCAAATGGTGGAGACAAGGACTCCACAATTATCGTGTCACATCGGGTGTCACAGAGTGTCACAGAGTCACATCGAGTGTCACATCGAGTGTCACATCGAGTGTCACATCGAGTGTCACATCGAGTGTCACATCGAGTGTCACATCGAGTGTCCCTTTCCAGCAGCAATCCTGCTTGCCTTTTGTTTTTTAGCATTATAAGTTTGAATCAGGGGGTATCTGGAGCTGAACTGTGTTAATTTCAGCTCAGGAGACCCCCTGCTTCCTACCTAGGGGAGTTGGGGGAAATTGGGGGGGACATTTGTCCCTTCAATCAAAGACGTTTTACACTGCAGAAAATTTGATTATACATTTACTCAAAAATAAATTATTGTTTAAAAATTGTGTACAGGCAGTCCTCGTTTTACAACGCTTGGTTTTACAACGAATGGCTTATCCAACGCTATTCAATGCATACCTATGTTCTTTTTTACAACGCCAAAACGGCTTATCCAACGCTCTTACGACGCTTTGCAACGTTGTTTATTTGTATGTATATATATATATATATATATATACACACATAAACAACGTTGCAAAGCGTCGTAAGAGCATTTATATAATATTATATTATACTATATAATATTATATTATACTATATATTATATTATACTATAATAATTATTATGTTATAGTATATATATAATACAGTATATACACTATATAATTTATGTGTGTGCTGGATATCTTATTGCCTGCGTAAAATATTTGGTGTATTTTAGTGTTAAAAATGCCTTCAGGGGCTCCAGGGGAACCTCCAGGCCCAGGGTGTCATCTAGCAGTTTTTGAACTCTGGTCCAGAACCGCTGTATCTCCGGACATGTCCACCATATGTGGGGCATGTCGCCCTTTACGTACGTGCTGGGTAAACCAATAGAGGATCTCCGAGCCCCCGAGGCCAGGCTGACTTCCGCCATACTTACGGCGGCAAGATGCTCGGTAGCGGCGGCCTGGAAGCAACTAAAAGCGCCCTCAAGAAGGACCGTGGTCAACAGGGTAAATACAGTTATGATCATGGAAAAACTGACAGCCATGCTAAAGCAGAAAATGCCACAATTCTATAATACCTGGGAGCGAGCCCTGGACAGGTTCCTGAACCCCACCTCCCTGCTAGGTCCCGGCTAGGCCCCACCGATTAAGCACATAAGAGCTAAAGAGATGGAGAGAAAGAGAGGGACTAACCCGCCCCCTTCCCCCCCCCCCCTCTCCTGTCGTTCCCAACTATCGACCCCCTCCCTGAGTCTTCCCCCCTGCTTTCCTTACCAAAAATCAATAAAAGAATTTATTGAGACCATGCGCCCACTCTACAGTCAAGACTCACTATAATCTGACCGTTATGTATCAAACTGATTGTGCCCTCTGTATGTAATTTAAGTGTATGTCTAAATAAAGGGGGGAAAAAAGTTTAAAAAAATAAATAAATCCAAAAAAAAATAAAAATGCCTTCAGGAACGGAACCTTTCATTTAAACAGTGTTCCTATGGGAAAACGTGTTTCGCTTTACAACGTTTCGCTATCCAACGCCATTTTGAGTAACGTATTGTGTCGGATAACCGAGGACTGCCTGTACAGTATAAGGAAAATCTTTCACTAAAAGCACCAGACTGCTCTGGCGGGGGGAGAAGCGTGAGGGGGGGTTTAAGCGCCTAAACTAGACCTGTGGGGACTGCGGGACCTCTCCCCTCATTTACTGAGACATCACTCCTTTTGTCCGTGGGGAGGGGGAAGGGAGAAATATTTTTCCCCCGGGTCATGCTCAATTTGAAGCGACCATCTGAAAATGGCAACTTTCTATTATTCACAACCAGGGGGACCACGAATCAGTTCCGGTGACCACCAGGTTTAAGAAATTTAAAAAAAATAAAAACAAAAAACACGTTGCCCAATGTGGAAAGGATTGCACGCAGCTTTGATGCCCCCTCTCCCCCCCCCCCCCCCCCCCATCAGGTTTTCAGGATATCCCTGCTTCAGCACAGGTAGCTCAATCAGTGGCTGAGTCTGTCGAATACTGAGCCACTGATTGAGCCACCTGTGCTGAAGCACGGCTATCCTTAAAACCTGACCTGTTGGGGAGGCTTGAGGACAGGAGTTGAGCACCCCTGGGTTAAGACTGTGACGGGCAAGGGTAACCAGGCTATATAATAAAGGTTAAGCCCTCTGGTTGCCCGTGGGTCCCTGGCAGCTCCCCAGCACTATAAGCCAGAGGCCAGGTATATGTACATGTAAAGTTAAAGTGACCCTGCTTTTCCACTTTCTATGTTCCCTTTACCCCAGACTCATGACACTTGCGGTGTGTAAGTTTTAGGTGGGATATTTGGGTAAGAATGCAATTCTTTTGTTTGCAGGAGTTCAGTGTCCGGAGCAACCGGTAGCACCTTAATTCTACCCGGCGAGCGGACCTGATTTGCCGGTACACGGGTGGAATTACACTGGGGCTGTCCCGTGTCCCCCAGACTCCTGGTTTTCGAGCCCCGATATCTCAGTCCTATATCCCTTACAGTCATGAGTCTACCCAAGGTCTCCCAGGTATTAAAATATGTTTTATGTGCATTATACATGTATTATAAGGCTCTATGCAATCAGCCAGGGCATCTGCTTAAGATGTCAGCAAGTCGGCATAGAGCCGGTAGTTCAAAGAGGAGACGGGATGTTGAGAGGTGTCAGGGTGCTAAGTGGATGGGGCAGGGCGGAGTACTGAGTCCGGAGACCCCCTGCGGGGAGGACCCTCTGGTCTGCCAGACTCAGTGGAGCCTGCCCAGTAGGAGGCAATGGGTTGACTGGGAGAAGCTGCAGAATGTCGATTCGTTTCCCATTGGTCAATTCATATGTCCCGCCCACGGGCATCCCGAGCCGGCTTGGCACGGCCCTCCTCTGACGTCAGCCAGCAGACGAGACCCTGTTTCTATTGGCTAGTGGGATAGGGTTCCCACGCTCTGATTGGTCGCTCCTCCTACCTCCATGCTAAGGATAACTTAACAGAGTGTATGTAAGGAGACGGCCGAGGCAGAGAACCAGACCATCCTGCGACTTGTGTCGATGAAGCTAGGATGGGCTCTTCAAAGTTGCTCTGTTCCAAATAGCAGAGCAACCGGCTTCGTTTTGAAGCTAGGAAAGTCTGCTCTGCAGAGACTAAGTCAGACGCGAGGACCAAGTTCTGAGAAGTGAACATAGAGGTCGCGGCTAGGAACTGAAGCCAAAAAGAGGACCCGGAGAACCGGGTGTACATCCCGGTCAGGGTAAGCCCATCCAAGCAGGCGCCCTGCACCTAGGAAAGCCTAAATTGTTCCCCCGGGCCCCCAGTAAGTGTGCTTTTGTCTATCTATTGTGTATTTCTTATTGTTGTACGCGGGTTTACCTTAATAAACTACATTATGTTTCTACTACTCTGTTTTGCCTAACGTATGATCCCTGAACAAATATAAAAGGTGTTAAGAGTAGCTGGTCTCCCGGACACAAAGACATGGAAGCAATATCTATACTTGAACCTATTACATCAGCCCAACTGTCTTAGGCAGCGTGTGTCTCTCTCCATCACCAAAAGGTGAATTGTGGCAGGAACCTAAAATCAGGAAGGGGGCGACTTCTAATTTGGTTGACTTTTTTTTTTTTAATACAGTTTCACCACAAAGCTAGAATTCTAATAGATTCCTGCTTCATAGTGAAGTAGTAGTTGCAAGATCGGAAAATCAACATACTACAAAAGTATCATAGTGGTCCCTCATTTCCCTGTGACAAACACTCACCTTCTTTCATAGTGGGGGTAAATATTCCCAACACTGAAAGATTGTGATAAGGTAGTAAGGTTTCATGCAGGTTCCCACTCAAATATTCTTCTGCTTCTTCAATGGTAAACACTTTCAAAGGACAACTCACTTTGCTTCTAAAAAGAAAAAAAAATACATTAATTTATTTCTACAAATTGAGGCAATCCAAGTGGCACTTTAAAAAAATAATAATAATAATTGTTTTACAATATGTAGCCTTTCATTACCTTTATTGAAAACTAATTACCTAAGCAGCCGATCAATTCGTTCTCCCGTGATCGATCAGCAAAGATCCTGCTTCCCAGGGTTCACTAAATGGCCGTCTTTCAGTTTCAATCAATCCTTCAGTCAGTGTAACTCAGCAGCTACAATGTATTCTTATATTACTAAGGTAACATTATCTATTGTTACAGTTTGCAGCTCAAACTGCTGGGAATATTGGCAACAAATGATCACAAACAGGAAAGTGTTACTAAGATCTTGCACTGCTGGGGAGGTGGGCTAAAGCCTGTTATAGAAATCAAAGGATGCTCAGTGTATTAAAACTCATTACAAATGGCATTAAAAGTTGAATTAAAAAAATATATATAGTATGTATTATCTAATACTACAGAACTGATTTCTTTAAACCCATACAGGATATTACATGGATTGCTCTTAAATTATTTTGAGAGAAGGAGATCTTGCTACGATTTCCCAGCAGCCCGTGTGATATGTATTTTCCCACGCTGCTCTGATGCAGGAATTTCCTGATCATACTACTTCTGTATGTCTGGAACATACATGGACATTGAATACTCTTATGTTAGAAATGTTTTATCTTCCCATGAATAGATCCAAAAACACTGTGGTCAGGATTCACTAAGCCCCAATGTGAAGTATTGCACCCTTATCGGGGTTAACTGCCATTCACCCCTATGTACACTATATAAATAAGTTTTTCAAGAAACATACATATGAATATTATGACTGTATTTGGTTTATGTTTTCTCTCTCTAACCCTGCCACATATACAGATATGCAGAGACGTCGCTACACTAAAATGGTCATTGTAAATAATAATCAAAGAGATTATATCAATAGTATTCATATGTTAACAGAAAGAATCATTTGCTAGAGCTAGACTGCCAAATTCACCACTTGTTCTGCCAAAATGGAATTGTTCTTGCAGCATTACAAAGTAAAATTCATAACCGTTTCTTCATAAATTAAGCAAAACTAAACAGTCCAATAGATGAGGCAAGGGTTAAAATAAAGATTTAAATGGACAATCTTGTATGTACTTTGCTTTAAAGTCCAAAGTCAGTCAGAAAGCACATTTGATCACAATGGTCCTAATAATATATCATAACAATCCATAATTATTTTATGAGGCTTTGCATTTTATGCCAGCAAAACATCAATTTGCTTTTCTTGAATTGTACCGAAAACAAAATATTGAAAGAAAGCCAGAAATCTCACTCATCTAGGACTTTTATTTCCTGATTTGATTTTATGTTTATTATATTACAGCTTTATCCAATAATGGATTTCCACTTATTGAATGTTGGCACAAACAATCCTAGCCGACTATAATCATAAAAAGCCTAAAGCAGGAAATGATCTGCAATTATACATGCTAAGAGGCCTGTCACTCCTATGAAAAACAAATGTTGATTTTACTAAGCAGGTCTAGCACGGTCATTGAATTAGCGTCAAACAGAAATGAACATTCTGCATAATATCAATTCAATCAAAACTAAACTGGCCCAGTTTGCCCAGAAAGTCTATAATCGAAACACACAAAAAGGTATACTTACAGCATGACGAATGTGAGCAGCGCCTCTGTCCCCAGCATCCCACTGTACAGGACTGGATCCTTTCCCATTAGGTAAACTACTGCAGCGGGAGAACAGGTGATATTCTGCTCACTGCAGAGGTCAGGCCAATCCGCACAGTTTACTCTGGCCAGAGAAACATTCAATAGATCTAAAATAATGGCACAAAGAGATCACGGTAATGGTTAAAAAAAATATATATATATATATATATATATATATATATATATATCAAATGGAAATACAACTGTATGCTCATTTGCATGTCTTAAGCAAGTCTGCAACCCCGCCTTTCACCATTATCACCCAGCACACAGCACTTCCACTGCAGCAAGGGATTCTGGGAAATTACATGCAAATGAGCACACAGTGCCACTTTTTGCTTCAAACCCATATAACATGGTCCCCTAGAAGCTTAAGCTTGCTGCATTTCACAGCTTTGAGCACAGCCTGGGTTAAGATGCATAGCCAGTACACACACATATATATATACATACCTATACACAAATATATACACACATACACACACACACATAAAAGTACTCGTGCCCAACCCTAATATTTCTTACCCCAAGTGCATGATTATTTTAATTTTACCTGCTCACCAGCAGTGAGTTACAACTACTTCCCTACAGTTTATTTCTTGCATAAATCCCACACAACTGGATACTAACAAGGTTACCCCCGCATCATCAGCATTCGTCCATCAACTCAATGGTTAGTGAATGATTTTAAATTAATTTTTAATTAATATGCAAATTAAAATATAGGTGGTTAAAACGATAATTAAAACACATAGGTGATCCAATAGTAGGAACACTAATTTAAATGCTCAGGATCACATCGAATTAGTTGTGATAGGATTCAATAAGGTCTTATCATCAACAAAGTAGATGATCTAGTTATCCACATCAAATAAGTGGATCTAAGTATCCACTGCCCTTAGATAAGAGCATGAACTGTGTGGTCGGCTGAACTTAAACTGTAGCTGAATTGATGCCGAGCAAATACAAGTCCCTAATCCAAGGTAAGTGTACCTTAATAATAACTAGATGTTCCCATTATGAGATGTACCAACGTTTTTTGATTAATAAGGTGAATTTCGTCCTATTTATCCTCTCTTTTAGTTATGTTACACCATATTTAAGTCTTTCAGGTGCCTCCGATGTCATAGCTATGCACAGGCTTATGGCTGAATTTATAGAGAATGTCACATTTGACACAAAGCAGGTCTTTACTTGATGACAATAGGTATGAGTCACAATATAAGTGTCATAAACACCCTTTGCAAATCAGTGTGCCAAATATATTAGCCTACAAAATGTCCCCCCCCCTCCCCACCCCCGATTCACACAAATCAGCAAACTTGTCATTTAATACTAAACAAAAAAAGGCAAAAATGTCAATCCTCCACCAATGCTTACAAAGAACAGGGAGTACAGCAGGATTGTGCTTTCATGCTTCTGCCAAAGCTGTAGCAAGCAGAATAATTACCCAGGCGGAGAGCAGAGCAAGATACATGTCTTGATATTTGCCAGGCCAAGTACAGTACCTTCCTTGATCGATGTGTCAGCCTTTTACTAAAACAGGTGTCCAACCTCACTAGTGGTATAAGGTAGGGGTGCTCAACTCCAGTCCTCATTCTTAAAAAGACACACCTATAAACAGCCGTAATGAGTGCAAAACACATGGTTTTATAAAGGACTCCAGAACTAGGGCAGACATGGTACCATTCACACAGGCATTTCTGCCAAACATTTTCCTGCACATCCTCCTCTGCCTGGGGTACAGGCACAGAATTGCCTCTTTATGCACCATTGCAGAATAAATGCCTGTTGTTCCTGTGCTCTACCCTCACTTTGTAGGACATGCACAGTATTAAAAATACAATGGATCTACAATGAACATGAGTGTATAAAGTAAAACACATATTGCATACCTTTATACTTTACAGCCACATCTACAAATGATTGCAGTAATGTCAGGGACACGGCTTCCCCTGTTGAAAAGAAATAATTACTAACAGCTCCAGCGTATGTACCAGTTTTTCTGTTGAGCTAAGCCAGTGGTGGCCAGCTCAGATCCTCAAGGGCCACCAACAGGTCAGGTTTGCAGGATATCCCTTCTTCAGCACAGGTGGCTCAATCAATCCCAGCTTCAGCACAGATGGCTCAATCAGTGGCTCAGTTTTCGAGGGAAAAGAACCTTAATAATTAGTATGACGTTCTCATCACTGAAGGGTTTTTAAAGAAGACGGAAAACATATATACCGTATTTATGTATACAGCTTGGATCAGGGGGGGGGCCTACTCCAGTCCTCCACGGCCGTCAGGTTTTCAGGATATCCCTGCTTCAGCACAGGTGCTTCAGTCAAAGACTGAGCCACTGATTGAGCCACCTGTGCTGAAGCAGGAACTGGTTGAGCCTCCTGTACTGAAGCAGGAACTGATTGAGCTACATTGTGCTGAAGCAGGTATATCCTGAAACCCTGACCTGTTGGGGGGGGATGTCTTGAGGACTGGAGTTGGCCGCCCCTGAATTAGTGCAAAAAAATAATCTTTGGGATAACCACACCATACAGTGGAATGACAATGTAAAAGCACTCAGCAATGTAGCAACTTATGTAACATTTTAACAATAATGTAACATCATAAGCCTAAAAGCCTAACTGCAAAAAGCATAAAAAATATAACAGAATATACACCATGAACTGCTTTAATTAAAGAGTTAGGCGGTGATTATACAAATCGCAGGATCCCTTAGAGGCCGTCCTAGTGCGCACGCATGACGGAGCGACCGTGTTTCGAAAATACCAAAAATGTGTCATTTCAAGCAACGGCCACGTCACGTGACCGATTCAGCCAATCACAGTGAACAAGCTTTGTGACGTCATAGCCACGCCTCCGCCACGTCTCCCCATCGCATTAAATAGTATGTGCAGAAATCACTTGAGCGACAGGCGCGTGCCCTATAATCTCAGCCTTAGGCACCCACATCTAACTTAAAAAAACAATGTCCCTCCTATGTACAAAGTGAGACGGTCCGAATAAGAAAACCGATTAAGAAAATCCAAATCTAAGAGGACAAATGTTCTAAGATCAAAGTTTATCCCAAACAAAAAACACAAAGTGTCACAAGAAGGTGTATTATTAAGAGTATAAAACAAAGTAACGGCAATTCATATTAAGACATGGGTCACATGTAGGACTGAGTAAGGCCGTGATTATACCAGAAATCGCTCGCGATGCCGCGCAGCTTCAAAACAAAATAATACAATGCAATGAAAACGAACATACCAATCGCGACGGTAGCGCTGCGACGTGCTGCAAAGCTTCTGTCTCATGAAGAGATTTGAGATTTTGTTTTTCACAAGCGACGGCACGTCACGTGATTAGCACGGCCAATCACAGAGCATCTTAAACAAGCCAAACCACACACACAGAGAGATAGAGAGAGAAATGATCTGGCCATGTCTCCCTGCAGTAGTGGTACAAATCGCTTCTGCATGTGCCGCTACGTCGCTACGATGACGTCACCAGATCGCTCTGCAGTTTCTGGTATAATTGAGGCCTAAGATTGCAGAGGCAATCCTACATATTTAGTGCAGGTTACAGCTCACTCTGGCAGGAAAGGATTTAATGAACCTAACATACACTGAAATATATTTCCACCCCCCATATCATGCTCTCTTATCTATGAAATGAATGCAGTTGAAAACGTACAGCTTGCATAGAATAGAATCACTGCATGGGGGGTCCTTGTTAAAACAGCCTGGAAAGACTCATCTGTCAGTGAAGGGACCATCTCCAGAGGCAGGACTCTCTTCCGGTCTCTGTAAACCGCTTCTGCAACCTCATCATCTTGGGCATCTACAGTAATGAAAAGTATGCAGTGTTTAAATATTTACATGCACTGTATACACTGGTTTAAAATCTGTTACAAAAAAACTGAGTTTACATGTATTTTCTTCAATTAACTGAGTGACATTTCCCAGTCCAAGAAGTAACTGTGAAACAAGCCGGTACAAATATGTAATAATTACAGGGTGAGTAACTGTCCCTGTTATTTTTGGAAGTGTGGACATACCCAGTGATTTAGGACTAGCCACTAACATCAATTGCATTGCAAGGTTGGGAGGGGAGAGGAAAGGACCATTTTGAAAAGCTTCCATGTGCCCCAAATGAGGCTTCAGGAGGAGTTTCCTTATTGCAATAGAACCAGGAAGCAGTCTTAAAGTACAATGAACTGTTTTTTAGGCATTCTTCCCCTTTTAAACATAGTCGCTACTCCTTATAAAAGCAATAGCTTCAAAGTGCATGCCATAGACCAGGGGTGAGCAAAGTGGGGGGCGCAGATTTTCCGGGGGGGAGGGGGGGAAGGGCGCGGCGGTTGCAGAGGCCCCGCACTCTTCCCCAGGGCATTTCAATTAAATGCCGGGGGATCACGCGACACCTCTGCAATGTCTCCTACCTAGTCTTCGGCGGCGTCAAATGACGTTGCGGGTGACGTCACGTGAGCCCACTGCGTCTTTTGACACCAAAGACAAGGAGGGTGGAGGATATAAGGATATCCCAGCTTCAACACAACACACCTGTGCTGAAGCAGGGACTAATAGAGCCATCTGTGCTGAAGCAGAGATATCCTGAAAACCTGACCTGTTATGGGGCCTAAGAACTGGAGTTCAGCACCCCTGCCATAGACTTATCTAAAGATGAAAAGACCGCACGCGTTTCACGTTACCTTGGTCACTGGTGCCAGATTTGTCTTCAGAATCTTCGGAATGTTCTTTTTTTGTATTTTCAATGAGGTCGATTATTTCTTGGGTATCTTCCAGCATCAAATATTTCACAGGCATGTTCTGGATAAACATTGACAAATAGATTTGGGGCTTCCAAACTAATTCAGCATTAGCTCCGTTTCTTTTGTATTGTTGGTTTCAGCTAATTTAAATTCTGAACCCCTTCAGCCTACATCAGCATCGCCCCCAAAGACAGACGTCTGAAAGGGTTCCCCAAGAGCTGCTCCCCTTTGCACAGAACCAGCGTGCTAAGGGTTAACATGTGCTATATGTTTCGTCTGTCCCACCCAATGCAATGTTAATGACCCAGGAGGACAAAGGACTCAAATCCCAGCTGGATTATTCATTCTGAACCCCTACAGCCTACATCTGCGTTGCCTAAAAGGCATCAGCCTCAGGGCAGCCAAAAGGTGCTGCCGTTTGCCGATGTTTGGTAATGTTACAGCTGCTCTATTACAATCTAAATCTCACCAACCCTCCCACCCAAGCACCCAATGTTTCAACTTACCCTGCCTAGTGTAAGCGCCTTGGGACAGGACCCCCTTTTTTTTTTTTTTTTTTACTTTTTTTTATTGGTTTTTGCATACATACATAAGAAAAAACAATATCGACAACAGTCTTAGGTAGACAAAAAACTGTCTGGGACGTACGACACAAAACGGATCACTTGATGGGGAGACGACAAGACAACACAACAATAGAACCAGGACTACAAAGGAGAGTGGGGGGGGGATGGGGGGGAGGGTCAGGCGAAGAGTGTCGATCTGTTCATTCCCGAGCCACGTCCACCAGCCGAAAGCCACTTCTGCGATACAGCTCACCTATATCCGCTTGAGCGGTAATGCTCCCGTCTTACCGGTACTACAAGGGGGGAGCCCTCCGACTAGTCAGCCCGTCCTGTCATACTCCAGGCCGCCCATCCAAGGAGAACTCACTTACGTTAATCACAGCCAAATTGTGGCATCATTCACCCCTTGGATATCTGTCTGGGCCAGCCAAGGCAACCAGACTTTTTGGAATTTATCACCAGAGTCATTAACTAAGCTCGTTAATTTTTCCATCTGGCATATGAACCAAATTCTGTTTCTGATCTTTGCTATTGATGGAATTGCGTTCTGATTCCACAGTGCTGCGGTCTCGCACCTCATAGCTGTTGCAAAGTGTGCTATTAATTTGTTCCCCGAGCGTGAAACCTCCTTTGTGGGTTTGCTTAACAAGAAGAGCCACGGGTCAAGCTGAATTTGGAGGCCCAAAAAAATCCCCTGTAGCCAATCTCTAATCTGGATCCATACAGGCACTATTTTCGGGCAAGACCACAGCATGTGCACTAGATCCCCCCGTTCCCCGCACTGCCTGGGGCAGAGCGGGGAAGAGCCCGAAACAAATTTAGCCAGTCTAACTGGGGTGAGATACCATCGTAACATAACCTTATATGAGTTCTCCTTCAATGTCGTGCAGATGGAACTACTGGCTGCAGCCTTAAAAATCGCTGTCCAGTCCTCGGGACAGGACCCCTTTTAACAGATCCTATCCTACCTCTCCTAACACAGTTTTAATACTGCCTGTAAATGTTACATATGCCATAATCCCCTCTCTAACTGTCCATGAAATGTCTCATTTGAATGTATAATCGCTGTTCATTTAAATGCACCATGTATTATTATAACCCTGGCTTTTCCTGTCTGACTCTTGTGTAACAATATACGTGTATTTCATTTTTAGTTGTTCTCGAACGGACTGTAAAGTATTGCAATGTCCCCTTAAGTGAAGGTGTGTTTTTACTTCAAAAAGAAACAAATGGGGATGACTATGGTTTATTCGAAGATGTTGTAGAGCCAAGAAACAAAAAATATACAATAAACTTACCTCTTCTATGCTCTTCAATGCCACATTGTAATCTAATGGAATGGCTGGATCAGACTTTTCCCTTAAATAAATAAACCTTTAATTAAAGATATATTTTATGTGATTAAAGGATTATGCTTTCCACAAATTAACAGAAACTGCAACTGATCTGGCTTCCTAACTCCTGGGTGGGACGGGGAGGGGACACAGGGACGCTCTTCAGCGTGACGCGCGATTGAGCACTGAACACGTACAGCCCCTGAACAAAAACTAGCCGAGGCCAATGACGTACGGTATACGTCACAGGCCCTGGGCTGCCCCTGTTCTTCATGTTCACCAGACGTCATTAGGAAACTGAAGGTGTTAATGTGTCGGTCAGCCACAATTAAACGTGCCACTGTCTTTCATTCACTTGGGTCTTAGGAGTGACCACTAACAACTCTTAAATGCAACACAGCCCAGAATGAATATACAGTGCACTAGTCTGTATGTGAAGACCCCATCTTAAAGGAATTCACCACAACACAATAAAGAATGAATCGTTTCATTTGCATTAACATACCTCAATAATATCGCCAGGCCGGCTTTACCCAAAAGTTGCCAGGCCACATGTTCTGCTGTTGTTTTATCAACTTTATAGGTCTCTTGTTGACTGAGAATAAAAACCATTGGCAATCCGAGCTGGAGGTGAAGACTTGTAACTTTTTCTGGGTCTCCGGAAACGTCCGCCTGAAAAAACAACACCATTCCGGTCACTGTGTAATTGCAGGCGGTCCTCGCTTATCCCGCAAACCGCCGTCGGATAACGGACCGCCGGATTGCGGGCCCACGTTAATCGGCGGCGGGGACCGTCGGATAAGCGGGACTGACGTCGGATAATGCGTCCAGCAGATTGCATTATGCAGCGTGGGATAAGGCATCCGTCGGTAAGCGAGACGTCGGATACCGAGGACCACCTGTACTGTGTTATTATGTCTTATAGTAGAGTACGTCTCTGTTTATGGCATGCAATATACCCACAAAGGTTTAAAGGACAATGTCCCCCTTTCCACCCCCTTTTTTCTTGTTATGTAGGTGAGAATCAGAGACAGAACATGAAACACAGACAGAGCTCAGTGCACATCCAGTGAAACTTATACACGGTACAGTGCGTAAATATATATGCATAGATATCTATTAAATGGTCTTTTAGTTTAACATTTTGGCCAAAGTGTTGTAAGCCCCTGAGCTACTACACGGCAGACCACATCTCAAGGGTCCCTAACACTAATATAAATTCTTAATAACCTGTGTATTACCAGGAAGAATGATTTATAATCTGTCAAAATTAGTTTCATAGTTCTAAGTCTGATTGAAGCTTTTATTTATTTAATAGATATCTATACATATATATTTAGGCACTGTACCATGTATAAGTTTCACTGGATGTGCACTGAGCTCTGTCTGTGTTTCATGTTCTGTCTCTGGTTTTAAATATATATTGCCATGCTCAGTAGCACTCTTCTGTGACCCTTTTATGCTTATATATATGTTGTGGTTAATTTGGGGGTTTAATATAAGCTTGCAGGTGTCTTGTATGTTTTATGTAGGTGGGAAGCAGGGTTTCCTGACGCTTAACTGCATTTATTTCCGGTCTGGGACCTCCCTGGTTTCAGAGATACTTACCCGGGAAGATGCCGCTGGTAACTTCATGGTCGTACAAATCCCCACGTCACGTGGGCTGGAAGGAAGCCGCGTCGGGTGACGTTGCAGCTTCCTGTTGGCCCGCGTAACACAGCAGATTTGAACGCCATTCGTTTCCCATGGAGGGGGTGCTGCCGGCGGCACCTTATCTAGGAAGTATCTTGGGAACTTATGTCCAGATCAGGGGTGCCCAACTCCGGTCCTCAAAAGGATATCCCTGCGTCAGCACAGGTGGCTCAGTCACCTGTGCTGAAACAGCGACTTATTGAGCCACCTGTGCTGAAGCAGGGATATCCTTATAACCTGACGTGCTGGTAGCCAGAGGACTGGAGTTGGCCGCCCCTGCTCCAATGTAACACCCAACAGAGGGAGAGAAAGTAGCAAGAGAAAGACAAGAAATAGAGTGAGGAAAAACTTCTGTCGCAACAAACGCGTTTGCATAGAGGCCGGGCGCATGCTGAAGTAAAAGTGCAGAATCACGAGACATACCACAAGAGGTGCATCCATGAGCTTCAGAAATCTATGGATATTAAGTGTAGTTAGAGATTGCTCCAACAAAGTCCTGCGACATTTCTGGGTTCGGTTAGTCACTGCTTTACAGTGACCAAATAAAAGCCTCGCCGAAACAAAGCCGGGCTCCTCGGCGCTGTCCAACAAAGAATATTACAATTGAAATACAAACAAAAAATTGTTATCGATAAAATGTATATTACAGCATCACTTCACCATTGTTATTTCTCTTGTTCAAGTGGCACAGCCGGGTGTAATCCAGCCAAACACTGCAATATTGGCCCTGCTTCCATCAGTCCGAGATTTCTTCCTATTCCACACTCTCAACTTTCACCGTCTGCGCTAAAGTTAAATATATTGTACAATATTATTTGACTTGTACATGGTGAATTGCTATGGTCTCACCTACTCTGACACTTTTCGGACTGTGGGTAAGTGCTGAGATACTGCTGCTTCAACATCACCTGTATTTAAAAACATCAAGAAGGCCCAATTACAAGCAAATTGTGGTATAAGACAACAGTCTTTTTTCAAACTTGATATAAAAATGTAAAAATGGCTACGAAATTGGTAATATTGCCTTCGATATTCAGCAGCAGCAGCAGCAGCAGCACAATACTGGTTTCTTATTACAAGATGCAACCCTTATGTTTTCTAATTAAGTCGTTTTGGGGAATACAGTTGCACGTAAAAGTGAATGTTTAACAAAAGATTGTGCATTTCTGATATTATGCTTTATGACGTTAAGAGGAATCCTTTTACAGGGCTGTAACAATAAAGACTACATTATTTACTGTTCTTTGAACGGTGAAGATGTCACGTTTTGCCTCTCAAACCCTTATTATAAGGGTGCTCAGCGCCATTCCTCTAGCCCCCCACCCCCCAACAGATCAGGTTTTCAAGATATCCCTGCTTCAGCACAGGTAGCTCAATCAGAGGCTGAGTCGAATGAGCCACCTGTGCTGAAGCTGGGATACCTTGAAAACCTGAGCTGTTGGGGCAGGCTTGAGGACTGGAGTTGAGCCCCCCTGCATTATCGCAGGGGCGCGCAAATTTTTTTTTTGCTGCACCCCCTCTGCTCCGGTGGTGTGCCCGCCCTCCCCCCCTTACTTCGCGCAGCGTCATGACGCCACGGGTCATGTGACCCGCGACGTCATTTGACGCGTGTGATGTCACATGACCACGCCGCGTTGCCACGGACACAAGTCCTGACGCCGGTAGAGACAAGGTAAGTTTAGAGTTGCAGGGGCCTCACGCGATCCCCCGGCATTTAATTTAAATGCCTTGGGGGAAGAGGGCGGGGCCCCTGCAACGCCGCGCCCCCCCCCAGAAAAATCTCAGGGGGGCGTGCCCCCCACTTTGCGCACCGCTACGTATCGTATCCAAAACAACCTTGTCGTTCACACATTCTTACAGCTAGTTACATGGAGCAGCGCACTCTGGTGGATGAAGTAGTGAGGTACAAGTGCAGCATACTGTATATCAGAAGGGCACTAGGCATTATGTTTTTTAGGAACGTAGAATATTGCCCATTAAATTTTTAGGCCTCGATCAAAGACTACCTTTGCAAAGGTTTAGCTAAATTCAATATAAAAAGGAGCTCAAGCAGCACTGTAGTATTTACTTTGAAATCAGAAAACACCATGACAATATACACTGTGCTAAACTGTTTCACGTTTCCAACCCATTAGGATGGAAATAAAAAGAAAGCTAGCTGCCAGACATGAGAAAAGAAAGTTAAAAACCCATTGTCCAGTGATGGACTGGAAACGTTGTACTCTGACTGTTTTCACCAATAAACTATATAATTCGTAAGTAGCTCTATGAATTTTATTTTGACCTTGAAGTCTTTGCAAATATCTACACAAGGAGTTTTTAAAGGCGCAATCAGAGCGCTTGTAAATTTTGTACCTTGGATTTGTATTGCTTTACATTGGATGTATGTATGTATATATATAGCGCCATTAATGTACATAGCGCTTCACAGCAATAATATACGTGACAATTATATAAATTATAAATAACAGATAATGGGAAGAAGTGATTCAGACATAAAGTAACATTAAGGAAGAGGAGTCCCTGCTCCGAAGAGCTTACAATATAATTTGTTCGTAGGAAGAACATACAGAGATTTTAGGAGGGCGTTCTGGTAAGTGCGTCTGCAGGGGACCAAGGTTTATGTATGAGGTGTTAGTTATCAGCCATGGAGCTACTCATATGCTTCATTAAGCAGGTGTGTTTTGAGTTGGGTCTTATATGTGGATAAAGAGGCTAGTTGGGTATGCAGGGGAAGGGCATTCCAGAGGTGTGGGGCAGTCAGTGAGAAGGGTTTACGGCGGGAGAGGGCTTTAGATACAAAAGGGGTAGAGAGAAGACATCCTTGAGCAGAACGCAAGAGTTGGGATGGAGCATAGCGAGAAATTAGGGCTGAGATGTGAGGAGGGGCAGAAGAGTGTAAAGCTTTAAAAGTGAGGAGGAGAATTGAGTGTGAGATACGGGATTTGATCGGAAGCCAGGAGAGGGATTTCAGGAGGGGAGACACGGAGACAGATTTCAGAAAGAGTAGAGTGATTCTGGCAGCAGCATTTAGGATAGATTGTAGGGGAGACAGGTGAGAGGCAGGAAGGCCGGACAGCAGGAGGTTACAGTAGTCGAGACGGGAGAGAATGAGGGTCTGTGTCAGAGATTTTGCAGTCAAGCAACAGAGGAAAGGGCGTATCTTGGTAATATTGCGGAGGAAGAAACAAGTTTTTTGCTACCTTTTGAATGTGAAAAGAGAATGTGAGAGAGGAGTCGAGTGTGACCCTTAGGCAGCGTGCTTGGGCTACTGGGTGAATGATCGTACTTCCAACAGCAATGTGGAAGGAGGAAATAGGGTCAGGTTTGGGAGGAAGTACAAGGAGCTCTGTTTTAGCCATGTTAATGTTTAAATCGGGACTGCGCGATGCTATAACCACGGGGATCAGTTAGCGTGGAAAAGCAATCAGTAGAGGTACAATAACACACAATAACTACTTCCTTTCCTTAAACAAGCTTTTCTCTGTTGCACTTCTCTTTAAAAAAAATAGATGATTTCATTAAATCAGCACTCTCGCTACTAATTACAAGAAATAAACATCACTGACATTACAAAGTCAGATATTTCAGCAATAAAATGAAGGTTACCATGGATCTAATCAGAGCAAGTAACAGATAGTACGTAAACAAAGGGGTGTTATAAATCTGCACTACATGTGTAATTTTTTACTTTATATAAAAGGTCCAACACACCTTTGCTATTAAGTATTTAGATTCTCAGTAAGGTTGTTGCATTGTACGAAAAATCAACTAATAATTCCAGTATGACACACACACGCGCACACGTACACGTACCTTATGTTCTCCAATAAAGTCGTTTCCGTAGTTAAAACAAACTGGTATTTTGAGCCGTAAACATAAGCAGTTTCCATTACCGATCTATGTTCTAAAAAAATTGTAAATAAGACAAAACAATTTTATTTTAGACTACTCACCGCAGGACACCTCGCCACCTTGCACCGTCGCGGGTCGCCTCTCGCCATCTTTGGGTATCCTCACTGCTCGGATCTCCCCAGCCGCAGAGCGCCTCAGGTGGCTGCTGCTCCTGCATGGTTTATGGGGGCGCCTCGCACAGTCGCTGCTCCTGCGCCCGTGGGATGCTCAGCTTGGCCGTCAGCAGCAGACACACATTTTTAGAATTTGCGCAGTGCGCGGGAGGTTTGGGGGCGTGTCTTGGCTGCTGGCGGCCATGAGGACTGTCCCGTGCACGCTCGCAGGTGGCAGGCCACGCAAGGCGCCCTGCGGCTGGCGGGATCCGAGCGGTGAGAACATTTGAGAATGGTGAAGGGCGGCGGCCCTTTTGGGTTGGCCCCCCGGGCAAGTGCCCGGCCAGACCACCCCTTAATCCGGCACTGATTAAAAGTAGGATAGTGTTAAAGATATAACTACATACAACTTCACGGTGAAACCATTAAACAGCAGCACATTTTGAAAAAATGGCAACTTAAAGGAGCAATGCAAGTGGCCTTTTTGTTTTTTAACATATGATTGAAGTAGGGGGTCTCTGGAGCTGAACCCCGTTAATTTAAGCTTCGGGGACCCCTTGCTTCCTGATACACTTGGCTATGAAGGGGGTGTCAATATCTTGGCCAAGTTTATTAAAGCTCTCGCGTCGGATGATTTCACGGTTTCCTATTGGCCCATGGGGCGCGGGAGCATTGAAAATCCGCCATTACATGAACCCTGCTAGCGAGCCGGAGTGGCTACTGGCGCCTCCTGCAGGGGTAAGTATGTCAGGAAGCAGGGGGTCCCCAGAGCTGAAATGAATGGGGTTCAACTACTGAGAATCCCCTGCTTCAATCCAATGTTAAAATATGAACAAAAATTTAGGGGAGGGGGGGAGAACGGTTGCTTGGATTGCCGCCGTAAACTACACTCAAATGACGCCGGTTTTTCCTATATTTATCTCGTTTTGCAAAAACATAAAAATAGACATTTTTCTAGCGTTGTAACTTTGCCACGATTTCCAACTTGCAAGTTACAGGCACCCTGTTACTCCTGCTCAAAACTCAGCCAATCACTGCTCCGAAGGACAGGATACGGAGCTAAGAAATGTATTCTGCTGGATTGGACATCAGATAGCAATAGCTTTCATTATGAGATCCAACTTGGAAGGTCGAGAGGCGCTAAAGGTCTTTCCTTTTACAGGATGAATAGACCCATAATAGGAGAAAAAGAAAAAAAAGAACAGAAGAAAAATTATAAAACAAAAAAAAAAAAGATATGAATCGCAAACAATCACAAGAAAATACCTGGAATTCCCACTGCTCGCACATAGACAAAAACAACATCCCTCTTTCCTTTCAGGTCGTCTTCGATGTTCTGAAGCTCCAGCACGGACGTTACATATTTCACTTCATTATAAAGTAGAACACTGAAAGAAATAGGAATATTTTGCTTCAAAAGGTGTGTTTTAAAAAAAAACATGAAAAAAAAAAAATCAGTACTGCTCTTCCCCGCCCATATTTTGTTATTAGTACTGTTAAATATTATTTCAACCGTTAGTATTATTATTTATGTACTGTATTGTTGATGTAATTATGTTGGTTTTGTTGTCCCCCCCCCCCCCCCCTCTTCCACCGTATCCCTTTTTTTTGTTCTGTATCCAATAGAACTGAAAAACAAATCAAAATTGTTTGGGGGAAACAAAACAAAAAATAGCACTGCTCTTATCACCTTTATTTAATGTAACCAGGGAGTCAGCCGGAGCCAGTTGCACCCTAACCTGCAAGGCCGTTGCTAGAAGCCAGTGAACAATAACCGTAGCTCTACAGTATGTGGCACAATGCTCTTGGTACTGCTTGGCTGTGGCGTGGGTCGCACTAGGAACTGAGGAAGGTCGCCACAGAACAGACCACGTCCCTGAAGTCCGTTCCAGGGCTCATGCTCCAGAATAGGGCAAGGTGAAAATATATAGTCCTGTCTGTGCAAATTATCATCATGAAACACTATTTACGTTCAAAACTCCAGCCAGTAGTAAAAAAGTAGCAATTGCCTTGATGCGATTGTACGTTTTTATAGTAATTAAATATACTTGTCAGCTTTCAACATAATCAGTGTAAAACCAATGATCTGTGCATCATGTTTCAGCCCAGGCCAGTCCAGCAGTAAAAGCACGCGGCTCCGAATTTGTGTAAGAAATGGGTACGTTTATAAATCAAAAGCCCAGTGCAGTTGACCCTCTGGAAGAGGACGTTGAAAGAGCAAAGTTGTTGCTCCGTGGCCCAGGTTCAGCTCAAGGTTGCCGTTGCTGAAGCAGAACAGGAGGGACCTGCTAAGACGGTTTATTTGTTACTTGCGAGGTACCATTGCATCAGATAGAAGTAATCCTTTCAAAAGCCCTTTAAGTGTACAAACGCATCGGCATGGCCGTGACCCAGCAAATTTACACTGCCGACAGGTAGGATAGCAGAAATAACAAAAGCATGATAGAAATATGATATTTTGGGGGGCATGTGGCACCTGGCAGTATGGTTTGAGTTGCTGTTGTGTATTCCCTAAATGTAGTAATACACAATGGCAAACTCTCCTATTATTATTAATCAAGTAAAGGTGTTGTTTTATCTTTAACTAAGCAGCTGTAGTAGTCTACAGATAAATCTGCTTCTTGTTACAATAGTTAGCAGTCATAACTACTAATAACTAGAACATTAAGCAAGAACGATGGTACTACTGTTGTATTATTTCATTGAGTAACAGTAGTGAAAGTTCTGTTATGACAGGTATATTATTCCATTTCATTGCTTTAATCAGGAAATTAGATCACAATATGTGGTCAACTGGAAGATTTGATATACTTACAACAAAACATTTGCGACAATGGCATTTACATCAAACAGCGCATCTGTCGGGAACTCCCTTAATAATGTAATGCCCCTAGAGGAAAAGAAACGTCAAATAAACAATAACGTTATTTCATATAATAATAGCATGTTCTTGTATAGCGCTGCTAGTTTTACGTAGCGCTTTACAGAGACATTTTGCAAGCACATGTCCCTGCCCCGTGGAGCTTACAATCTATGTTTTGGTGCCTCAGGCACAGGGAGATAAAGTGACTTGCCCAAGGTCACAAGGAGCCAACACCGGGAATTGAACCAGGTTCCCCTGCTTCAAACAAAGTGCCAGAGTCAGTGTCTTTACTCACTGAGCCACTCCTTCGCTCATACTGTATAGCGCTTTTCTACCAATGGGAGACTCAAAGCACTTCCCAATTACAGAATAGTGCATTGTAAATTAGAATATTTACACATAGTCCCTGCCCAGATGAGCTTACAATCTGTGTTTGGTGGCTGAGGCACAGGGAGATAAAGTGACTTGCCCAAGGTCACAAGGAGCAGACACTGGGAATTGAACCAGGAATATCTATTTCTGCCCCCTCTGTTTACAACCCCCCCCCCCCCTTACTAGCTTATACAGCTATGCCTACTAGCTGTATTTGGATGTCCACTTTCCTTGCAGTTTCACTCCTAGTGCAGATGGAATGGATACATTATGTTACCTTTCTCCCTCCAGTCTGTCACACCCCTGGTTGCCCTGGCAACATCTTGAGTCCTCCTAGTTAATGGGCTTTACCATTCCCACCCTGTCCCTGCTGACAGTTAGTTTAGCCTGACCCTATTCCTGTGCTGCAAGCAGTACCCACTTCCTTTTACTTCCTGACTCTGGCTGAGTGAGTACTCCTGTTACCCCTCTTGGCAAGGCCATTTCCTTTTCACCTGCCCCTAATTATAAAGCTACACAACATACCATCAACAAGTGCCTGTATATGAATCATCCTTTTCCAATAAAGTGAAGAAAATATAGCAGGACTTTGTGTGCTTTGGAAAGGGGGCTGAGTTAAATCTATCTGGGTCTATTCATACCCTATACATGACCCTGGGTCCAGAATAACCAGGTTCCCCTGATTCAAACTCAGCATCATTGTTATTAGTCACTGAGCTGCTCCTTCAGCCCAGTCATTCAATACGGATTTGCTTTTAGAACCTTAATAAAAAAGGTAAATTATAGTTCAATTAAATCAAAAGCAACAAATATGTAATCATGAATTATAAATCAGAAGTGTTATAGTCACTCAATGCTATAACTCAAATTCCAAGGAAGTGCATAGTTTTTTCCTGCTCTAAAAATAATTGGCAGCAGCAAGATGCATCCACAGAACAAATACGTATGTATTTTTTTTCCCAGCATCTTTGACATAGAGTAATAATGATTTGTTATTTATTTATAAAATATGTTACCAGGAAGTAATACATTGAGAGTTACCTCTCGTTTTCAAGTATGTCCTGGGCATAGTTAATATGACAAATAATACATGGTTACAAATACATCGTTACATAAATGAACAGGGTATATATTATATACAAGACATTTCAGATTTGTACCTGAACAAGTATGCGTTTTCCTCTGCACAGTACTTTGGTACATCTTCTTTGATACAATTAACCTAACAAATGAAAGCAAAAACAGTTAATGGACTTCAATATTACTCAAAGCAGTAATACAGGTTTCTTTTGTTTTATTTTTTTACAGGATGGAAGCAGGGGGTCTCCGGAGCTGAACCCCATTCATTTCAACTCCAGTTACCCCCTGCTTTAAAGATACATTCAGGTAAAATGGTTATACAGCAGAGTAGGAGCGTGCTATTAATACAATATTAATTACCAACTGCCAAATAATATTTTGTACAGGGCTAAAGAAAAGTAAATACTGTATATGTATTTTATGCTGAATTTATGCAACAAATAAGACTTGCATGTGTTAATGGGAAAAAATGACATTACTGCCCCACACCTCTGGAATGCCCTTCCCCTCAATACCTGACTAGCACCCTCTCTATCCACCTTTAAGACCCACCTTACAACACACTTGCTTAAAGAAGCATATATGAGTAGCACTGTGGCTAATACTATACACGATACATAAACCTTGCCCCCTTGCACACGCACTTACCTGAATGCCCTCCTACTGTCTCTGTACGTTCTTCCTACTTACCAATTAAATTGTAAGCTCTTCAGAGCAGGGACTCCTCTTCCTAAAAGTTACTTTTATGACTGAAGCACTTATTCCCATGATCTGTTATTTGTATTATTTGTTATTTATATGATTGTCACGTGTATTACTACTGTGACGCGCTATGTACATTAATGTCACTATACTGTATAAATAAAGACATACATACATACTTTGGCCACACAAACGCCATAGTCCTGCAGAGGCTCAACAGACTTTTGAAGTTCCTCCAGAAAGGGGATAGAACTGAGAGAATCTGAAATTCAAGGTCATGAGTTCTATGTATTAAGGTTTCTATCAATAAAAAAAGGCTACAAGAAAATGAAATTAAAATTAGAATTCAAGACAGTTATGTGTAATTGTGTATAATTCAGTAGTCATGTATTCATCCTTTTAATTCCACAGAGTTCAGTAACACATTGCAGAACAATGCAAATCTAGTAGCAAAAAGGTTTAGATTTTTGTTCAGTGTAAAAAATTATTTCTGTCTTATACAAACACTTATTTAAAATAGGATTTTTCTGGAGACCTTGTTGCTTTGGGGCACAACTGGAAAAAATTCACAAATTATTTTTATGTGTTAAATATGCACTTGATGATTGAAATAGTCCTAAAGTTCATAAAACTCCCAGTAGAATCTAAATGATATTGTTTTGTTTCAGTTGTTCAGAAAAAGCTATTATTTACCTTCAATAGAGGCCCAGATTCAATAAAAGGTGCCATGATTTAGCATGCAAAAAATCCCGTTCATTTTAATGGGAGTTAAGGCATACTAAAGCTCAGAACCCTTTACTTGAATCTGGGCCAAAGTGCAATACGGAAATGATTTCAAGGTCACGTCTACACCGGTCAAGAACATTTGGTGCCAAATGACAACCAGCTTTTAGTCACCACTTCGCCGCCAAAGTCCCGAACCTTACCCCTTATCCTAAAACCTCCTAATCTTAACCCGCAATACGAACACTACCCGCTACCCTAAAGACCTTAACCCCCTACCCCAAAATATCCCCACCCTAACCGCTAAAACACAATCAATTAACTTACCTGACGCCAAAGCGGCCGGCGGCTGAGTGCGCAGCTTTGGAGCAGCAAAGGGTCCCTAGGCGGTCAAAAGCCAGAGATTTGGTGGCGGCGAGAAGGCCGTGACCACATTTTTGCTTCTACACAGGGTATTTTGCTTAATGACCGGTCCGAGATCACTTGTAGCATATGGACTGTTCCTATTCTTATGGACCATTCTGAGAAGAGGTCAGTTCTTTTCGGTTGTTTTGACACTACATAGACAAATGAAAGTTGCTCTTACCATCTTTACTGAAATAAAGTAATGACGTTTTCCCGGGCAGGAGCGTGCTGAAGTAGGTATCCGGGCTGAGTTCCTGTAGGGCATTCTGGGGTTTTGTCATGCAAATGCTAATCAAACCAACAAGTAAAGTGACTAAATCAATCATTCCATTCATCTTTGCTTTGAAGAATATAGTCGCAGTTACAGGATCTTCATCTGGAAATAAAAGAACCAAAACAGAAAAATAAAACTGCGTTGTTGACCCATGAATGATTTCTAAGTGAGGGGGGGCTTAATTATACACATTTCTCTGGCACAAATATTTAACCTTTTTGTTCCCGTCACTGAGGCATTGCTGGTCTAAAGAGGTTCCCATGCATACAACAAATGTAGAAAAGTAAACGCTTTTTGTTTTACAAAACTTTAATGCATTCACTGACTGGCCAGAACTTTCTTGCACTACAAAGTCACAGGAATTGGTTCTAAGAACTAAAAAGGGGTAATTGCTCCCTCATCACCATAGGAATGGACTTTTTTTTCCCCAGCTATACTTTCTTGCTTCCCATAATCTCTAAATCATGACTGCCCATTTATATGCTGCATGCTTTTTGTACAATACAAAAACGAGCTACTATGCCAAGTTACATTGGTACCAATTCCTACTGAAAAAAAGAATAAGCAGGGGCTCAATACAAAGACATGTACTGTATGTTCATCAAGGAGTTTCCTCATTACAATAGCTTACAATACCCGGAGGACATTTATAAACATTCGAAAGCAGGAGTGGGCAACTCCAGTCCACAAACAGGTCTTCAGGATATCCCTGCTTCAGCACAGGTGGCTCAGTCGAAGACTGAAGCCACTGTGATGAAGCACAGACATCCTAAACACCTGACCTGTTGGTGGCCCTGAGAACTGGAGTTGCCCGCCTATGTTCTAAAGAATGGCACCTATAAAGCTCTTCCTTCCTCTACCCGTAGCAGCCGGTGGGGTTTAAATTTGCCCCTACCAGCTGCATTGGCTCATCAGGACTCCCAGGGAATCCTTAGCAGCAATAATAATGGTGAGCACTAAAGGTGATAAGTAATAACAACAAAAACATCAGGATGCAATACCCCGAGATGGTGCTCTCAAATGAAGTAACTGTTACATCTCCTATTGCCTGCACATTTTCTCGTCAAACTAAGACCATTTCTGAATCCCCTGAAGTAGAATTGGTGGGAATGGAAGAACGTTTCCTGTGAGAAAGCCTTCTACCCTTCCCTGAGGGAAGGACAATATCTTCTTCTGCAGAGGAGGGGACGTCACAGAGAACAAACCTCCTCTTACTGGCCCTATGTATAGAGGGCTTTATTTGTGTGTATGAAGGAGGTGGGCATAGAGGAGCCCCGGGTAAGAACTCAAGGGAGTTTGTCACAGTGACAAAGTGCGGCCTTCATGTCACACGGCTAAAATAAAATCTCACCCTTATCGGGAGTGCGCGCCCGTCAATCACGCGTGCCTATAGCTATGCTACAGTGTGTGAATTTCAGAGCAGCAGCTCTCCAGGTCGTCTGCCTAGAGAACCAGTGACATGTCATTCCCCAGATTAAGTTGCTTTACTGTGGCACATTTTGCCTATTGCAAAATACATTAAGGCCCCGCTTCTCGGCGATCCGCGAATATGGCGGTACCGAAAAGGGAGCCGCCGTGCCTGCTCAGAACGGGACGGCCGAGGTCGCGCATGCGTGGAATGGGAGAGTGGCCAAGTGCACGCAGAAGGGGAGAGACTGCAAGTCTGCGCATATGCAGAAGGGGGGACTGCAAGTCTGCGCATGCGCAGAAGGGGGGACTGCAAGTCTGTGCTGCACAGATGGATGGAGACTGCAAGTCTGCGCATGCGCAGAAGCCGAAAATTGACGTTCCGCTTTTCGGAAGACGCTGTACGAGCAGAGCCCGTCTGTACTTTCTTTCCTATGTAGCACCAGCATCGGGAACAACCCAAACTGCTCCTGCTTGCGTCTATCTGCAGTTTGCCAACCCCCAGCTGCTGCCTCTCTCCTTCTCTATCCTGCCTGCAAACCTAAGGCTGTGGTCCCAGTCACTGCCACAGCGCACACCGTGCGTGTAAGCACCGCCCCTCAATGAGGCTGGGCCCAGTGGTCACCTTCATGCTGAAGGTGCAGCCGCGCCGTACTGCAAGGTTTATTACAACTCAATGAAATTGAGTTTAGACCTTGCGACGGAGGCGTGGCCACACCCCCACTGGCGGTTCACCCAATGAGAGCGAACCAGCCGTGTGACGTGATGGCCACACCCCTGCAAATCCCCGACCACGCCCCCTCCGGTCGCAAGCTCCCTCTCTCCTGGAGACCGCAGATCGCGGTTAGCGCAGTGCACCCCCCCCCCTCCCGCCACGCGTGTCAGAGTCATGACTGGGACCGCAGCCTAATGTGGCCTGATCCGCAGAGGGGGCCTGCTGGAAGTTGTCCGTGGAGGTGCCTGTCCAGGCAGCTTGCTGTAGACTGGTAGAAGGGAGGCTCCCCTGACAGGCACCTCCATGGCCACGTTTCAGCAGGCAGCTAGGCAGGCCCCCTCCCTAGGACTCTAACAGGACCCCCTCAATCCTCCAGAGCAGCCGGCACACTCAGATCCTCTCCTCCAATATCTCTGTCCTCTCTCACTCTGTACACACACACACACACACACACACTTTGTATTTTATTCTTGTGAGATGCATGTTATTCCCCCACATCTTTTGTCCTATGTTAATGCAGTATATACCTATTAGTGTGTGTACAGTATATGTGTGTCTGTGGGGGTGTAATATTCACGAATGTGTTGCGGCTCTCGGAATATTTTGGAGAATTTTTTTTTATAAAATGGCTCTATTTCCTTGAGAGGTTGCAGACCCCTGCACAAGACTGTAACCTTTCAGGACAGCGGCCCTTCTTTCCCCATTTAATCGCATGTCTGCTACTCAGTGTTGTACATGTAGATTTCAGTTTTAACCCTTTACAACCAGACGGGCCAGTAATGCTTTGCAATCTGTTACAAGCCCACCTACCAACAGATAGGGTTAACCCAGGGATTGACAACTCCAGTCCTCAAGAGCCACCAACAGATTGAGCCAACTGTGCTGAAGCAGGGATGTCCTTAAAACCTGATGGTTTCCCTAGAGAACTGCAGTTGGCCACCCCTGGGTTAACCTGTATGCATGATCCTACAGTAAAGCACTGGGACCACGCTGGCACAACGATATCAACTTAATGTCAAAATGAGCCCCAACAATAGCAGTATCTGTTGTATAGTTTATTACAGTTGCTGGTATGCTTGTGAGGCTAAGTGGGACTATTGTACAGTATAAACATTTAGACATTAACAGTCTATTTACCCGACAGACAGCTTATAACCTCCATCTCCCTTATTTAGCCAGCAATGATTTTCCAACAGATTATTAGGCATAAACTGTTTCGGGTTAGGGTTAGGCTGGCATATTAGGGCAAGGCAGGCATATTGGGGTCAGAGTTAAAATGGCATATATGGGTAAGGCGAACATATTAGGGTTACTTAAAATAACTTACTAGGGTAAGGCTGCCGTATTAGCGTAAAGTTTAATTAAGATGGCATATTTGGGTTAGGATGTCATTCACGATAGGGTAAGGGTTAGGCTGGCATATTAGGATTAAAATGACATATTAGGGTAAAGTTTAATTAAGGTGGCATATTAGGGTTAGGCTGGCATATTCAGGATAGGGTAAGGGTTAGGCTGGCATATTTAGAATAGGTTAAGGGTTAAGATGGCATATTAGGGTTAGGCTGGCATATTTAGAATAGGTTAAGGGTTAAGATGGCATATTAGGGATAGGGTAATGGTTAAGATGAGTGAAACAAAGATAAAGCACAACAAATATAGCGATAAAGGCAAGCTGCTGTCTGAACACCAGTGGTTTCCCCGAACCGCAACTATAACAGAACTCAACCAAAAAGTGCTCGTGGTGCAAAGTGACCGTAAATAAACAATAACATGTGCAAATAAACCCAGTGATTAATAAACACTGAAAACACATATACTGTTCTCCATATATAGATCCTCTGGTTCATAGGCGCCTTGATGACCTCATATGTAGAAAGAGACACAAATGCAGAGGGTATAGTGCATTAACTTTTACTGAAGGTGACAAACACAGAGGGGAAAGGAATAAATCTCACACTCTCCCCGCTGGTATAAATCGCAAGAAGTGACTTTGGGCGCACTTCAACCCTCCTCCCGAACTCGCTGCTCGGCGTGCACAAAACCACATGTGCCGGTCTCCTCCGTCAGCGTCTCTCACCCGCGACTGGTGCCTCCCGTCTGTTAGAAGCGCAACAGCCGCCTCAGCAATCTCAGCCAATCAGGATCTCACCGGGACTGATACAGGGTTGGTACGGTGGCCTCAAACAGTCACATAGGCCCAACGCATTTCATCATGTGACTTCGTCTGGGGTCTTGCATATTGCTCTCAATGGTACACCTTCAGGCTGTTCTATAGAGTGTGCGGCCGTGCGTGCACGTGCCGCACGCTTTTTGTGTGTATGCTGAGCTGTGAGAAGGTACTGTGTGTGTATGTATGTGTAATTTATTATTATTAAAAAACAAAAAACACTTTGGTAAAAATAAAATCTTTATTAACATTGTGCAGACACGTGCAGACACACATTTCAGCGCCAGTAGCGGCGCAAAACGATTTTCCCCGCTGTCGGCCGGATGCACGCTCACAGCCAATTTTAAGTGCCGCGCGGGCACGACGTAGCGCACGCGGCCACTATATAACAGCCCTTATATACTGAGCTGGCTATCATAAAAAAACAATTTGATTATTGGCAGTAGCATTGTGATTGGATTAGGTTGAATTGAATCAGCTATGTTGGTTTTTTATGATAGCCAGCTCAGTATATTAGGTGTACCATTGAGATCAATATGTATGACCCCAGACGAAGTCACATGACGAAACGCGTTGGGCCTTTGTGACTGTTTGAGGCCACCATACCAACCCTGTATCACTCCCGGTGAGACCCCGATTGGCTGAGACTGCTGAGGCGGTTGTTGCGCGTCTAACAGGAGGCTCCAGTCGCGGGTGAGAGACGCTGACGGAGGAGACCGGCACATGTGGTTTTGGGCACGCCGAGCAGCGAGTTCGGGAGGAGGGTTGAAGTGCGCCCAAAGTCACTTCTTGCAATTATACCAGCGGGGAGAGTGTGAGATTTATTCCTTTCCCCTCTGTGTTTGTCACCTTCAGTAAATGTTAATGCACTATACCCTCTGCATTTGTGTCTTTTTCTGCATATGAGATCACCAAGGAGCCTATGAACCAGAGGATCTACATATGGAGTAACAGTATACAGGCATACCCCGCATTAACATACGCAATGGGACCGGAGCATGTATGTAAAGCGAAAATGTACTTAAAGTGAAGCACTACCCTTTTTCCCACTTATCGATGCATGTAGTGTACTGCAATCTTCATATACGTGCAGAACTGATGTAAATAACGCATTTGTAACAGGCTCTATAGTCTCCCCGCTTGCGCACAGCTACGGTACAGGTAGGGAGCCGGTATTGCTGTTCAGGACGTGCTGACCGGCGCATGCGTGAGCTGCCGTTTGCCTATTGGGCGATATGTACTTACTCGTGAGTGTACTTAAAGTGAGTGTGTCCTTAAACCGGGGTATGCCTGTATGTGTTTTCAGTGTTTATTAATCACTGGGTTTATTTGCACATGTTATTGTTTATTTATGGTCACTTTGCACCACAAGCACTTTTTGGTTGAGAAAGGGTTAAGATGGCATATTAGGGATAGGGTTAAAATGGTATATTAGGGTTAGGCTAAACAAATCCCTTATTTATCCAGCTGTCGGCTAAATTAAAGTTGAACATTGGGCTCCTATACCTGGCTCGCCGGATACATCGCGTCTGTGTATATGAGATTATGTATACAACAAAAATGGCACAGATAAATTCGGCAATAATTAACCATTTCGCTGCCAGGGGAGAGGTTGGCAGGGGAGGGGGAGGTATGTGTGATGGTTACCACGTCACTGCCAGGGGATGGGGGGGGGGGGGGGGTATGTGTGCCGGTTACCATGTCTCTGACAGTGGAGGGGGGAGGGATGTGTGCCGGTTACCATGTCCCTGCCAGGGGAGGGGGGAGGGATGTGTGCCGGTTACCATGTCTCTGCCAGGGGAGGGATGTGTGCAGGTTACCATGTCCCTGCCAGGGGAGGGATGAGGTATGTGTGCCGGTTACCATGTCTCTGCCAGGGGAGGAGGGAGGGGTGTGTGCCGGTTACCATGTCCCTGCCAGGGGAGGGGGGAGGTATGTGTGCCGGTTACCATGTCTCTGCCAGGGGAGGGATGTGTGCCGGTTACCATGTCTCTGCCAGGGGAGGGATGTGTACTGGTTACCATGTCCCTGCCAGGGGAGGGGGGAGGGATGTGTGCCGGTTACCATGTCCCTGCCAGGGGAGGGGGGAGGGATGTGTGCCGGTTACCATGTCTCTGCCAGGGGAGGGGGGAGGGATGTGTGCCGGTTACCATGTCCCTGCCAGGGGAGGGGGGAGGGATGTGTGCCGGTTACCATGTCCCTGCCAGGGGAGGGGGGAGGGATGTGTGCCGGTTACCATGTCTCTGCCAGGGGAGGGGGGAGGGATGTGTGCCGGTTACCATGTCTCTGCCAGGGGAGGGGGGAGGGATGTGTGCCGGTTACCATGTCTCTGCCAGGGGAGGGGGGAGGGATGTGTGCCGGTTACCATGTCCCTGCCAGGGGAGGGGCGAGGGATGTGTGCCGGTTACCATGTCCCTGCCAGGGAAGGTGGGAGGGATGTGTGCCGGTTACCATGTCTCTGCCAGGGGAGGTGGGAGGGATGTGTGCCGGTTACCATGTCTCTGCCAGGGGAGGGGGGAGGGATGTGTGCCGGTTACCATGTCTCTGCCAGGGGAGGGGGGAGGGATGTGTGCCGGTTACCATGTCCCTGCCAGTGGAGGCTGGAGGGATGTGTGCCGGTTACCATGTCTCTGCCAGGGGAGGGGGGAGGGATGTGTGCCGGTTACCATGTCTCTGCCAGGGGAGGGGGGAGGGATGTGTGCCGGTTACCATGTCCCTGCCAGGGAAGGTGGGAGGGATGTGTGCCGGTTACCATGTCTCTGCCAGGGGAGGGGGGAGGGATGTGTGCCGGTTACCATGTCTCTGCCAGGGGAGGGGGGAGGGATGTGTGCCGGTTACCATGTCTCTGCCAGGGGAGGGGGGAGGGATGTGTGCCGGTTACCATGTCCCTGCCAGGGAAGGTGGGAGGGATGTGTGCCGGTTACCATGTCTCTGCCAGGGGAGGAGGGAGGGATGTGTGCCGGTTACCATGTCTCTGCCAGGGGAGGGGGAGGGATGTGTGCCTGTTACCATGTCTCTGCCAGGGGAGGGGGGAGGGATGTGTGCCGGTTACCATGTCCCTGCCAGGGGAGGGGGGAGGGATGTGTGCCGGTTACCATGTCTCTGCCAGGGGAGGGGGGAGGGATGTGTGCCGGTTACCATGTCTCTGCCAGGGAAGGTGGGAGGGATGTGTGCCGGTTACCATGTCTCTGCCAGGGGAGGGGGGAGGGATGTGTGCCGGTTACCATGTCTCTGCCAGGGGAGGGGGGAGGGATGTGTGCCGGTTACCATGTCCATGCCAGGGAGGGGGGAGGGATGTGTGCCGGTTACCATGTCTCTGCCAGGGAAGGTGGGAGGGATGCGTGCCGGTTACCATGTCTCTGCCAGGGGAGGGGGGAGGGATGTGTGCCGGTTACCATGTCTCTGCCAGGGGAGGGGGGAGGGATGTGTGCCGGTTACCATGTCCATGCCAGGGAGGGTGGGAGGGATGTGTGCCGGTTACCATGTCTCTGCCAGGGAAGGGATGTGTGCCGGTTACCATGTCTCTGCTATGGGAGGGGGGAGGTATGTGTGCCGGTCACTCACTGTGCCATCTTCCTTTGTATAGGCGGCATGTCTCCTGCATGCAGCCGGCACTGCTTGCAATACCCCCTTTCCTCCGACTACAATGCCGTGTCCCGTCTCGCCGCGGCCACAACGCCGCAAGTGGCGTGACAGCCGCACGCGCGCAGGCGGGGGGGTAACCCCCGCCCCCTTTCCTCGCTCATCTCCAACCTCGGTCCGCGTGCTCAACCGCAGCCAATCAGAGCACAGGGATGGACAGCAGGAGGCGGTCTCTTAGCCGAGACAAAGAAGTGACAGGCATCTGATCTCTCCAATGGGATCAACCCGTTGGCTGCCGGGGGGTTGAGCGTCCCTCTAAGCCAATCAATGGGCGGGAGGATCACGGATGTGAGGGACGGGAGGAGGGGGGAGGGGCGGTCTCTACAATTGACAGTAGCTGCGGCCTACGGGAGGGCGGGAACGCAGAGGGGGCGGGCTAAGCCGGGCCAATCAGCGGGCTCGGCGAGGAGTGGCGAGCGCCTCAAATGGTTTGGCTCAGCTGATCCCTCTTCCAGCGGAGTTGTTTTGAACAGATAGAACTGCAGGAGGAGAGAGGGAGAGGAGGGAGAGAGTGTGAGCAGGAGGAGAGAGGGAGAGGAGGGACAGAGTGTGAGCAGGAGGAGAGAGGGAGAGAGTGTGAGCAGGAGGCGAGAGGTAGAGAAGGGACAGAGCAGGAGAGAGTGTGAGAGGAGAAGGGACAGAGTGTGAGGGGGAGGAGAGGCGAGCTCCCCTTTGTTACTATCTGATGAGCAGCCGCCTCCGCAGCTTTTAAAGTGTCTTTTTCTTTCTTTGTAATTGCCCCAGGGGCAGGCCGCTCAGCATCACCCCCCCCCCCCCCCTTTCCAATGCTAATACCCATGCTGTTATTTACCTGAGGCATTTCCCCCCCCCCCCCCTATTTCTCTGCTCCCCCCCACATCTTATACCCCCAGTCCAGGGCAGATAATGCCACCTTGGTCAGTGGGGCTGGGACTCACGGTGGTGTACACGGTGCTGTACTCTTCCCTCTTCTTCCTCATCTACCTGCAGCTCTGGCTGCTTTTACATTACAAGCAGAAGCGGCTCAGCTACCAGAGTGTGTCCCTGTTTGCCTGCCTCCTCTGGGCCGGGCTCAGGACCGTCCTCTTCTCCTTCTATCTCACACACTGTGCCCAGGCCAGTGACCTCCTGCCCTTCCCCCACTGGGCCCTCTATTCCTCCCCCGTGTGTGTGCAGTTCTGCACTCTGTCTGTGCTTAACCTTTATTTTTCACAGGTAAGTTGTGGGGGGCGGGGTTCTCCTTTTTTCCTCCTTTTTGCAGCATGCAGCTCAGTGACATCAGTTTTAACCACTTGGGGTACCTACAATTTTCTCTTGCCTCAGCGTGAGGAGGCTTATTACTCATTATTACCCACAAACCTGGCTCAGAGGGTGATGTGTAACCACAATGCAGGGGGGCTCAACTCCAGTCCTCAAGAACCCCCACCCCCAGCAGGTCAGGTTTTGCGGCTATCCCAGCTGAAGACTGAGCCACCTGTGCTGAAGCTGGGATATCCTGAAAGCCTGCCCTGTTGGGGGGGGGGGGGGGGTTGTTTAGGACTGGGTTTGATCACCCCTGCTCTATAGCTGTTTGGGGCATCTCCATTGCCTAAGCGTGCCATGGGTATCCCAGATTGTCTTCATTATCTTATCATATGAGATTAGGGGATACAGGTTTGAGCATTTCATAGTTGGGGACAGGTTGGCGTGTTATTTTGTGTTGGGTTTGGGGACTCTGAAGGGGACAGAAGTAACGGAGCCAGTGTTGGCGCAGCTGGACGCGTGCCAGCCATGACATCACCAGCTGGCTCTGTTCTGTGGCTGCGTTTCAGCTCCAGTCTGCTTCCTCTTATTGTATCAGCCACCGCTCTGCAAGCTGCCCGGGTGCAGATCTGTCCAGGGATCATCCCCAAAATTATTATTCATTGAATACAGAGGCCACACGTCACTTCTTGTCCCTCTCAGCAGAAGCCTTTGACAAAGCCTTTATTTGCTGTTGAAAATGGGCCATTTCACAATTTAGGACCATGGTGTATAATTGAATAATTTATTTTGTTAATATGAGAGCCAAACATTGTAACATTCTTGGGGGTGCTAATGCATGACAAGTACCAAATCTAAATAGTGATCCATCTGCACCTTGTAGGGATAAGTCTATACCAGGGGTGGCCAACTCCAGTCCTCGATGGCCACCAACAGGTCAGGTGTTCAGGATATCCCTGCTTCAGCACAGGTGGCTCAAGGGCCCCCATCAGATCAGGTTATAAAGATATCACTGCTTCAGCACAGGGGGCTCAGTCTTTGAAAACTGCCTGAGCCATTGAGTGAGCCACCTGTGCTTAAGCAGGGATATCCTTAACCTGACCTGTTGGTGGCCCTTGAGGACTGGAGTTTGCCGCCCTTGGGCAACAGTCTGCACCCATACTTCTAAATCATTCCCCAATGTTGGGCACATTTTGCTAAATCTGTGTAAAAAATGACACCATACACTTGTATGAGGCTTTTGCCACCTTCATGTATATTTTTTATGGTTATAGTGGTAGCCATCCTGGTTATCTTTGCTTGCCTACAAATGGTTGCAGTGAACATTTAAATTAAAGGAGTATTGCATTAATTACCTGAACAAAATGGGGATGACCTGTTATGACACTCATGAGGTCTCCTGGGTTTTGTCTTGTCATTAAATTGTAGGAACACTCAAAGGTCCTTTTACATGATGGGACCAAAGTGTACTAATTGCAATAGCATGTCGAGCAGGCCAGTGGGGCCTGTAACACACGTCCTGTTCTCCAGAAATACCTAAACACATCTCTATTAGAAATCTACATGCATTGAGGGGTGGGGGGAAAAAATCCTCCTTTTTGGGTTAAGTAAGCACATTGCTTAAGCTACAGGCCAGTGTCTACAGCAAGCACGCACAACTCCATTCCTCGAGGGCTGCAAACAGGCCAGGTTTTCAGGATATCCCTACTTCAGCACAGGTGGCTCAGTCATTCTGAGCCACTAATTGAGCCAGCTGTGCTGAAGTAGAGATCCTGAAAACCTGGCTTGTTTGCGGCCCTCGAGGACTGGAGAAGTGCAGGCCTGGTCTACAGCAATAAGTATAAAGAAATGCTTTACAGCAACATGAGGCATATAGCCACCGGCTGTAAAAATAAATTTGTGTATTGAATGAAGGATGATGAGTAATATTAGAGATATAGATATCTATCTATCAATGACTGTAAAAAAAAAAAAAAAAGGTTTGCACTAAAGTAGTTTAATAAATGTAATAGGAAGTTTGCTTGGTATATATGAGCCAAGTTAAATAATTGACTGCACTTATTTATTTTTCCCTCAGGTTATTTTTAAAGCCAAGTGTTCCCCTGAATTCAACAAATACAAGTAAGTTCTTGAATACACCATCGGGTTAAGCAGGGTGCTGACTTTCTGCAGAACAGTTGAAGCTTGATGTGCAGTGCTGTGCAACCCTCGGGCCCACACCTGCAGAAGGGTGCTAAGCTTGGGAGTGAGGGTGTGCTGAAACTTTGCTCCCTTTTGTGTGTGTGTGTGTGTGTGTGGGTCTGCCTGTGCAAGGAGGGTTGGAATTGGTAAAAGTTGTTGACCTAGCATGATCGCTACACTTTCAAATCAGATATGTTTTGGTGTATTCAATTAAAATGTTAAAATGCAGGGGGTGACAATGGGGTCTGCAGCTCCTACTTTTGGTGGTGTTGTGCTTCTAGGAATGTGTGTTTTATATCGTCCTTCTAGAGGCAAGCTATTAACCACTTTGAGTACTGGGGAAAAGGCGATTTTAAATGCGCTCTTTTGACATTTCAAAATCTTACTTAATGAGTTTTATGTTTTCTTAACTCGGAACTATGATTAAATAGGTACTTAATGAGTTTTTCAATAGCGAGATCATATTCCAAGCCAGGAAGAGCATTGTGAGTTTTTGCCAAAAATGCATTTAATGAGTTTTGACTAACGATGATACTTCCTATAATTTATAGGTGCAATGCCACATAGTCAGGCAGTTGAATTTCTGAGGGGCTTCTGAATGTTTGTCAATTAAGTGGTTTCTTTCCCCTTATCCCACCCGGTCTGTATCAAGAGCCAATAAAGATAAGGCGAGGGGAAGCATGTCTGCATGAGCACTTGCTGAGCACAAGGGGACATCGCACCAAAATTAGCAGCTGCAGGATATCAAACCCCTCCCAAGATTAACTTTAAAAATAACAAAAATTAATGAATTAAAAATACTTATAGGATTTATTTCTGTTCATACAGAAATTGACTAATAAAGATCCATGGACTTTGTTACTGGGTATGCCTCCCTCAAGTTGAAATCCATATAAATCTGAAATATATATTGATTTAATGTCTTCACTGCTTCCCAGATGTAATGGCGAGATCAGTGCTTTTTCAACCAGGGTTCTTAGAAGCCCTTGTGTTCCCCCCACCCCCCCCCCCCCAGTCATCCTTAAAGGGTTCCCCACAATCTGAAAATTGTACCAAATACAGAAGAATTTACAATGCATCTGATCTCAGACGCGCTATTAGAGAGGCTTGGGGTTCCTTGCAATGCATCTGATCTCAGGCGCGCTATTAGAGAGGGTTGGGGTTCCTTACAATGCAACTGATCTCAGACGCGTTATTAGAGAGGGTTGGGGTTCCTTACAATGCATCTGATCTCAGACGCGTTATTAGAGAGGGTTGTGGTTCTGCAGAATGTCATAGTTTCTTAACCAAAAATAGTTGGATACCACTGAGCTAGTCATCTCTCCATTTAAAACGAAATCACCTTGTACCAGGAGGGAAGATGAGTCAGCGGGCACTACGGTGCAGGAATTACTCCAAGAGGCTGGACTGTACTGTCAAAAAATCCTTTATTCAAACATGGTTAAAAATTGAGAGGAGGGAAGAAGAGCCCCTGCACCTCTAACGCGTTTCACTCGTACTCGAGCTTTCTCAAAGAGAAAGCTCGAGTACGAGTGAAACGCGTTAGAGGTGCAGGGGCTTTTCTTCCCTCCTCTCAATTTTTAACCATGTTTGAATAAAGGATTTTTTGACAGTACAGTCCAGCCTCTTGGAGTAATTCCTGCACCGTAGTGCCCGCTGACTCATCTTCCCTCCTGGTACAAGGTGATTTCGTTCTACATATACCCAGCTGGAGCACACTTACCCGGTCACAAACAAAGACATACGTGAGTACAAAATGCTTTAAAGTGAGCTGCCCCAATACCATTGGTACATAGTGTTTTGGGTGCATCTTAGAGGTTTAGGAAGGGTCCAAGGACATCTCCCTAACAACTCTTTTTGCCCCTGCCAAACCATGGTTCACCTAGGGGTTAACGCCTAAGCTCCAAGCATGTACAATGGACATTATGTGTTCCGGTTTCAAGCAGTGAACTCAATAATATATTTCTTTTGAATTCAAAGGTATATGCTCTGTAGCACTGGTTACTCTTTGGGGTTCACCCCAATATTTTATCTCTCCATTTAAAGTGGTTTGAAGTCAAACTTCCTTTATGCAAATGGTAAAAATTAACAGGTTTCATGAACGACACATTGGTAGCTTCTTGGAACCTTTTTTATTGAAGCTTATAAAAAAAAATTTTTATTATTTTATTTTTTTTAATTATTATTATTAAACATCAAATGGCCATTTCTTATAATACGATGAATACAAAAGTTAATGTACAAACCTTCTCCTATATACTATAAAATGCAAAAACAAGCCCAAAGTAATCACAAAGGTGGATATAATATATGTGACAAGTGCTAATAATACCCAGTGTACATGGTATATTAAAACAAGTGATTATTGGCTGAAATAAAGTGGAAGGGGGGGGGGGGGGTGAGATACCACTTGGTATACAAACCACCTTGGAGAAGATGCAGCTTTTTCAAAGGACATTTCCCAACATTCACAATACAGAGCAGCAAAAATCCAAAGCGCATACCTGACTCCAGCCAGGAACATGTAAAAATAGACAATAGTACAGCACGGCTAAATCAAGATGTGAAATGATCCAACACAATATTTATTCCCCACTCACGTGATGAGAGAAATTGTGTCTTTCCCACAATTGTGAACTCCACAAGTTTGTGTTGTGCTCTCTGATAAATTGTGGGCTCAAGTAGTAGTATATAGATATACTGTATGGTGTGACGACCAGTCCTATAGTCCACCCCCTGCTTCCTCCCACTCTTCCCCTTGATGTTTTTAATTTATTTGTGTGTTCTGTATCTCTCCCTGATACTTATCCCATTTATTCCTGTTACCTTTTTGTTATTATGCTATAAGGAAAAATGGTAATTTTAAGAGTATACATAAATTGCTTTTTAGATTTGGGTAAACTGGGTATGAATTAAACCAGATGAGTCCCCTTAAAGCAGCAGAACGTGGGGAGGTTTGTTAGTTGGGAAGCAGGAGTCTCCGGGGTTGAACCCCATTAATTTCAGTTCTGGGGACCCTTTGCTCCGAGAGACCTCTGTAGCATCTCCGTAGGTTTAAAGCTCCCAGTCACACAGGTCAATAGGAAGATGCAAGGGATGACATCATGGCTTCTTAATGGCCTGCGTGACACAGGAGCTTTAAATCCGCCATTTCCATAACCCCGCCCAGCCAGAGCTGCTACCGGCACGCCCTATGGAGACAAGTATCTCAGGAAGCGGGGCTTCTCGGAGCTGAAATTAACGCAGTTCAGCTCTGGAGACCCCTTCAAACCTATAATGCTAAAAGCATGGGTGCTGCTTTAAACATGTTACTGATGTAATACAGAGGTGTCATTTGTCCATTTGCAACAACCCTAGACCACCAATAGCATTTTGTGGTTTTCTAATGTAACTTGACAGCAGCTGTTAATCCCTGGGAATGTGCATGTATTATATGGACAGTTTCTGCTACTTCCAGAAAAACTTATGCTCTTATTCCGTCTGGTCACAAGCTGTTGCTGTATGGATAACAATATCTTGTATTCATTTAAAAGATGTCTCAAACCATGCGTTGATGGCTTCTTCTTATATTGGGGGGGAGGGGAGCGGGGAATAGTTGCTGGTGTGTTCGAGCTAATATTGAGGCAAACATCTGTAATTATAGCAAATGCAAAATCTCTAGATGGTAAAAGAATTGGATCCTGCATATTAACATTTTATACATTGTGTTCTCTTGTATAGTGGCATATAATTTATAGAGCCGTCCTAATTATGAAACACTGTTTTAAATAAGTACAAGGTATATTATTGCTTGCCATTGTTACCAGGGGTACATACGCTACTTATCACTGCATATTTGTTTCCACCTAGGACTCCTTTGCACCTGGGATTCTTACTGGCGAGCCTTCTTTTTCTAGCAGTGAACTTGTCCTGTGTGGTGGTTGCTCATGGCGACGTGCCCGAAGATCATCTCCGATGGATCACAATGGCTAGAGTGCTGGTTAATGATGGCCTTTTTGTAGCTTGTTCCTTTTCACTGGCTGCTAGCATCTTCAAAATTGCAAAAATGTCCTCTGCGAATGTCTACCTAGAATCTAAGGTAAATGATATTCCCGTGGTGGTGCTCCGTACGTAGACGAGCTCATTACAGGTTAGGGTTTAGTTGAACTTCTTTTTGCCCTCAATAGAGTTTTCTACCATTTCTACCTTGACTGTTTCTCTAGGTCAGGGGGAGGCCAACTCCTGCCCTCAAAGGCCACCAACAGGTCAGGTTAAGGAAATCCCTGCTTCAGCACAGGTGGCACACATGCGTGAGCCACCTGTGCTTAATCGAGGCTTTCCCCAATACCTAGCCTGTTGGTGGCCCTTGAGGACTGGAGTTGGCCGCCCCTGCTCTGGGTTATATACCAAACCAGTTATTCTTTACCCAATAAACTAACTACCTTTTTGGTCTCACTATATGTTGGACCATACTGTAATCTGGACGTGTGACAAATGCTTCTGGTTTGAAATGTACTGCCCTGCAGTTATGGTCAACTTGGTTCGTCTAATATGGTAGCCAAGGTGACAATTTTAACACCATAGCTCCCTAAAGTTGTATATTTAGGGGGGGCAGGGGTTTAAGTGTTGGCATGTTGTATACATTGTGCTCAAGTGTGTTTGTTTTGGTTTAGGGCACATCTGGGCGCCAGGCAGTTGCAATTGGTTCAATAATCATCTTACTCTATACTTCGAGGGCTTGCTATGACCTGGTGTTAGTTGCTATATCACCAGAAAACAACCCAAGTCCATTTAACTATGGCTGGCATGATGTGCCTGACCGTGTAAGTACTAAAACGGTTGGTAAACTTGCCTCTGTATTTTACTGTAAGACTTTTGTATTGCCACTTTAAAGGTTTCTTCTCTTTCATAAGCCTATGCTAAAATAAGTGTCTTAATTCCTATCTTTCTAGTACAGTATGTGACTGTAGTATGGTCCATTCACTAGTCTAGATGTCTATATAATAACGTACAAACTCCCCTCATGCATTGTGCACATGAATAAATAATTCATGTGTTTATGATGTACTGACCATATAAAGTCAAACCCATTTTGAATGGGTTTAGTAGGTTGTGTGGGGTTTCTTCCCCCCCGCCCCACTTACAATGCATTTCTTGAGCCAAAATGTTTAGGTATCTGGGATATAGGTTATCGATCTGAAGGAGCAGCTCTGTGAGTAAAGGCTCAGTCTAAAAACATTGTAAATTGTGCCTTGGGCAAGTTACTTTGTCTCCCAGTGCCTCAGGCACCAACATCATACACTCTAAGTTTGACGGGGCAGAGACCTGTGCCTGCAAAAATGATGTGCTGTGTACATTGTCGGTGCTGTACAAGAGAGAAACCTATTATCTAGGTTGCTCCAAGCAAAGGGCATCGTTTAAACTCCTCACTAAGGTATGCCAGGTGCTCCATGACACGACCCCTTTACTTTGAAAGAAAATGTAAGTTCCACAGACCCACCTCAAATCTACAATCCCAAAACCTTCAACTTCTTAAAGAACCCCAGATTCAAATGCACTAGTCGAGCTGGTCATGCATAGGGACCCAGGGAATGGGATGCCCTCCCCATATCCATCAGAAACAGACAACCCCACTTTCCGGTAACTGCTCTAGACTTGGCTCTTGGAAATCGTCTTTCCGAACCCAGATTTGATTCTTTGCTCCACCTTTTTTGGTGTTTTTTTTAAAAGGCGCATAGTAGCAGGGTTTGCTCTGTCTACGCTATACAAGACACTGGGATTGTGGGAAGTGCAGACTGCATAAGCCTTTCCTCCTCTCAAACTGATAAGGGGAGACTCTCTCACAGCACTGTACTGTCCCAAAAGCATTGTAATAAGCAGCTCGTGGCTGGAAAAGACTAGAAGGAAGTGGTGGCATATGAGGGCACCTTTTTATTATTTACTGTATTTATAAACCAATTGCAGGTCTGGTACCTCATTTTATCATCACTAGAATTACTGCCATCACAAATTACGTATGTAACGTGCTTATTTACACTTGTATCTTCAGGATGTTATGAAGGAAATTAACAGTCAAGAGTACCTGCTGTTTGGAATTGTTCTACTATTCTGGGAGCTTTTGCCAACGTGCTTGGTAGTATTTTTTTTTCGTGCACAGAGGTTTAATCAGAATCTGGTGAGTTTGATTATTTTGTCATCTTTCATGGTTTTTGAAAGCTGTTGTGCTTCTTCTTTTTTTCCCTCTTGGAACCTTGACGCATATCCATGTGACTGGTTGTATACATTAGCTTTTACTGTGTATATATAGTAACTTTTTTTTTTTTCCTAATTTTGCTATAGGCTGCAGCTGGTATGGTTAACAGTCAAAGCTTTGGGTCAAGAGCATTCTTTTTTGACAATCCTAGAAGATATGACAGTGATGACGACTTAACAAGACTTGCTGGGCCAAGAGCAGAAGGAGGGAGGTAAGTCTTAGAAGGCCCTGCTATTTCTACCTATCAAGTGAATGCAAAATAGGAATCTTTAGCTATTAGAGCAGGGATGGCCAACTCCAGTCCTCAAGGGCCACCAACAGGTCAGATTTTAAGGATATCCCTACTTCCGCACAGGTGTCGTGGGCTTCAACTGAGCCACTAATTGAGCCACCAGTGCTGAAGCAGGGATATCCTGAAACTGACCTTTGCGGGGGAGTGAGTCTTAAGAACTAGAGTATAGTATCGCTCTCAGCGGTTGATAGTGGAAAAGTATAGTATGAAGGGGACTTATTAACTCCTAGCAAGAATCGCAACTTCTCAATTTTATTTAATGATTAAAACCAATCACATTACCGTAAGTTGCAATAACATTCATAGCTGATGTAAAATATTGCATCAACCTACTATACTTTTTTATTTATTTTTCCCCCATGTTGATGTTTTGTGTCTTTTTACAAAGGCTTGTGGGCTTATTGTATAATTAACAAGATATTCTACTTCACATAGAGTACGATGTGTAAAGGCTGCCTTTTTCTGTTTTCAAGTCTGTCATCCACCCCACAAGCCTCCGGATGGTATGGATCCCTTTGTCCGAGTAGCAGCCGCGCTATTTCCCCACCTCCACAGAATGCGCGTCCAACAGGCACCCCGCTACTCTTCACGTGTGGAAATCTGGGCGCACAAACATTGGCATGATTGTCGCAACTCGCAGGACGAAGGAACTCCCATCTTTTGCAGCTGTCCGTGTGAGACAGTGAGCAGTGTGCGTCAATTTGTTTTTTGTTTAAGTTCAAGCGATGCTGCATTTGCATATACATTCCATGTTTAAGGCAATTAAAATATAACCATGGATCCTGGCAACATCTATAAGATTTTACTAGGGTACGATTTAACTGGGTTTGTCTTAAGTCTAAAGGCAGGTGTTCACTCCTGGACTTCTTCTAAATGGAAGTAGCCCTGCATTTGTGTACCTCTAATGTACTCCGATTGAGAGACTTATGTCAAAAAACATTGGCAAGGACAAATACACGATAGTCACTTGGGCAGTGCAAGAACCTCAACTTCACTGTCTCTATCCCTAATTTGATTCTTAATTTGGGATCCTATTAAAGATCTAATCTTACAAGTGTTGACTGTTTCACGCAGTGAACCAAAACTTCAGTATTACAAAATGTGGCAGGACTAATAAATAAGCTCATGGAGCTGGGTTAGTAAAGCATATGGGTGGGGAAATGTATCTACTTCTGAGGATGGACATTTTGTTTCAATGATAACGGATCTTGTTTAGTCTGAGTCGAGGCGGGCTACAACCGATACAAAAAAATAATCATTAATACATTGATTTAAAAAAAAATAATAGTTTTGAGCAGTAGCAGCTACCTAACTGTTTCCTAAATACTAGTTTACAAGATGCATAAAACGTGTAATTGAGTTAAGGGGTGTTTTTTTTTTTTTTTTTTTTTTTAATGTCTCCGTACAAGCAAGAAAAATACACCACCTTGTAACTTCTGCTTGTTATCTGAAGTTGGTAATGCTCTTATGTATTGCTTCTCCTACTATTGCAATAACATGGATGTCCTTTCCGTGTCCTTTTTATCCCATCTCCCCCCCACCCCACTATATCATCATGTGAATGACACTGGAAACGAACATGTTAACTTTTCAGAAGTTGGAGAGTAAATTGCATAGAGAATTTGCCAGGTTAAATTGAACACAATCTGACAAGTGGTGGATATTTGAAAACAAATTAAAGTAGTTGGTAAATAAGGGTTTTTATTGTTAATACTGCGGCTTTTAAATAGAACAATAAAATTTACTATGAGCTAGCCTGAGTTTAACTTGCGTAAGGGTAATTATTGGGCACAACTGAAGTTATAAGACTAAGCAAACCCCTACAATTAAACATTTAGTTAGACTGTACTAAACAGACTGATCAAGCTTTATATTAACTGTTTACCGAAGGAATTGTACCTGTAAAAACATGTGAAGAGGGTGTGTGAGTGGGCAATGCATTGCAAAGCTAGCCTCTCCAGCATTAAATGTGTATGAGCCCTAAAACATGGCACAGAACAGCTGTTTCACACTTACAATGCAACACTAGGTGTGCATACACAGTAAGAGGGGTTATAGAAAACATGCAGATAGTACTATATTGTCCTTACTGAGTGCCAGGGCTAATGTTTTTGCTAACGACATTGTTTACAATATTTTATAACATTGCACTGAGTCTGTATCTAATGTTATTGGGTGTAGGTTGGGGGGGGGTTTGTATGGTTTTTATCACTCCCATCAAAAAGACCTTAGTCAATAACCGCCATTTGTATTCATTCCCTGTCATGCATTCATATTTAAATGTCATTTTGGCAAATGTAGAGTAACAATAGCTGAACAGAATAGAAATAATGTCCCTTAGATCTCATGCTACAGACTTTGAAAAGCACAATGTAGTTTATGATGCAAAAAAATACATATTCAGGGACAGAAAAAATAGAAACTAGTGCCAACAGTGTTCTTCAAATTGTATTTGGTTTTTGGTTAATGTTTGCACATTTGTGAAAATGGAAACTGTTTTACTTGGTGTTTCTAGTCATTTGTGTATATTGTAGAAAGAATGTGCTGCTTTTGGCTCTTGCCAATATTGCAATTACAATGTTAAGCAGTGAGTGGAGAAATGGAAAATGTGGGATTTGGTGCAAAGCTTAACTCTGTAAATAGTTCCTTAAGAACTACAGCTCACGATGGTGCGAGAGAACACACATGCTTGTCTGGTCGTTGAAGAATGTTTGTTTGAGGCATTAGATCCCCTTTGGGGGAACACCTGATACATTTCAAGATATCATTGCGGCATCTCTGCCTTCAGCAGGAAACACAGTATCATTTCTCATCTTGTTATAAGGTGTAGTCAGACTTTACTAGTAGTTATAAGGATGAATTACAAAGAGCAGGCTGAAATGGTAAACAATTGGAAGGCCTTGCTCAAACTAGAATTGCATGTTGAGCTTTGCCCCCCCCCCCCCCCCCCCCCCATTGTGTAACATGATCTAAAGTAGTTTGAGATGCATTTGTAAGTAGCAAATGAGTTATCATTGCACAACAATTCAATGATAAAGAGCTCTGTTGCAGCAAGAGCTTAAATAAAATGGATCCAGTGATATGTAATACGGTCTCTGTTGAATTGCAGCAGGACTGGTTTTCATCAAGGAGACCTATTTACAATTTCTACTATAAGCACATTATTTAACTGGAACAGGTGTGCACTTTTACACTGCTGCATTTTACCAACAATTTGTTCGTGTTACTCCAACCGCCTAAATGAAAACCTTTGTACAACTACAATTTAAACACGGCATAAGCTTGCACTAGAAAGACCTAGCAAATATGGTCCCAATGTTGCTGTATTGGTGACTTCTTGTTTGATCGTTCCTCTGTTTAGGGCTAGGTTTAGATGAGGGGTGCTCCACTTATTGAAGGGAGCACCGCTGGTTTAGACCATGCCTTAGATTGTTACACCAAGGTCTAGCAAATCTCCCTTCACCAAAGAGTAAAATATTGTAAGTGGTCAATTTTTACTTGTTTTGAAGCACTTTAAAGGTGTACAGAGGATGGGGGAGTTAATACTAAAAAAAAAAATAAGCTATGAGCTAATTTCCCTCTTGCACTGGAGCACTTAATTTCATAGTTCTTCCTTCATACAATTACTAGACTAAGGCAGCGAGTTGTTAATTGATGTATACTGCCAAGGCTAGGATGTACTTTTTTTTAATACCAATGTGGTAGGGAATTTGTTTTAACTGAAAGATAAGCCTAAGGAATAGATTTGTATTGCTGTCAATGTAACAGGTACTTAATGTGTAGAATTGCCTTTCATACTTTGTTTGCATAGTTTAACCAGTGTTTCCTGAGCTACTGTGTAACCAGCTATTCACTGGGTTGAAAATTGTAAAGTGGCAAATGAATGTACCAATATTGTTCACTAAACTGTAAGCACTACCATGTTGAAATAAAGTTATCTGCACTTAAGTGACGTCTGTTCTAATTTCAGCATACACCCAGGGGTTTCTGGACTGAAAGCTTAAGCTTTCTTATTTTCAAATATAAAACAGTGCAAAATCTGATCAACATTCTGGTTATTGATTGGATGGTGTAAGGCAGACAGGCAGAGATATACAAAGAAGAATACATATTAAAACAAACAGCTGTTCCAGTAGGGGTGACTGATTTAGCATAAAAAGAAAACCAATCCTTCCCTGGTCATTTTAAGTGTGATCCAGGATACTAAACAGAACAATTGCATGTTAAGTGTGCTAGTTGTGAATCCATGTTTGTTAATGGGGTTGGCTAATAAAAGAATCCTGAGAGGTCTTACAAGTAATGGATAGATATCAGTAAACAGACTTCTGGTTGATTTTTATTTGGGCAACTTATCCAAGTAACCAAAGCTTAAGCTGGACTGCAGTGTTAGCCGTACTTGTTCAACATGCATTTTGTAATGATGGGTGTTTTGTTACAGAACAAATCAATTAGTGTTGGGTGATGGTTCTTCTATAAACTGCAACTGCACCATTGCATAAATATCACTATTGACATCAATAGGGGTTTCCATAGGATTGCATCGTATGAAGGCCAAAGTATAAGGTTGTCTAAGTTGCCTTTTGGCCAAATCATGAGTCTATTGCTATAGACCAGGGGAGCTCAACTCCCTCCACACCCCTCTCCCCAAAAAATAGGTTTTCCCAGCTTCAGCACAGGTGGCTGTTTGAAGGCTGTGATTCATTTTGAAATCTCTTTACACATGTACAGGTTACCTATTCTAAAGCAAAATCAGTGAGTTTTAAATTGATGCAAAAGTTTTGTGCAACATTAGAATGTTTTTTTATTATACAATATACACAGCAGGTTTGTTAAAGAACGTGGCACATTCACAAGTTTGTTTAAACAAATGATAGGTCCATTTCACAAAATCAATGTGCAAAGTCTCAGTACCGCAAATTAACATTCCACACAGGGCAGAGTGATATTTTGTCAATGTAAGGTCGTGATAAACCTTCAAACATCCTTTAGTAGCTTCCTGAAGTTCTCCAATTCTTTAACACTTGTTGAAATCCTGCGAACAGAGTAGATCAAAAAATGGTTTAAGCACAGAACTAGGTTGGTTTATAGGTTTCTTCAAAAAAAAAACATGGAAGGAAATGAGCCCATATGATTGCATAGAATGTTTAAATACAAGGTGAACTTACAGATCCCAGGATAAAAGCAGGGCATCTCTGGAGCTGAACCCCATTTACCGCTGTTGGGGGGGCCCCCCTGCTTCCAGAGATTCCCCAGTTGGGGGTGCTAGTAGCCACTCCAGCTGATCTTTAAAGTGCCAACATCACATGGGCCAATAGGAAGTGGAACCTAATGACGTCACAGCTTCCGATTGGCCCGCAGGGCACAGGAGCTTTGAAAAAAAAAAAATGGCCATGTGATCCCTGCTAGCCAAGCGGAGCAGCCACCGGCACCCAGTTTAGCAGTATCTGCAGAAGCAGGGGGTCCCCGGAGCTGAAATGAATGTGGAAGTTTGTATTGTTTGCATCGGAGCAAGCATTTCTGCCATTGTGTCAGCATTTTAGGACTGATTTTTTTTTTTTTTAAGGGTGTACAGGAAACTGCAGCTTTTCAAGAGCGGCACAATCGTCAGTGCAAGAAAAAGTTTCAGGTAGGCAACTCTAGCCCAGGGGTCTCGAAACCTGTCAAGAGCCGCACACAGGCCAGCTTTTATGGATATCCCTGTTTCAGCACAGCTGGCTCAATCAGGGGCCCAGTTGAGCACTGAGGCACTGATTGAGCCACCTGTGCTGAAACGGGGATATCCATAAAACCTGGCCTGTGTGCGGCTTTTGAGGACAGGTTTCGAGACCCCTGCTCTAGCCCAACCAGCGGAATACCCTAAGCCAGGGGTGTTCAACACCAATCCTCAAGCCTCCCCACCTCCAACAGGTCAGGTTCTCAGGATATCCCTGCTTCAGAACAGGTGGCTCAGAGGCTCAGTATTGGACTGAGCCGCCTGTGCTGAAGCAATATCCTGAAAACGACCTGTTGGGGGACACTGGAGCCGAGCCCCCCCCTGGGTTATGCATATGGAACAGAAATGGGATAGCTGAAGAATAGAGGAGCTTTGTTCTAAGAATATTGAGAAACTAAGGCCATAGAGAGGGATGGGAAAAGGGCTATAAAAATAGTGTGGACTGCCATATTTGAGCTACAAAATACATTTTGGCATGCCATTCTCTCCATAAAAGTTGTATAAGTTATAACCCTACAAAATAACCATTTGTATAAAATACTTTCACCCAAAAACATGTAGTGTTTTTTGGAATTACTAAAAAAAACAAAAAGGGTTAGAACTTCACAAATGTAATTAGTTAGATTCATAAACCCAGAGGGACTTGCAATACATCGCAATGGTGTTAAAGTTGTGCTTCAGTGAGTACTGGAGTATTAGGTGATATCTATTGTTAGCCCAAATTAAAAAAAAAAGGTATAAGAGAAGCTTTCGAGAGTTCTCCTCTCTTGCTCAGGGCATTGATACCGAGTCACAATCTTGCCATGAGCTGAACACAGCAAAGATCTGGAATGGAATTAATTTTAACCGTCTGATGAACACCAACCATCCAAAAGCGTTCAACAAAGCCACAATTTCTTGCCGCGTAAGCTGGAATCCGTAGGGCAGGCCGCGTTCTGGGAGGTTCGCAATTTGTGTCTCAGAGAATAGGATTTTTAGAGCTGTGCCGAGGCCTTGAGTCTGTAACATTAAAAAGGAACGTCAATTTCCAAAACTAAAAATAAAATATGGTTCATCTGCCAAATGGAAAAAAAAATGCTGGGTTTCCTAAACTACTCCTGCCCTAATTTCCAAAAGATCTGGCAGCCATGGATCCTACACAAGTATCCCCGGTCTGCAATCCCACTGTATTATGCTTTAAATGCCCCATGTGAGACCTCCTAAGGCCAAGGGGATGAGGCGTCTTCCCCCTCAGCCAGGGAACCACTATGTAACAAAAAAGAAACTTGGGTTGTAGAGGTTCTGTTTAATATTGTCATGCACTCCACGATTTCTGTATAAATGTACAACTCTTTCAATTTATTGACTGATGGTTTGTATGTATGTCTTTATTTATACAGCACCATCAATACATAGCGTTTCACAGCAGCAATACACGTGACAATCATATAAATTACAAATAACATCATGAGAATAAGTGCTTCAGACATAAAAGTAACATTTAGGAAAAGGAGTCCCTGCTCCGAAGAACTTACAATTTAATTGGTTGGAGGAACAGATACAGTAGGAGTGGGTTCTGGTACGTGTGTCTGCAGGGGGCAGAGCTTTATGTATCAGGTGTATAATGTTAGCCACGGAGCTACTCATATGCTTCGTTAAGCAGGTGTGTTTTAAAGGTGGGTCTTAAAGGTGGATAGAGAGGGTGCTAGTCGGATATTGAGGGGAAGGGCATTCCAGAGGTGTGGGGCATTGAGTGAGAAAGGTTTAAGGCGGGAGAGAGCTTTAGATACAAAGGGGGTAGAGAGAAGACATCCTTGAGCAGAACGCAAGAGTGAGGATGGTGCATAACGAGAAATTAGGGCTGAGATGTAAGGAGGGGCAGAAGAGTGTAAAGCTTTAAAAGTGAGGAGGAGAATTGAGTGTGAGATGCAGGATTTGACAGGAAGCCAGGAGAGGGATTTCAGCAGGGGAGATACTGAGACAGATTTAGGAAAGAGTAGAGTGATTCTGGCAGCAGCGTTTAGGATAGATTGTAGGGGAGACAGGTGAGAGGCAGGAAGGCCGGACAGCAGGAGGTTACAGTAATCAAGGCGGGAGAGAATGAGGGACTGTGACAGTTTTAGCAGTCGAGCAACAGAGGAACGGGTGTATCTTTGTTATATTGCGGAGGAAAAAGCAACAGGTTTTAGATATGTTTTGAATGTGAGAGGAATCGAGTGTGACCCCTAGGCAGCGTGCTTGGACTACTGGGTGAATGATCGTAGTTCCAACAGTAATGTGGAAGGAGGTAGTAGGGCCAGGTTTGGGAGGAAGTGTAAGGAGCTCTGTTTTTGCCATGTTAAATTTAAGTCGGCAGAGGGCCATCCAGGATGATATCGCAGAGAGACATTCAGAAACATTGGTCCGCACAGCAGGTGTAAGGTCGAGTGTTGAAAAGCAAATTTGTGTCATCAGCATTGTATCTCCCGGACTGCATCCCTACCCCCTCCTAAATTTCTTAATTGTACCTTCCCCAACCGCTTATTTTCCCCCTATGGAAAATTTCAATAAAGGTTGTTAAAAAAAAAAACAAATGTAAAAAAGGAATTACAAACATGTATTTGTGATATCGAGCAGCCCACAAGCCTACGTCAGATTAACTCACCTGAAGCTTTCCCCACAAGCCTACGTCAGATTAACTCACCTGAAGCTTTCCCCACAAGCCTACGTCAGATTAACTCACCTGAAGCTTTCCCCACAAGCCTACGTCAGATTAACTCACCTGAAGCTTTCCCCACAAGCCTACATCAGATTAACTCACCTGAAGCTTTCCCCACAAGCCTACGTCAGATTAACTCACCTGAAGCTTTCCCCACAAGCCTACGTCAGATTAACTCACCTGAAGCTTTCCCCACAAGCCTACGTCAGATTAACTCACCTGAAGCTTTCCCCACAAGCCTACGTCAGATTAACTCACCTGAAGCTTTCCCCACAAGCCTACGTCAGATTAACTCACCTGAAGCTTTCCCCACAAGCGGCATTTAAAGCATCCAACGCATTCCATTATTCTTGAAATGTTTCTAAAACGTTGTCTAAAATCCTCCTTGGGAATAGAAAAAAAAGCTGTGTGTGCTGTGCACGCGCATAGTAAGTGAAACTTCTTTGACTTTTGTCACAGAAATTGTGTTTGTAAGATGTTTTAATTAAAAATCAAAATACAATTTCATTGACAAAATGCAAATACATTTTGACTTTGAAGGTGCATGCTCGGCACACATCCCCTGTATTAGCTATTTGCACTAGGTGTGAATTCCTCGTGCGTGTGACTGTGTGCGTGTGACTGTGTGTGTGTGTGACTGTGTGTGCGTGTGACTGTGTGTGTGTGCGTGTGACTCTGTGTGTGTGCATGTGTGACTCTGTGTGTGTGCATGTGTGACTCTGTGTGTGTGCATGTGTGACTCTGTGTGCGTGCATGTGTGATGTATGCGCACCTCACGTCACCCCCCTGCACCTCAGGTCACCCCCTGCACCTCAGGTCACCCCCCTGCACCTCAGGTCACCCCCCTGCACCTCAGGTCACCCCCTGCACCTCAGGTCACCCCCCTGCACCTCACGTCACCCCCCTGCACCTCAGGTCACCCCCCTGCACCTCAGGTCACCCCCCTGCACCTCACGTCACCCCCCTGCAGCTCACATCACCCACCCCCCTGCACCTCACATCACCCCCCGGCACCTCACATTAACCCCCTACACCTCCTCACCTCACATCACCCCCCGGCACCTCACATCACCCCCCTTCACCCCCTCACCTTCTCACCTCCCCTCACCCCCTACAACTCCCCTCACCCCCTGCACCTCCGATCACCCCCCTTCACATCACCCCCCTTCACCCCCTCACATCACCCCCCTTCACCCCCTCACATCACCCCCCTTCACCCCCTCACATCACCCCCCCACATCACCCCCCCCATCACCCCCCCCATCACCCCCCCCATCACCCCCCCACATCACCCCCCCACATCACCCCCCCACATCACCCCCCCACATCACCCCCCCACATCACCCCCCCACATCACCCCCCCCTTACCTCCCCCTCACCCGTAGCTGTTTTTCCAAACTTTAAAGGGGCATTCCAAGCAATATTAGAGCAATAATAGTATTAGAGAATCCTTTATTTTTTTATTTTAAATTCCACTTGTAATGCCATTTTTGCAACACTTTCCTGTTTCTGATCATTTGTTGCCAATGTTCCCAGCAGTCTGAGCTGCAAGCTGTAACAATAGATAATGTTACCTTAGGCTGAGGTCCCGTTGCACGCGTCCGCACGGCTGGCTTGCTTGCCGGCGGCGCGTGCAACTCGCTGTACCGCGATCTGCGGTCTACAGGCTGCTTTTCTTGGAGCGGGGGGGGGCGTGGCCAAACGGGTCGGGGGGGGCGCGGCCATGACGGGAGGGGGCGCGGCCATGACGGAGGGGGGCGGGGTCCAAAACAAAGCAGGGCTCACAGCACTGCAGCAGCTCCACACACTAGCTGGCTTGCCATTCGTTGAAGGGAGCCAGTCTATGATTGGCCCCTTCGCGTACCATGTGACGCGTTGCAGCAAGAGAACACCATTCTCTCGTGTCTCCTGCTGGCTACCGCGTCACAGCATGTAGCAAGTTAGAAGTGAGGAGGGACTGGGACCCGATCGTGAGTTCAAACAGGAATGGTAAGTTGAGCTCACGTCGCCGCCCGCGCACACGGGCGCAGCGGGTCCCAGCCCTTAGTAATATCAGGATACATTGTAGCTGCTGAGTTACACCGACTGAAGGATTGATTGAAACTGAAAGGCGGCCATTTAGTGAACTCTAGGAAGCAGGATCTTTGCTGATCAATCACGGGAGAATTAAAATCAATCGGCAGCTTAGGTAATACAGTTTCAATAAAAGGCTGCAATTATTAAATTAAAATATTTAAGTGCTGCTTGGATTGCCTCTTTAAAAAGGAATGCACACGCCTCCCCCACAAAAAGTATTTTTTTTAATACATGGTTAAAACATGCACCACTTTTTTTGCAAAAAAAATTAGTTGGAAAATACAAAAAAAAAAAGTTAGTTTTTAATATTTTATAAAAATCCAAAACAAACACCGAGTTTTGGCAAAACAAACATTTCAGTAGAAAAATACACCAGCGGAAAAAGCCCACAATTACTACAGAATGGAACGAGACCACCCAAATATTAACATTTTTTCAGGTGAGGGCAATTGAAGGTGACCCGGTTTAGCAAAACATGTGAGAATGTCTTTAGTGTGGGAAAAAAACATAAACCCCTCAAAAAACACACCCCCAGATTTAAAATCTTGTTCACGTGCTGCACATGTGTAGTACCCGTTCCGACCTGGTATTACTATATGCACTTAAACAATATTTTGAACTAAAATAACATTACTTGGCATCACGCTGGAGCTCTAGGAGGCGCGCGTTTGTTTCCCTGTCTTTGGTGTTGTTTCCTGTATACAGCAGGAAACCCGGACAGTCGCACAATGGCAGAACTTTGGAAAGGGCCCGCAGTTCTATCAGATAAATAAAATACAGGTTCTGCAGCCTCCTCGGGCCTTCGTTCTGTGTAAGGGCCGCATCAAACCGCTTCTGAAACTCGGTCACGTTGGGGCCCCAGGTCTTCTCAAGCCAAGTGTCTAAAATAAAATTGCGAAAATAAAGAAATTAGAATGAACTAGACTAGTAACAAAGGGCTGAAGGATTGGCTCAGCGAACCTGGTTCAGTTCCCGCTGTCAGCTCCTCGTGACCTTGGGCAAGTCGCTACCTCCCTCAGGCAGCGCAAACAGATTGTAAGCTCACCTGGGCAGGGACTGTAACATTCCTATGTGCTGCTCACATTCGCATTGGGTGAAAAGCTCTATATGAAATAAAGTTATTATTAACAGAAAGCCCCGCTGATCCTGCAACTGTGAATGGATGTAACCCTTGGCTACAAAGTCATCAAATGCAAAGCCAATCAATCACGTTTCTTCAGCAATCCCACATAGGTGTATATAACCAGTCTGACCAGAATACAAGTTTATGGAATGGCTGCCGAGCATTGTTGCTTTGTTGCCCAAATACATGACAGCAAATTCTGTGATTATTTGGCATAATAGCCACGTAGATATTCTATGCTGCATACGGGGTTTATTACATTGACATTACATGTCATTTTCTGAACACATTAGGGAATTTACATTATCATTGCATTTATTTTTCTATAGTAATCCTTGAAACAATTCTGCTAATAATTGTGCTTACCCTGCAACAAATATTGTGCACTCAGATGAATATTAATGCTTGCGTGTAATCCAGAAATAAGTCTGTAGAAGGCTCTTTTATCTACACAAAGTCCTAAAAGAAAAGAATAAATAGTGATTGAAATACCTAAAGTGTAACGAGCCTTATTTTTTAAAAAGGCAATCCAAGCGGCACTTAAAACATATATACATACAGCCTTTGATTACCTTTATTGAAAACTAATTACCTAAAATGCCGATCTATTAGTTCTCCCGTGATCGATGGGTGCACTAAATTGCTGCCTTTCAGTTTCTATCAATCCTTCGGTCAGTAACTCAGCAGCTACAATGTATCCTGATATTACTAAGGTAAAGTTATCTATTGTTACAGTTGCAGCTCAAACTGCTGGGAATATTGGCAACAAATTATCACAAAAACTGAAAAGTGTTGCAAAGATCTTTCACTTCGGAGGAAGTTTGATAAAAAACCTGCTATAAAAATCAAAGGATGCTCATTATATCCAAACTCATGAATAATGGCATTAAGAGTTGAATAAAAATAAATAAAAAATAAATGTATTAAGTATTAGCCAATACTATAGAACCAATTTATAAAAAAAAAAAAAATATTTATTTTTTCAAAACACACAACATGTAGGATATTGCATGGACTGCTCCTTTAATATCAAGCCTATAAACAATGCAATATTTGAGTGATTTAATAACCTTCAGCAGCAAAAAGTCATTTAAGATACATACCAAACTTCCTCTATTTCAATATTTTGAAGGAAAACATCAATACATTTCATGCAATTTCCTACATTTTAAAGTGGCAGTGAGCATAAGACTAATTACCTCTAGCACAGGAGGGGGAGGGGACCTAAACTCCAGTCCTCAAGCCCCCCCAACAGGTCAGGTTTTCAGGATATCCCAGCTGCAGCACAGGTGGATCAATCAGAGGCTAAGTCAAAGATTGAGCCACCTGTGCTGAGGCAGGGATATCCTGAAAACCTGTCCTGTTTGGGGGGGGGGTCATTGAGGACTGGAGTTGTACACCCGTGCGCTAGACTGTAAGCTCCCCCAAGCAGGGACCCTCATTACCTCTCTGTATCCGTGTGTGCGTGTTTGTCCGCGCCTGTATGTAACGGTTTATGTTTTGGTAATATGCATAACGCTGCACCCATTGTACCACGCCGCGGGATATGAATATGTATAATTATACTAATGGCAACCAATACCTCGCCTGAAAAACCAAAAAGAAATCATTTGATTACTGCCGTGTATCCGACAGTGATGCTTACCTTCAAGCCAGCTAAAAAACATCTTTCCTGCAGATAGAGTAAAAATGTGTGAGTTATGTTCTGTACAACATGGAAACATTTAAATAGAGATTTTTTTTATTTATTTTTTTAAGGTGTAATTAAGTGGTTTTAGCATTTAAAACCATGTTTGTGTATTTTTGTATGTCTTATTATTCAAGTATATTAGTGTTATGCTAATATGATTTTCCCCTGTCACTCTTTTTTCTGTAACCCAAATTTCAAAAGTTCAATTAAAAAAATTGGAAATAAAAGCATGTTCTGTTTGCCGGCCGCATACACAGGGAATGCATCGGATGTGCTGGATTTCCAACCCTTATTGCATGGTCAGATTAGTGTTAAAACTGAACAAAAAGCTGGTTTGAAGGTGTAAAGCCCCCTCCCAAAACCACAGCAACAACTGACGTCTTGCATGTGATCTTATTTTTACAATCATTCTGTAAATATAACCGATATCACAGATTCCACAAGTTCAGGACATTATAAATAAAGTTCCTTGTTAAAATGATACTTTACAGCTCCTAACGTTTTATGTCCGAAGCGCTTATTCAGTGTGCTCTAATATTGTCACGTGTATTGCAACATGCCATATATCTGGATAGCGCCATACAGTATAAAGATATACACCCCAATATTTTTTTTAAACAGCTTAAAATACGTATTTCTTCGTATATACTCACCTGTTCAATATAAAAACAATTGTACAGTGAAACAGTCATACAGAAAGAATATGGTGGTAACAATAATTTGTGTTGCATTGCAGCGGTGCTTAGCACCAGTCCTCAAGCCCCCTGCACCCCCGCCAAAAAAAGGCCAGGTTTTCAGGATATCACAGCTTCAGCACAGGTGGCTCAATCAGACCCTGCTTCAGCACGGGTGGCTCAGTCTTCAACTGAGCCACCTGTGCTGAAGCAGGGATATCCTGAAAACCTGACCTGTTGGGGGGCTTGAGGACTGACGTTGAGAAACACTGTTCTAGTATTGTCACCATGACTGCCAACACCGTGAGGGTCATTTAATAAGCCCACCCAACTGAACTGTGGCCTACCCAGAGAGACCACCAGATTTAGCAGAGGAAGTCGTTGCTTTCAATGGGACTCCTTTACTGTGATAAACATGGGGCTGATATTTGAGCAGATTCTCCCGGCTGTAAAAACGGAACCCTCTGCCAAAACAGATAGGGGACGCCAGCGGTGAATAGGCGGAGAAATTGCCTGTCATAGATCCATTTCCCTTACATACCTTCACTTTCCCCTAAAAAAAATCAAAAATGAAAAATAAAGTATGAGAATACACGAGTGACAGATTTAATTATCTGCAATAAAAGCCGTTCTCTTGTAATTCTGGATTTAGGTGGATTAGGCAAAACGAGAGGTTGAGCCTCTTTAAGAAGTGAAGTGGATAATTAATAACTGATCTAGAGCAGGGGGGCTCAACTCCAGTCCTCAAGACCCCCCCAACAAGTCAGATTTTCAGGATATCCCAGCTTCAGCACAGGTGGCTCAATCCGTCTCTGCTTCAGCACAGGTGGCTCAGTCTAAGACTGAGCCACCTGTGCTAAAGCAGGGACGGAGTGAGACACCTGTGCTAAAGCTGGAATATCATTAAAACCGGACCTGTTGGGGGGTTTCAGATATACTCTGAAATGTGCAAGCAGCAAGTTAATATGTGCATTAATACAAATACATAATGTATACTAGTACAAAATGATGTTCCATCTGCATATGCAACAATAATCAAGTAACAATAGAATGCTTTTAAAGCAACAGTGCTTATTTGTGATCCGATGTAGAGAGCCTGATGTCAGAAAGCCAGATAAAGTATGATTAAACTTTTGCAACAGTCTTTAAACAGGATCTCTGTAGAGAACAGGGACCCAATATTTACTTCCGGCTGTTCCTAAACACCTTGAATGCCGGACCCTCAGATCAAACCCCTATAGGTCTTTACCTGCTTTGTGCTGCGAGGGAGGGGGAAGCAGAGGCAGACAACATACAGTACCAATTATCAGACTAAATTTAACATGTCTTCAACCTCGCCTACTAGGTAAGAAATTCAACATTGTGGGCAAATGCCTTGTAGGGTTTGGGCTACCTTAATGCCTCAGGTGTCTGAAACCAATTGGAGGCTACGAGTGTGTAGAGATGCTTTGAATCATACAAGGGTATTCACTTTCTTTTATCTTTTTGCGTAAGACTATTTACCTCGACCAGACGCCAGTGGATTTAAAGGCTTTTTAATTGCTCGTGGCCTACAAGAAATGAAGATAAAAGCTCAGTGAATAATCAGCACAACACTATAAATTACAGTGTGGGATTCATCACCCACCGAGACTGTGATGGCAGATACAATAGATAGTTGGACATCTTTTTAGATACATGGGAAGGATGTAGATCCAGGGAGTAATGTGATTGCCGTTATTTGGAGTTAGGAAGGAGTTTATTTTTCCCCTTATGGAGATATCATTGGATAATGTGTCACTGGGGTTTGTGTTTGCCTTCCTCTGGATCAGTAAATACAAATATAGGATAAAGTATCTGTCGTCTACATTTAGCATGGGTTAAACTTGATGGACGTACGTCTTTTAACAACCTCATCTACTATGTAACTATGTAACTATGTAACTATGTAACACATAACAGTGTTTGCGCTTTCAGACGGTTTCCCCAGAAGACACAGACACGTTGCAGATCAACACTAACACAGTAATGGGGGGAGGAACATGTTGTATAATGATTTTATATCTGCTATTATGAAATTAACTTCATTTTTTAAATTGGAGTACTAATTACTCAGGTCAGTGTGGTCAGTATGGTACAAAGTATGCCTATTTTTTTAGTGCATTGAAACACGCCCTCTTACTGACGTACTTGAAACAGTTTTCCTCATATATGCTATTCCAGACCTTCCAGGCACCAGATCCTTTGTAACCCGTGTACCGTTCGGGATTAAGCAGCAAGTCGACGTATTCTGCGTCGGGGGACTCTTCATCTGTGAAGATAGAAATATATGCAGCCATAAGCAGCTTCAGTTACACGGGGAATACTTCTGATACTCCTACAAGAGAATGTGTCATTTTAAGTGTTATAGTACTTTATCTATATATAGTCGTTACTCAATAGCAGGCAATTAGTGAGCATCAATTGGAGCCGTGTTTCTCAACCAGGGTGCTAAGTAACCCAGGGGTGCCTCAGACTAGCCCTAAGGGTGCTCGGCAGAAAGGAAGTGCTTTTACAGCATGAACCCAAATGCTGTCATCGTTTATGAATGTATTACATTTAAAATAAACTGAATTTTAGAATTATATTTGCAGTCAATGATGAAACACGAATTGGAAGTGTAAACTTAGGTTGTAATCAGATACTTTTGTTTTTAGTTTCTATCCAGTATACAGTAATTGGAGCTGGAAAATGAGAGCATTGGTCAATGATGGGGTGACCCCAGCAACTAGTGCATCTCAATAGTGGTGCCATGTGGGGGGGGGGGTACAAAACACCAAATTAAGCAAAGAAAACGAAAGAATCCAATTGATGGATATGGAGCCGATTAGTACCACTTTGGTCTGTTTGGCAGCTGAGATTGAGAAATAATCCCCCATTGTGTCAATCTGATACAGATCACAGGATGGTTGTTGAATCTAAGATATCTATGGTTCCAAGTCTCTCCCAGAGGCAAAACACACACACACACACACACACACACACCATATTCTATGGGGTCCCTGAAGGCCAAAAACACTGCCCAAGATGGATCAAAGAAAACAACCCTATGGATGTCAACTGAACCTTTTATTTGATGCATACGGTGCAGTTCTTTCCCCCAGAATGGCTCCACTTTGGCCTTGATACATATGCCCAGGACTCGACAAATGCACTTGCTCACAGCGAGGGCATTTTTCCCGCTGTCAAGTGTCACCTGTGGCGTCTCCCGCCATTCTCCTGCTACTTGCGATTGTCTCCCCTGCAGCTCCTGTGAAAATGGCTGCGAGGCGTCAAATGATGCTGCGCTGCCATGACAACGGGATGCTACGTGACGTTGCCATGACAACTTCCCACCACGTGACGTCTTAACGTCGCGTAGCGTCCCATTGTCATGGCAAGTCCCATTGTCATGGCAACGCAGCATCTTTTGACGCCACGCAGCCATTTTCACAGGAGCTGCAGGGGAGAATTGCAAGTTGCAGGGGAGAAGCATGAAAATGGTGGGAGATGCCGCATCCCACCGCAGGTAAGATTCATGAGGCGGGTGAGGTTTTTGGGGGGGTTGACTGTTTTGGGCGAGTGCTTTTTGGTTTTAGAATTTGTCGTGCCCTGTATATGCCCCTATAGTTTCAGAGCTTTACAATATGGATCTAAAGCAGAGAAACAGAAATACCATCAGCTTCACAAAAGTTGGTTGAAGAATCGTCATGTTTGGCCCACTGCATTACAGCTTCCTGCGCTTCTTCACTAGGAGCGGGAACAAATTACACACGTCAGCTACTGCTTCAAAAAGTGCCGCCATGGTTAGCAAGAACAAACCAAAGGCGGCAGCGGCAGCGGCAGCGGCAGCGGCAGCGGCAGCGGCAGCGGCAGCGGCAGCAGCACACAGCTAGGAAGTGTACAGCTTACTCTGTAACTGTTGTAGCATCACAGCAGGTACATCCAGGTAACATTTCAGAGCACTATGCTCTTCAGATCTATGTACAGAAGGGCTCGGTACCCCGAAATGCCTGGATGCTACAATAGATACACAGCAAGTGGTTGTACTGCACTTGCTGCCTCCTTTGGTTTCTTCGTACATAGACAGGATTTCGCTTTGGGATGCCAGGATCCATGAGGATGGAGCAACAGGACGGCTTAGGCCCGGGCCATGGTGCCGTCGCCCGTGCGGAGGCTGTCCATGGTGGACGGGCCGTGGGGGGCGTTCATAGGGGCGTCGGCGAACTGCTCACATGACCTGCGTGTCGCTCCAAGAAATCAGTTTCAACTGACTTCTTGCTCAACGCGAGCCCCCTTCTGCCTCCACGTTCTATGGGCGCGATCGATGCCTTAAGGCAGCGGTGTGCAAACTGGGGGGCGCGGGGTTTTACAGAGGCCCCGCGCGCTTCCCGAAGGCACTTAAATTAAGTGCCGGGGGGAGCTGCAGGGCCTCTGTAACCCTTTACTTACCTAGGCTCCGGCGGCTTCCTTCCTGCGTCGCCATGGCAATGCGGCATCAAAATAACGCCGCGAGGTCATGTGACGTCACGTTGCTATGGCGTCATGACGCCAGAGCGCAGGTAAGTGGGGCTTAGGGGGGGGCGCGGGAGTGAGGGGACCGCCGGCAGGGGGGCGCAGGGAAAAAAGTTTGCGCCCCCCTGCCTTAAGGCAATCTGATTGCGCCCGTGCGGACGCCTCCGCGCGGTCTCCCACCCCACGGACTCAGCCCTACCCTTCAGTGGACCAGTGATTACTGGAGCACCACGTGTAGGATTTACAAGTGAGACGTCATATAGAAACAAACCTCAGTGATGCATCGACGGCTCCAAGTCGCTTTGCCTTTTCACATTCATCGTCTGCGCCACTCCCATGACTTGCCTTTTCGGTGCACTGACGTAGAGATAAAGGCTTTAAATCAACGCCCGTAACCAAACTTTAAGAGATCCTACTGGCAGCAGCACACTTCTCTTCCCCATCGCATGCAGGGACAACAAGATGACTACACATTGCATAGCGCAGGGGCGGCCAACTCCAGTCCTCGAGGGTCACCAACAGGCTAGGGTTTATGGATATCCCTGCTTCAGCACAGGTGGCTCAATGAGTGGCTCAGTCAACGGCATACATTTTCATGGTATGTATGTGTTTATTTACATAGCGCCATCCATGTACATGGCACTTCACAACAGTTATACGCGCAACATAACGTAACAATGGAAACACGCGCTTTAGACATAAGAGTAACAATAGGAAAAGTTGGTCCTGTCCCGGAGAGCTTACAATCTAAGTGCACCCTTTCCTTGCATGTGGGAAGAACCTTCTCTATACTGTCTGCAATGAACTGTTCCACGAGTTACTTACAAATAAGGATAGTTAGGAATTTCGATTGTAACCAATATTATACAAATTGTGCAATGAGCTGGAGTTTCAGAGCTCTGTCCTCCATAATTCAGTCCGTTTAACACTATATATTAACCCTTACACTGAAATAAAGTGAGAGAAGAGCGAGATTCCTTATTGATCCATAAGAAGGCTTCTGGATAAGTGCTGTGTACAGTAGGAGTGAGAAGCTTGCTCAGGCAATTGGGTAACTGGTGCAGAAAGTATTAGAACTGATGGGTATTGAAGTTACATGAGACAAAGCTGCATATTGAGTTGCACAGAATAAGGTTTGCAGAGATTTTAATCATTCTTATAGTACCCTCACCTTATAGACTGAAGACACAAGGCCAAAGGGAACTTCATTCTTAAAAACAAATTAAAAGCACCTTCATTTACAATTTATTAAATACAACCACAGCCGTTACTCTGAAATCAGGGGGGGGGGCAACAGGTCAGGTTTTCAGGATATCCCTGTTTCAGCACAGGTAGCTTAGTCGATGGAGCCACCTGTGCTGAAGCAGGGATATCCTTAACATCCACTCCTGCACTAAAATGAACAATTCCAAAACACTGGTGAGCTCCTGCCCCTGGAAACGTTCTGCCCCTGGAATAATGCAGACATCAATATCCGTACTTGGCAGCTCGTGACGTTGGATGTATTCTTTTAATGTTTGCATAATAGAAATTAAAATTACAGCTGATACAGAACCCAATCTATACTGTACGATAATACACGCAGGGTGATGGCGGTCTTCAGTGGGCATGGAGAACCACATTTATACAATCAAGGTATACACGTGTTATCGAGAGTTCAAACACTGCGGTCTCCCTGCGCTAGTTCTTGGGAATACAGAGGTTCCTGCTGCTCATTTAGGAAAAGCCCGATGGCCGCTGTGAAAGACTCCGATTTACTAATAAGAATAAACTTATTCAAACAGTTCCATAGAGTTAGATGAAAATCCTTTGGGGATAATGTATTTTTTGCAGGTAGTGACCGGCGTTAGAACACAAGATGTACACATGAATGTTCGGTCCTGTAAGTATATGTACATCCATACTTTTCTTGTTTAAAGATTACAATGTCGTTTTCGTCTATATTGTAATATATTTTATACTGTGCTTATTTCACAAAGTTTGTTCCTTATACTAAAGCCGGGGGGAGGGGGTGTAGGGCGGGGGGAGAGGAATAAAGTGTTGTTCTTACGGCTGGACACGGTCTCACGGCACAGTCACTTATTCCACAGTGGCTATTTTCAGTCCAAAATGGGCAAGGTTTCTGCAAGTTTACCTATAAAAATATAGAATCATGTCAGAGACGTCGAGATGTTTAGAACTCGGCCTGCACCATAAAGAGCAATAACCGCCGGCACACAAAGCCACGTGCTAGATCACCAAGACATTCACAGACAGCACCAAGAGAACAAAGTACAATGTAAACCTAAAAAACGGATTTCCTGACTGTGTACAATTGGATTTTTTTTTGGTAACAACTGCAGAATTGCTCCATACAACCCAAAAGCATCTCAAGGGTTAATTTAACCGTCAGGGTCCGCTCAGAAAGCACATAGCTCTGCAGTGTATTGCAGGCCTTCCCGTGCTGAAGGGGTTAACTTCAGGTACGCCTATAGAGCAGGAGTGGTCAACTGCAGTCCTCAGGGGCCACCAACAGGTCAGGTTTTAAGGATATCCCTGCTTCAGCACAGGTGGTTCATAACCTGACCTGTTGGTGGCCCTTGAGGACATGAGGTGGCCAGCCCTGCTGTAGAAGGTGCAGAACTCCCATGTTTGGCATTTTTAGGCTAATCTACCTGTAGGAAAGGAAAATATATGCCCCAAATTGAATTATGTCTGGGATATCATCCAGTGGTTTAAAACAAAGACTTCCCAGCACCCAAGATGTTTATATTAGGTGATAGAGGCGGATGGGATTAGCACAGTTTTACGGCCTATTACTATACCCAAATCTATACCCAAATCCTTCATTGTACTGGAAAGCCAATTTAAATAGAACTCAGAGAAAATAAATGTGCTATAAATCACTTTACATGTTTTAAAGTTCTCATTTCCCGAGGGAACCCAAGTTTATTAAGAAGTCTAACTAGCGAGATTGGGGTGTTCCCAATACACTGTTACATTTATTGATTACCTTGTAGTAGCGAAAGTAGTCACTTCTCAGCAGTTTTTGTAATTTAGGGAACAGGTTGTAATTGCTAAAATGGTCAATAGTTCCCACATCACAGGTGCAATCATCGATGTAACCAGTGACCTGCAGGACCAGAATAAAAATACTTTAAAAGCAGCAATAATTATTGGTCACCATTTGGTTGCACTGCGTTATAATGTCATGGGCTCATGACATTACTGTATGTATACCTGTATGTGAACTTTACCAATAAAAAGATTGATACACAAAAAAAAAAGCAGCAATAATTAACATTATCCAAGCAAGATAAATATAAACAGATCATCGGCATGCAGGAAAATACAGAATGTGGACCTCAATTACAAGAACACTCATATAATAAACAGCATATTCCAGAGTAACAATCTGGAGTATCATTTTACCTTCAGTACTGGATGTGTAACCATACAAGGAGGTACAGAGTAGCTGTACTTTAATACTTTTTTTGTTACCCACAACTTTAATCCTGCACTAAAATAAATCGGAGTTAAAATTTAAATTCTGTATTTATAGCACAAAAAAAAGTAACCCTTTAAAACCAGAAATGAATGGTTTGAAATGGTTACTTTTATTTTGGTGTGATGCTGTGGCGGTGCAGGTTCATTCTCTTGTTTAGCCCCTGCACTGCCACAGCATCACACGCGGAACAAGAGACAGTCCTCTTGGCGAACATTTCTCTGACTCTGGCCATAAGATGAACGATTTGAGGGTTGCCATACTCAAAGGTAATCTTAAAACACCGAAAGAGAGACGGTTGCATGAATACAAATTTATGCAACTGTTCGGGACACTTAGCAGTGGCCTAAACAGAGATCGAAATTTTATGAGTCATTACTGACACAAGTGAACTCTCTTCCCATGAGCGCTATAGGCCATGTCTGTACATACTGTGCTATATGTATGCACACACAGCTGTCTCTCACACATACTTATACTCCTTGTTTTTCCATCCCTATACACCAATAGGGACCACATAGTATCCACACACACTTTTAGTTATGCTACTAACTCTCACATTTCCACACCCACCCACACCATTTATATCCGCTCCCACTCTACACACACCTTTTGTAAAGCACTGTATATACTGTGGGCTCTCCATTCATGTTAATTCACACTGATACACATACACACTCTTTCATCACTTGCTTTCAGGAACCTTTTGACACCTCCAGCCATAAAACACATCCACACCGGGGGAAGGACCAGCACAGATAACATTCCAATAGACACTGTTTATAGTATAGCTTTTGCTTGCTTCATTCATTGTAACATCGCCGGAAGAAGAGATCAGTGTATCTCGAAAGCTCGCACAAATAAAAGCATTTCGTTAGCCACAGAACGGTATCATCTATTTATTTTTTGATTATTGAAGCTCGGCTAACACGGTACTGATACCTCTACATATATATATATACATATATACACCTTTTAAGTTATGGTGGGTGAAAAAGGCAACAAAAAACTCCACCGTTAGCATATAGCCAATAAAGAATATCACTTGTGAGCACATTCAAGTGAATGTGCTCACAAGTGATATTCTTTATTGGCTATATGCTAACGGTGGATGTTTTTTGTTGCCTTTTTCACCCACCATAACTTAAAAAGTATATGGTAAACCTACTCAGCCTAGAAATATTGCAAAGCAAGTATAAACCAACCTCACACTGATGATACCCATCAAGGTTGAAACATGTCTGTGAGTGGTTTGACTTGCTTTGCACCTAATCCCATGCTGTGCTTAAAAGCTGTGTGAACAGCATTGCATTAGCTTGTATGTGTTCCATGTGAATGGATATTCCAGGCAAAAGGTGACACATTGTGTGCTCATTTGCATGTCATTTCCCAGAATCCCTTGCTGCAGTGGAAGCACTGTATGCCGGGTGATAATGGTGAAAGGCAGGGTTGCAGGTGTGTGTGTGTGTGCGTGCGTGTGCGCGCGCGCGTGCGTGTGTGCGTGTGTGTGTGTCTGATGTGTAAAGATTACATGCCCACTTTAACTATTGACAATCTTGGGACTCCTTTTTCTATTTCAATTTATAGTGCTTATACTATTTCTCTCCAGCCTGCACTATTTTGTGCTGGTACACTGCTAGTATTACTGTATTTAGCATTATATGGACATTACATGTTCTCCTTGCCTTTGGGATTTGGATCCCCTACAGTGGATCATTGACCCTCTAAGTGTACTAATTAGTTCACTATTGACAATTCTGAGACCTTTCTTGTATCCAGCCTGCACTATTGTGCTGATACCCTGCTATTATTATCTAGCACTACATAGACTTTATATGCTCTCTCTATTTCTGGGACTTGGATTCCTTACAGTGGACATTTGACCTTCTGAGTGTACTAAAGCCTGGTCTCTTTCCCATACAGTTTAGCTTAGTTCTGTTCCATCTAGTATATCACTTTCTCCAGCTGCATATGTGTGTTTTGTGGCTGGTCATTACTCTGTGGGAACTGCTGAGAGCCCACTATCTGTATAGGGAATATCCCTCTCTTTTGCTGTTGTTATGATATTAGCACTTTATTAGAATTTGTTTTTTGTTCCTTGTGTCTTTTTATTTTAGTGTCAGTGGGCTTTTTGTTGTTACTTTGCTATGCTTTCTGTAGGTCCCTGCTTGGTCTTAATCTGTTTTTTTTATTAATTTCTCTGTTTAATTGGTTCAATACATTTTTGTACTTTCTTGATTTATCAGCGTGCTTGATGTGGGTTTTCTTTCTTCCTGTGTTCTTATATATTTTCCCCATAACACCGCCACTTGCACTCTACTTTGTGATAATTTTTTATTTTTTTCTCTCTCTCGCTCTGAGAGAGTTATGCCAGCAGTTATGCCAGCTCTCCAGCGGACACGGAACCCCTGATCGCGGCGGCTATTTATTTTATTTTTTTCGCGATCCCCGTTATAACGCGTTTGCATTATGTGGACCCAAAGCACCGCGTTAGAACGGGGTTCAGTTGTATATATATAATAGTGAATAAGACTTGGAAAAGTGCCAAGTATATACAGTGAAAAAGATAGTAAGTGACTGAATGGTGTTTAAAGTGTAAGGATAATAACAAATATTGTATTGCTGATAGATGGGGATACTTGTATACCAATAGGTAAGAAGCACAAGGTCCCGGCAGCTCTCAAATTGGACAACCAATCCAGAAAGGGACATACACATAGGGAAAAAGAGAGTGCACACTAAAGCAAGGGACAGGTAAACAACTTAATACTGTACAGTGAATATATCTGGACTTTTTATCCCTCTGCTATCCCTTGTCCCCTCCCCCTTCCCCTATATGTATTTTAATATTTGAGTGTTTTGCTAGCTTATAATAGTGTGATTACATTGTTTATTTGTCCTTTGCGTTAGTGTGTTCTCTCTCTCTCTCTCTCTCTTTATATATATATACATATATATATATATATAATTGTTTTTTTTTTACAAATATATGTATGTATTTATTATTATTTTTTTATTTTTAGATATCACAGCGGCTGATCCGCCGTGGCGAGTTATCCTAGACCGCTATGTCAAGCTCCGTGTGCGCTGCGGATTTCTCCTGCTGCGTATATAAAAAATAGTAATACGGCAAATCACACAAAGCACTAGAACCAATTTTAAAAATGATGAAGAAACAGCGCCTCCAGCTGGGCGGTGGAGGATCCGTCATGTGACTTCCGGAACGCCAGCTCCTGTTCTCAGAGGTGAGGGTATAAATTGGGAATAAGTGATTACCTGCTTGTGCCGGGATGAAAGTCCACGCGGGGCCGAAACGGTAGTATTTTTTATATATAACTTCATATTTTTTATATTTGTATCCATGGGCCCACCTGCCACCAATTATAAACCCCCCCCCACCCCCCCTTTTTTTTTTAATGATGCCTTTATCAGGTAAGCATCACATTTAGTGGTGTCGGGTTCAAGCATTAGGAGGTGGGTCTGTTTCAAATGATCCTAATTAGTTTGCCCCAAAATCTGCCCCTCTCCCACATCGATGTATTGTGTCCTTCCATAAGCAGAACCCCCGGCCATAATGCGTGTCGTTCTGCCTCAGGAACAGGAGGGGGGGCCCCCAGAGAGGGCCGCAGTTCAGATTAGCGTGACCCACTTGTTCAAGCAGCATTAAAAAATCCCCCCCATCACAGTACCTGCCCACTGCGCTCTAGGGCGTTTGGCCGAAGCCATTTGCCTGCGACCAACTCGCCACTGGCGCTACGCCACCTTCCGCCATCTTTAAATGTCCTGTGATCTCCCCGGCCACAGGCCATCTCGCGTGGCCGCTACACCGACTGCATTTGTGTGTGCGACACCAGGACACTTTTTTCTATGTGTATATATACATATTTTCCGAGGGCTCCAGCGTCCCGGTCAGACGTGCTCACAAATGCAGAGGCGGTGGCCGCGAGTGGTGCCCTGCGGCTGGGGAGATCCGAGGACATTTAAAGATGGCAGAAGGTGGCGAGGTGACCCGTGGCGGGTAGTGGAGCGCTGGTGGCGATTTTGGTTTACGGCAAAAAATCCCATTCCGTGCCCTCTTACCCAGTTTGATAGCATATGTTGCTTTTATAGGAGATGTTCCTTTACAATCTAATGAGCAGACTCCAGGCCTGAACTGACCCACCGGGTATTAGGATGAATCACCGATTGCTCTTGCATCAAATGGGCCTTTAGGGCGTAGAAAGGTCAGGGTTCCCGGAATGACCTCCGTGATACTTGGTAGAGTCAGTTTGCTCTGTGTGTATCTGTGTCTGTGCATTTGAATCAGTTTGCTAAGCGTTTCTCCCTATATGTATGCATAGGAGCATGCCTCTCTGAATGTTTATATCTGGGAGTGTGGAGACGTAGGGGGGTTACCCTTTAAACTGCAATAGTACCGGATCAGGGCACTGCCGCACAGAAACTCCCATTGAAGTCAATGCCAGTTTCTGTGCAATAGGACACAACTGGCACTATCGCAGTTTAATAAATAATCTGCATATGATGCCTTAGTAAAAAAAAATTAAAAAAAATTGTGATGTGCTATATAACCACGGATCGTGGCGCTATATAACCACGGATTGTGGCTTTTTATAAGTGTAGGCTCCAAGCCAGAAAGGTCTTGCACCGATTTAAAATGCAGTTGCTCACACCAGCATGAACCAAACAATACGGAGCATCTGCATCTCTCAGCAGTTCCCTGTATACAGTGCAGAACTCAGAAAGCTGCAGTCCTCTGACATCATTAGTGTTTCCTGTATACTAGACAGGGGAGATCATCTATCCCATGGGTGGCCAACTCCCGTCCTCAAGGGCCACCAACAGGTCATTGATGATTGACCCATCTGTGCTGAAGCAGGGAGATGCTTAAAAACTCACCTGTTGGTGGCCCTTGAGGACTGCAGGTTGCCACCCCTGTTCTACCCTAAAAGGGGCATATTCACTGAAGAGCGATCAGCCATTATCCCCCATTCTAGTGAATTCCCGATAACGAGCTGTGATGATCCTCACTTTAATGAAGATACCCTTTAACTCATTAAACACTGCCATTAACTTGTGGCAACGCAGTATTTCAGACACAGGGAACACTTCCCACCCCATAAATGTTCTTATAAAGCTGCCGTCCACGCTGTTCTCCATTTACTTATTGATATTTAATTGGGATATCTTTTCTAGTCCTTTCCGACACGGACTTTTTTTATTTTTTTAAATCTGATGTCAAATTCAGGCGATATCAAGCGTTTGGAATTTTACGTTAAAACGGCGCTCTCCCACCAACTCAGCGAAAAGGTTACCATGGTTACCACAGAAGCTAGACGAAGAAAATCATTCTTTTTTTAAAACACAACAATAACGTTAAAAACATCAAATAAAAAAAAACGAACCTGCTCAGGGGGCAAGATAAAAACATTCCCGCCTTTATACTCTGACAGGCTTCTGAGGGGGCTCCTTTTTTTTAAACACTGCTGTCTTTATAGGAGATGAGCTGCTTATTCTGAAGGGGATCAGCGGAACTTCATTTTTCATGTTCACTTCGATCAGGGGTCTCCAAACTACGGCCCGGGGGCCACATCAGGCCCCCCACAAGATTTTATCCGACCCGCAGTAACTTTGAAATATATATATTTTTGCTCATTATATATAATTTCCCAGTGTACGCACGGCATCCTTTCTTTGTAATGGTCACATTTCTCTCTTGTTCTGAATCATATCATGCAGATAACCCCAAAAAGATCCAAATAAAACTTATTAATTCATTTATAACATATATAAAAAATGCTAAAAAGATTTTTCTTTGGGCTGCGAAAATGTGTAGCATATACGATGTGTCCCCCGTACTGAGAAGTTTGGAGACGACTAACTTAGATTGTAAGCTCACCGGGGCAGAGTTTCTTTTGTATGTTGTATTTATTCCCAGTGTTTGTAATGTATTGACCTTCTATTGTAATGTACAGTGCTGCGTATATTTCGGCGCTATATAATTATACATACATGTTGATATCAACAAAATCAGTGCACATTGCGTTTACATTATTAAAACACGCCACCGCCACGGGTCTTTTCAATGTCCTTGTTTAATGGATAACTACAAAACGGATTACAGAAAATAAAACCCATGCATAATACACATTAGTTTTTTTTTTTTTTTAAAGAATGCCTTTAAGGTTATACAAAAAGATAAAAATCACTCATTTCTCAAAAATATATATGTCTGAAATTCATCGGTTTCCACCATTTAAATAATGACTACTTCTACTGAAACACAGCAATAATCAGGTCTTTCGTTTAAATAAAAGTTCTTTAGCACGTGAATACGAATTATTTGTATAATCTATGAACTAAAAGTCGGAATCGCTGCGGGCGAGTTAAAACACTTTGGCGGACGAGTAGAACCAAATGGGACCATTGTACTAAAAGGGCACACGGTCCTTAAATAATATCTAAAGGGGCTGCCCCACGGAGCAATGTAGATAGGGGCTGTGATAAAAAGCACTCAACCAAGAAACCGCTTCTTTACCCATTTAATGGTTATTATTATCTGAAAAGCCCAATTGCAAAAAGTACTCTGATAAATATCATGGGACATACACAGAGATGGAGGACGGACACTTGGAGAGGCTAATAGACTCATTGGGAAAATGTATCATTGTATCACACCATCCTGCCCCTCAAGTCTTCTTGTCATTGCTTGTGACTTGGGTCCGTACGCAGTATGCCGTGACGCCATCTTCCAGGTGCTGGAGGTTTCCGTCCCATTGATCTAAGTGGAGCTAAACTCTTCTCCTGCAATGGGAAGCGGCTTCACGGCACATTAACTAGGAGCCTTAGAGAGAGCAGCAGTTCGTTCTGGAGGAGTTATAGGATATACACAGAATAATGGGATGTATCAACACGCTCCGTTGAGTCTCCTCCAAGTCTAAGGCCGCGATTACAGTGCCCGAGTGTGGGAGGTGACAGGGAGGCGTGGCCACCACGTGGCAAAGTTTGTCTGGCCGAGAGAATCGTGCGCTCTATGGCGTGCCTCAGACGTACGGACTTTTGTTGACGCACGTGCAATGTCGCACGGGCACTATAATCGCGGCCTACAGTTGCATGAAGAGCTCTTAAACCAGGGGTGGCCAACTCTAGTCCTCAAGGGCCACCAACAGGTCAGGTTTTCAGGATATCGCTGCTTCAGCACCGGTGGCTCAATCAGTGGCTCAGTCTTTGTCTGAGCCACTGATTGAGCCACCTGTGCTGAAGCAGGGATATCCTGAAAACCTGACCTGTTGGTAGCCCCTGGACTGAAGTTGGCAACCCCTGTCTTAAACAGATCTACACAGAACAGGAGACCTGATGAACAAGTTTCCCACATCCGACAGCCGAAAGGACCGGACAAAAAACACGTTGCTGGCCTACCGAAGGTGCACTTTGCAGGCGTTGGATATCCACCGCCAGAGCCAACATGTACTGATGGCAGTGGTGTGCTTAATAGGTTAAATATGGGCGATTACCACAACGTCTAAAGAAACCAGAAAAGCACAAATAGTATTAAATATATATATATTATTATTTTATAACATGAGGTCTCAACTGTAACCAATGCTTTGTTTTTTTACAAGTTTGACGAGATCTCTTGCGAGAGGGCGGCTTGCAAACTCCTGGATATGCAGGGAAATTGGTGTTGTAATCTTTCTTTGCTTTTGCCGTTGTGTTAAAAATACTGCTGCTATCACAAGCCAAATATATAAAGGGGAGGCACATCGTTGCCAAAGAAGATTAGCATTACGGATGACCCAAATGGAAATGGAAACAAGCTCTTATACACAGAAAGCAAATAAGTAATCATTTTAAGAGCCATTTTTTTTTCTCCAAAGGAAAGAAATGTTTTTTTAAATACATGCCGATATGGAAAGGCCTCATCAATCTTCTTAGCGCCAACCTTTTAATCACCTTTCTTTTTAATGCTAGGAATAGAACAAGATCAAGTTCTTTGGACGTCTCCAAAGAAGGGGGAACCACGAGGGAACCCACACTACCATCAATGCTCCCTAAAAATGTTCAGAGGTGGCACACAACAAGCTCTTGTTAATCTTGTAGGATAGAGATCCGAGGACCTGAAAAGTCCGCATTGCAATATCCAAAATATATGTGATCTACTCTACTTCCGGGATTCGCTAATACACCCCAATCCGGCGTGAACTGCTACTGAGCCTTATCCTATAAAGTGCAATAGTGCCGATCTGGCAGTACCGCACAGAAAACCCTACTGCTCTAAAACTATTTGGGAACGCTTCTATTTAGAAGCAAATGGTTAATTCTCACAATCTAATCTGTTTAGATTTTCCTTTACATAGTAGATGACAAAAGACAGAATACATTTGGCCGCGCTCAGTAGCACTACTTTTGACACACACACACACACACACACACACACACACACACACACACACACACACACACACACACACACACACACACACACACATATATGTATGTATGAAGTGGGGGGGTTTGTGGTTAGAGCTTGTTGGGGTTGTGCTTTTGTTAATTACATAGTAGAGGAAGTTGAAAAAATTAAATAAAAAACACGGCCCCCGAGTTGAACCTGTGTTAAGGTTAGACAACAGATACTTTATCCTAGATTCGTATTTACAGTATATTGATCTAGTTCTAGAGGAAGGGAAACTAAAAACCCCAGTGACCAGTGTCAGATTTCCCAGTAGTGCCTAGGGGCGGCGGATTTAGAACTCTGACGCTGCCAGTGACACATTGTCCAATGATGTCTGAAAGGGAAAAAATTAATTCCCTCCTGACTCTAGTAACGGCAATCAGATTACTCCCCGGATCAACATCCTTCCCATGGTTACTTATTTCATATATCCCTGTAAACCTTTCTTTTCCAAAAAAGACGTCCAATTTCTTTTTAAGCTATCTATTGTATCTGCCATCACAGTCTCCACGGGTAATGAATCTCACATTGTAACTGCCCTTACTGTAAAGAACCCTTTCCTTTGTTGCTGGTGAAATCTCCTTTCCTCCAACCTTAAGGGATGACACAGAGTCCTTTGTACTGCCCTTGGGATGAATAGTTCTTTTGAAAGCGCCCTGTATTGACCTTTAACTGATGTCAGGCCACTATTAGCCAAGCACATTTAGAGACACTCCTGCACTTTATATAATGGACTTCAGCGGCAGTAAACACTTGATCGGGGTGCGATACCTTGCATGGACACTTATTAAATCTTCCCTTAGTGAAAGAATCTTTAGCTCAGCAGGACAACTGCAGAGACGTGCAAAACATGTATTACTTTAACTCCTGTAGAACAGCATGGCATTCGGTATAAATGTACCAGTGTATAACTGAGCCCTGGGCATTTAAATGATACACTGAATGTACAGTGAATAAATATACCCCATGTGATGCATGTGCATGTCTCGGACAGGTCTGCAACCCTGCCTTTCCCCATTATCTCGTAGAATATAAAGCTTCCACTGCAGCCAGGGATTCTGGGTAATGACATGCAAATGAGCACAGTGTCACCTTTTGCTTCTAATCCATTTTAACATGGAGCCCTATAAGCTTCTGCCTGCTGCAGTACATAGCTGTCCAGCCTGGGTTAAAGAAGTGCAAAGCCAGTAACCTACTCACAAAGTCTTTGGATAATTAATTCTTCTTTCGATTTAAAAACATTTTTTCTCTATAAAAACCACGAGCATTTCCCGGTATTCACTGACATACATGGATCATTTTATAGTCGGTTTATTGTTTAATTATATTGGACTAGTTTGTTTCACATCATTGAGAACACAAATGCATAGCACACCTCAAAAAAAGGTCACACACATCTAGTGAAGCCTCACACTCGCCAGTGATGGGGACAAGCGGATCCTTTTATTTCTAGCAGGTTATTATCCGTAGACAGGCACATCCACGTCCCAGCGTCTCTTGATTAAACAAAGAGGGTCTGAAAAGGGGGGGAAAAAAAGGGAGTGCGTCACAAACGGAGAAATGCACAACGTATTTTCCAGCCAAATGGATTAAGTAACTGATGGTGGAAACCCCTGGCAGGTCCTGTCCCTCCCTCCCTCCCTCGTTCTCCGGCTAGCCGGCCCCCCAGAGGACTTGGTTTTGGGATTTATTGTGGGATCAACGTTTTGGTTTGGACCGGTGTCAAGACAAAGGTCTAAACGGGCGACTGAAACGTTGATCCGGCAATAAATCGCTTACGTTTATACCAAGTCCTCTGGAGGGCCAGAAGGTACCTTTTTTTCCCCGCTATTTGTGGCGGTCTGAGCACCTGTGGCAGTTTAGAACTGGATTCACGCGAGTTCTCCTTTGAATTCACCGTCACCCTACCCTTGTTCTCGTCATTAATAAAATGGGTTTAAAAAAAAAAAAACAGTGTGAACAATGTTTATGCTAAAAATGTCACAGAGGCTGCAACAATATCTCAGGACAAACTGATTTTTCAGATCATCAAAGCCATATTTTCAACTCAACACTAACGTGAAAATGTAAAGCCCGATTTCCAGATTAGAACCTGAAAGTAATACTGCAATAAGGCCCGGCTGGTATCACTTAACAGTGGGAAGATTCCAAGCCACAAATATCTCCCAGAATCCCTTGCTGCAGTGGAAGCACACTATGCTGAGATAATGGTGAAAAGCAGCGTTGCAGACCTATCTGAGACGTGTGAATGTGCTCACAAAGTGATCATTTCATTTGCAATCCACAAATAAAAACAAAAATAAAATAAATAAATAAACACAGGGAAATCGGTGTTTGCGACCCTAATCCTTGCGCCCTTGTTCTACAGAACTTCCAAACGCCAATAGAGAAACCCTTAAACAAGATGGACTCTTGCTGGTCAATTACTGTTGGTTAAAAGGATGGAAAGGGGAAATGAATGAGATTTGCCTGCAGACAGTGCTGCGGTTACTCATATATTTAAAAATAAATGTAAGTGAAAATGGCAAAATCAGGCAAGTATTTTTAAATAATTTTTTTTAAACGTTAAAGATTCCCAGGGGAACCAAAAGCTTGTGAGGGTTGGTACAATTTTCCCCTAATCCGTTTGGGATAAACCGATTTGTGAAGATTTGTACCTAGAAGGAAATTAGTAAAATCGACACCATCTACTCGTGTAGATTTTCTTTCCAAGTCAGAGGGGCTACTCCAGTCCTCAAGGGCCACCAACATGTTTTCAGGATATCCCTGCTTCAGCACAGGTGGCTCAATCAGTCCCTGCTTCAGCACAGGTGGCTCAGAGGCTCAGAGTCAAAGACTGAGCCTCTCTGATTGAGCCACCTGTGCTGAAGCAGAGACTGATTGAGCCACCTGTGCAGAAGCAGGGATATCCTGAAAACCTGACCTGTTGAGGGGGCTTGAGGACTGGTGTTAAGCAATGTAAAATGTGATCAGACTTCGTAACTTCCATTACCACTCCAAACATATAATGCAGAAGGCTTTTTCCATGAGATACGAAGCTGTACAAAGCATCAGCATGTGTCAATATTGTAAGATTTTTGTATCGTCATCTTGGGCTGTGTTTACAGTACTGGCGACTGCGACGTTGCGCAGCCCTGTAGCAAGTTCATGCAGTCCGTCGCGGGTGCCCATAGTGGGGGCGACGGCTGACGTCATGCGGTCGCTGGAAGTCAAAGGATTTTGACACCTTCAGCGATCGGAGTGTGACGTCACCGGTTCTGCCAATGAGGGCGAACAGCACACGGCCACGCTTCCGCCACGCCCCATGTCCAGAGCCCTGCACTATAATCAGGCATCGCTATTACAACGGCGACGGATGACATCACACGGCCGTAACTATAAACGCAGCCTTACCCACTGCACTATATTGTTATATCTCAGCAATAAATGTTAACTATTCATATCGCCAAATACATTTACATAGTACACTTACCATTTCAAGCTTTTCCATCTAGGTTTATCCAAAATGGAGATTGGCGGCTTGTAGACCCAAAAAATGTGTGGCTATGGTATTTAGAGGTTTTGTTCTCTCGGCAAACAGAGGATTATAGGAGAAGATTGCACTGGGGTGTGTCTGTAATTCAACGATGGAGCTAAAAATTTAAAATAAAACAAAATCTGTGAACTACATATAACACTGGATATGCCGTGCAAGCAACTTTCTTTGGCATGTAGTTGTGTTACTAGGATTTGTAGGATGCTAGGAGAACAGAAATTACCCATGGACAATGTTAGGCAGCTGTGCGGTGCGAGACAAAGCTGAGGAAGTAGTGAGTACCGTCACTTTGTCGTGTCCTTTCTCAACATTGTGTAATGTAAACATAAAAACAAAAACGACCGATTGCTCAGGAAACAAGTTGTACTCACTGGACAGCGTCCTGGCACGGGTCATCCAACGGAAGGCATGGGACATGGACGGCTTCAGGGATACGATCTTGGACTTGGGTATGATCCTGGGGCTCCTGAAAATGGTACAGATGGGGCAGGTCCCCAGGCGCCTGGGGGCACAGCTCCCCATAGCCCTGCTGGTGCACCGCCGGGTGCTTGGGGAGGGTGCGAGTATGGCCCTGTGGCTGGATATGGCAAGTTTGGAGGTGAGGGGTACTGCCCACCCTGGGATTCCCATGATCCAGACCCCCAAGGCGCCATTGGTGAGGGAGCTGCAGGTCCTGATTGACCATACGGTGCTGAAGGTGATGGATAGGGCCCACTGGGCATAGGGTAAGGCCCACCAGGGGAAGGAGCTGGCCCAGAAGGATTTGGATAAGATGGGCCAGAAGGACCAGTGGGGTTAGGATATGGTGCTGGCATTCCACCGGGCCCTGAATTATAGGGTGCTGAAGGATACTGCCCAGAGGGGGCTGATGGATATGGCCCAGTTGGACCTGCTGGATATGGCCCAGTAGGTGCTCCTGGGTGCTGCCCAGCAGGCGCTGCTGGATAGGGCCCGGTTGGTCCCGAAGGATATGGGGCATTTGGTGCTGCTGGATGGGGCCCGGTGGGTCCTGCAGAATATGGGGCATTTGGTGCTGCTGGATAGGGCCCGGTGGGTCCTGAAGGATATGGGGCATTGGGTGCTGCTGGATGGGGCCCAGTGGGTACTGAAGGATATGGCTGGTTTGGGCCAGTTGGATTTGGGCCAGTTGGCGCTGAAGGATATGGCTGGTTTGGGCCAGTTGGAGCTGAAGGAAATGGCTGGGTTGGGCCAGTTGGATTTGGGCCTGATGGTGCTGAAGGAAATGGCTGGTTTGGGCCAGTTGGATTTGGCCCAGCTGGTGCTGAAGGAAATGGCTGAGTTGGATGTGGTCCAGCTGGTAATCCTGGATACAGTCCTGCTGGACCTGGTCCATAAGGTGCATTGGAAGCTGCTGCGCCTGGGGCAGCTGGTGCTGGTCCAGTAGGAGCGCTTGGGTTGGCGTTCCAAGGGTTAGACCCTGGCCAACCTCCTTGTTGCGGTTGATCTGGTCTTGGGTTGTTTATTTTCTGTGTCCTAGCCGGTGTCGAGTCTGGTAAAGCATCTGCCAGCTTAAAAAGCAAACGCAACACGTTAACAAGTTTGCATATTTTGTTAACGGTACCTTCCCCCCCCCCCAGTGACAGAGGGGGGTGCAGTGCGTTGCATCTCACCCACCACAGTGTACATCTGCGTTGCCCCAAAGGCGCACAGCCTTTGGGGCAGCCAAAGGGTGTGAGCCGTTTGTTGATGTTAAAGTGATGTTAAAGCTGCTCTATTTCTATCTGAAACTAACAAGCCCTTTATCTCCTGAACCCAATTTTACAGCTCTATCTGTCCATGAAATGTCTGCGAATGACTGTATAACCTCTGTTCTTTTAATGTAACCATGTATTGTTTTATAACTCTGTGCCCAGGACATACTTGAAAACGAGAGGTAACTCTCAATGTATTACTTCCTGGTAACACACTTTTTATAAATAAAAAGAAATAAATTGCAGGCATGAGGTGGACATTTTAGAGCGATTCTGGATTGGAACCCCTAATGGTAAATCTAGATTCATTCCAAAGACATGTACCCAATAAATATTACTGTCCCAAATATTATTTAACTCAAAAAGAAAAAAAAAGTGTAGCCCTGAAGATTGTTTTCAAACATTTCTCTCACTTTTACCAAAATATTCTGTTTTCTAAATCCTGCCGATTACTTAGAGATTTCAAATGAATCGCAAATAGTTTATGTCTTGCTTATTAAAAGTAGTGCAGTACTAAGACTGGGGGTTCTTTATCGTTTGAAGGCAAAAAAGAAGAAAGAAAAAACACAATACAGAGTTCTGTTTATCCCAGGGGTGAGCAACTCCAGTCTGCAAGAGTTACCAACAGGTCAGGTTTTCAGAATATCCATGCTTCAGCACTGATTGAGCCACCTGTGCTGAAGCAGGGATATCCTGAAAATCTGGACTCTGCCTGTAATGCGTTGCACAGGAGAAAGGCGCAGTAGATACACTGCAGATTATTAGTTTGACTTTTACCATTCAAACATTTTTTTTCTGGAAAAAAACTCTTCCACGTGAGTCAAGTGACCTAATCACGACATTTGACATTGTATCCTATTGCCCCAACATTATTGCAGCATTGGTGAGGTACATCTGTCCAACTAAAAAAGATTTCTTGGTGGAACTTACCGAGAATTCATCTGCGCCAGACATTGTGCTGAAAGTCAAGAAGAAAAAAGAAGTTTAACTCACAATAAAAAAAAAAAAAACATCTTTCGAATTAGGCAACATAGTCATGGTATTGTAGCGCTTATTACAAGTTGCAACCTTAGTTAAGGCCCACCAGCAATGAAGACCTTAAATCCTCGCTGACTTTCATGGCATATGTGTTGTTGACTGTGCTGAAACAGGGGTATTCTTAAAACCTTGGATGTTGGTGGCCCTTGAGGCGTGTAGTTGGCCACTCCTGGTTTAAAGTCTCATTTTCTCTTTACATGACATTTTTCTGTCTCCCTATCGCTTGGCAATCTTAGTAATAACTTTAATCCCTGGTGTAGCATGTTTGGTAACTTACTATACACAGAGGACAGTGAGGATTCCAGTGAAATGTGAAACATGCAACTTGTGTAACACTCGCTTATTGAGTTTGTTTGACTATCTGTAATACGCAAGTCACGCATTGTTGACATATTTGCGGTTATCTGGTTGGTATGGAAGGGGAGAGCCCTTGATACTCATGTCAGAGTTATGTCACGATCAATGGACAGAAGCAGAAAATGCATTGAGAAATCCACCAACAATCCCCCTCCCCCTTGTCACATAAAAATGGATCTTAACCAACACCTCCCATATCTTTTGCCTTTTATCTCACCCAATTATTTTAGCTATTGTTGCACAACGTCGACATTTGTGATGTCTTCAAAGCAGTGTCACATTTGAATGTAGTCTGCAACGGTTACATACGCCTATAACATTTTATCTTTAACTGTTCATGCAATGAATATATATATATATATATATAAATATGAGAGAGAGACAGAGACATATAACAATGTTCACTTATTGTGACAATGTATTTGCAACAATGTATTATTTGTCATCATAACTCTGTGCCCAGGACATACCTGAAAACGAGAGGTAACTCTCAATGTATTACTTCCTGGTAACACATTTTATAAATAAATAAATGTTTGATCAGTAAATGTATTCTTCCAAATAGGTCAAACAAAAAATTCCAATTGATAAGTCTACAGAAATAACTACCAGACCCCCCTCTGGGTCCAAAGCCAGACCAAGTTTTTTAAGCAACCGTATATTTGACACGTGTGCCTTTTAGGTTATTGGCCTATGTTTGCTAATTCCTAAAACATGCGAGAGCCACAGGTCCTGGCGACTAGATACAGGGAAGACATTTGGAGATGTCATTTTTAATGCACCCACACAGTAGAAATAGGTTTGACTTTTGAGAGCTGCTGACCTGTAAGGGCTGTTGTATAGAGGGCGCGTGCGGCAGTTTTAGTTGGCTGAGGTTAGTCAGCCTTGCTATAATGGTGCCGCGCGCGCACGGCAGGGAGCGTGGAACCGGCCGACCGGGGGAAGATGAGGAAAAGAAAAATTTTGCACTGCTACCGCCGCTGAAATGTATGTATGTGTATATATATGTATGTATGTATGTGTGTGTGTGTGTGTATATGTATGTATGTGTGTGTCTGTGTGTGTGCGCACAATGTTAATAAATATTTTATTCTTACCAACATGTCTTTTTTAAATCATAATAAATAATAAATTATACATACACACACACACACACACTCCTGGCAGCACAGACCACCATACACACAAAAAGTGTGCGTCACGTGCATGCGTGTTCACACAGGCGCGCGCACGGCTGCACACGGTATATTACGGGCCTTCCAGCAATGACTACATTAGACATGAGACAAGTTTTCCCCAGTATTCATGTACTAGGATTTGCAGTTCATATCAGATGATATCTTGTATTGGCACCTATGTAGGGGGGTGGACTTTTACAAATTACACCTGTAATTAGCAATTAAAAAGTGATCATTTCCTAACTTTATCCCTCTCAGGATGGAACAGTACATAATTGTTATACAACAACTCAGAAATACCCTTATACACACCCTATTATAATATATGTAAATGTATGTAATAGGAGTAGTGTTGAAATACATTTGGTGTGTATACTTGTACTTTATAAATGACTCATTTTCTATTTATGTTTAACGTTACACAGTGGTCAAAGAATCATGTAGGACTTGGGTGGCCAACTCCAGTCCCCTAGGGCCACCAACAGGTCAGGTTTTCAGGATATCCATGTGGCTGAATCACCTGTGCTGAAGCAGGGATATCCTGAAAACCTGACCTGTTGGTAGCCCTGGAGGACTGGATTTGGCCACCCCTGCAGCAGGAAAAAAACACTACTTATATGTACTTATAGTATTTTAAGATTAAACTACATTTTTTATTTATATATATATATATATATATATATATATAGGATTTTAAAAGCATTTCCCCTGTAATACATAAGAATATCGCCCACATGTTTCTCAAATATACAGGTCAAAGATATTCGCCCCAATGTAATGTAGAACTTAATTAAGGCACTTGGGCCTCTGTTACTGTATGCATATAGCGCAGACAGTATGCATACAGCGCAGACAGTATGCATACAGCGCAGACAGTATGCAGGCCATGACTCATAACATACATGACCTTTACAGGACTTGCTACACTTTAAAAAAAATAAGTTATTCCAAGTCTGTCCATCAACATGGAACTATTTAAACTGGGGTGGTAAAGATAATATACTGTAGTTGGCTTCCAAGACCGGAGGGAAACTGGATAGTAATGAAGTTCTGATAACGCTCTCCCTTCTCTCCCTAACCGGGAATGGCACCCGGGACCAGGGGCTGCGCCAGGAAGGGCTGCTACAATGTATCCCCAGCTCCCGCTAGCAGCGGAGGGGCCGCGCAGAGGGGGGTTACCTTGTGCCTCCGGAGAGGGAAGCCTGTCTCCTGGGGCTCGGGACGCAGCGGGAAAGCAGCAACGACAGACGTGAGAGAGCAGCTGGAAGGAACAGGAAGCACGCACGCCCTGGCAGGGTGCAAAGCCTGATCCTTCCCGGGCAGACACCCCCCTGCTGGATCTCTATGTGCTTAGCATGTCATGCACTTCTCATTAGCCCACAGGGTTACAGTGTCAGTGAGTGTTACAGTATCAGTGCAATGTTACAGTGTCAGTGAGTGTGACAGTGTCAGTGCAATGTTACAGTGTCAGTGAGTGTGACAGTGTCAGTGCAATGTTACAGTGTCAGTGAGGGTTACAGTATCAGTGAGGGTTACAGTATCAGTGAGGGTTACAGTATCAGTGAGGGTTACAGTATCAGTGAGGGTTACAGTATCAGTGAGGGTTACAGTATCAGTGAGTGTGACAGTGTCAGTGAGGGTTACAGTATCAGTGAGGGTTGCAGTGTCAGTGAGGGTTACAGTGTCAGTGAGTGTGACAGTGTCAGTGAGGGTTACAGTATCAGTGAGGGTTACAGTGTCAGTGAGTGTTACAGTGTCAGTGAGTGTGACAGTGTCAGTGAGGGTTACAGCATTAGTGAGTGTTACAGCATCAGTGAGTGTGACAGTATCAGTGCAATGTTACAGTGTCAGTGAGTGTGACAGTATCAGTGAGTGTGACAGTATCAGTGCAATGTTACAGTGTCAGTAAGTGTGACAGTGTCAGTGAGTGTGACAGTATCAGTGAGTGTGACAGTATCAGTGCAATGTTACAGTGTCAGTGAGTGTGACAGTGTCAGTAAGTGTGACAGTGTCAGTAAGTGTGACAGTATCAGTGAGTGTTACAGTATCAGTGAGTGTTACAGTATCAGTGAGTGTGACAGTATCAGTGCAATGTTACAGTGTCAGTAAGTGTGACAGTTATCAGTGCAGGGCTGATGGACTGGGCCCCTTTAGCAATACATGGCTATCTGGCACATACAGATGGATACATTTTATTTGCTGTGGCAATATGATAGTGGAGCTTGCAGGCAATTTACTATATACAATCTTATTAATAAAGTGTCTGTATTTCTGCATCTACTTGTATATACACATGCAATAGAATAGTTATTACATATCCCCCCACCCCCTAATCAGCTGATCACTGGCAGATCAGTCTCCTTTAATTAGCTGAAGGTTCCGAGCTTCAACCACTGGTAGAAATAAATGCATTGGGTAAAGGCTGACAGCAGCAATACTGCACCCCCCTCTTTTCTTCTTAATGTTATATGTAAAGCATGTGACTGTGTAATTCTACACTCTTACCTAAGCTGCAATCGTTTGGTGCGCCTGCTCCAAATCTGTTAAAATCCTGATTGTGTGCCTAATGAAATGGCTGCCTTGTAACTTTGTGCTGCTGTCTGTGAAATGCTGCAGCTGATATCTAACATTATATTAAGTGTAACCTATTATTGTTACAGCTTTCAGCGTAATAGACAGACTGCTGTTTGGAACGCAGCACCAGATCTGTTTGTGATACTTTGTTGCCAAAGGACAGAGCTCAACAAGGGGTTTGTGAGAACCTGTTTCAAAAGATTAAGTGGATATAACTTTCTAAATGGTTTTCTGTAATGTGATGTAATGATCAGTACGTTAAAAATGGCATTAGGAATTTAAAAAAAATGCAGACTGATCTAATACTACAGAACTGATTTATTTAAAAAAAAATATATAGGATTTTTCACGTTTTGATGCATGAATTGAATAGTTACAGGACAGGGAAAAAAACGGTGCAGTACCTGCTAAGTAGGTACAGCTGGTCTCATTTGGAGGGTTATGCATCAAAGATTCCTGGCTGCAAAACTGGAGCAAATCATTCCTGCTGCATCTTATGGGAATGTTTATTTGGTAAATCTTGGTCAGTAAGCCTGTTACAGGTTTTTCCCAAGCTATGCGTGGGAGGGGGAGGGGGAGGGGGACTTTCATACCTACTGTAGCCCTCTTTGGGGCTACCCTGAATGGAAGAGGTACCCTCCTGCCCCCAATCAGTGCTTCTCAATATAGGGGGGATCGGAGTCAGTAGCAGTACAGGTGACACCAGGGCGAGTTTTGGATTGGCAGAAGGGTAACCTTCAGATCCTTTGCATATATAGCCTCTTTACGCTCAGCTTTTGCCTCCCTGGCCCCCTTTGCTGCTAGAGAGGTAACAAGAAAAACTCTTTTTGTTGGTGCTTTTAACAATCAGTTTATGCTGTGTATTATCCCTGGCCTTTTTGTACTTTTCTATGGTACAAACCACGACTGCCCCAGTTATCTATGTAAAAGCAGTCACATAATAATGCTAAACTGAACCAATGTGTCATTTGGCATGTATTTATAGGGCTTCTTCACAGAGCCACGGCACCTGTATCCCATAAGTAAGCCCATTGAAGTGAAATGGCTTATCCCAGGGGTGCACAACTACTCATGCCTCCCCAAACAGGACAGGTTTTTAGGACAGCCAAGTTACAGCACAGGTCGCTCAGTCGAAGACTGAGCCTCTGATTGAGCCACCTGTGCTGACTCGGGGTCTGATTGAGCCGTCTGTGCTGACGCTGGGATATCCTGAAAACCTGACCTGTTAGAAGGGGGACTGGAGTTCAGCAGCCCTGGCTTATTCTGTAAAACTGGCAGTTTAAAAAAAAAAAAAAAGGCCTCAACGTGTCAAACACATTTCACATTACAGTCACAGTAGCCGTCTTCCCCCCTCTCCCAAACACCTATTTATTTCGGCTTAACTGAGCCGGATTCTGCCGGGATTCTACTAGATGTCGATCTGCAGGACAAGCTTATCCCGTATTACTTGTTTTAGTGCATTTTTTTTTTCAAATCGTTAAAAAATAAATAAAGAATCCATAATGTATGTTGGCAAATAAGGGATACAGGTCTGGATCATTATGCAATGTGTTGTTTGATACAAATTATCTATATAAGGCCGGGGTGGCCAACTCCCTGCCCGCAAGGGCCTCCAACAGGTCAGGTTTTCAGGATATCATTGCTTCTGCACAGGTGGCTCAATCTGTCTGACTGAGCCACCTGTGCTGAAGCAGTGCTATCCCTGACCTGTTGGTGGCCCTTGAGGACTGCAGTTGGTCACCCCTGATATAAGGCCTTTCATTTCTCCCACAAGCAGTATATGAGAGTGGGATATAACAGCACGTTGGTGGGGGTGTTATTTATATGCAGGCTGACTAGCTGAATCGGACCCTGGTAACTGCAATGCTGGCCCTCTCTTTCCAGCACTGTCATGGTTCATTGCCAGGGACAGGTTTAACTAGACCTATATTTAAATTGTACTTTCCTAAGGAACTCATTAAACGCTCACAAAAGTGAAGCAATTTTTGCCTGGAAGATGTGAAAGCAGAACTGGCTGTGCCTGTTAGAACCAGACATAGGGTTGTGGGATTCTTGTCACAACAATGTGTGTTATTTATAGACATTCTGGATGTGAGGACACTGTGTCCCTCCCCTAACACTGCATTGGTACTCAGATACGTGGAATGTATTATGTCAGGGGTTCTCAACTCCAGCCCTCAGGATCTCCCAACAGGTCAGGTTTTCAGGCTATCTCTGCTTCAGCATGGGTGGTTCAGTCTTCGACTGAGCCACTGATTGAGCCACCTGTGCTGAAGCAGGCTCTTCGACTCAGCCACTGATTGAGTCACCTGTGCTGAAGCTGCGCTATCCTCAAAACCTGACCTGTTGGGGGCGTGGCCAGGACTCTAAGCTGCTTTAGATTTTGTTTCTTTAGAAACCTGGGCTGGACAGAACCGCAACAGGGGGAGTTGGAAGCGGCCCCCTCTGTGAACCCCCAGACCCTGGAGCCATCTTGGTCCACGATTCCTGCGAGAAGATCCCCTCACCCGAGCTCTCCGACGAAACAGCTACCCGAAGCTGGGTCCAAACCCTAAACTGAGCTGCAAGATCCCGCTCCAGAACGGAGTAAATATTGTTTAATGTTTTCAGGTTCAAATTACCATCAGATTACTACGGTCCACTGGTGTGGTCTGTGTTCTTGGTTGGAGTTTTGGTTAGGCTTATCTATGCAATAGGCCCAAAGCCTGGAGAAGCTCCGAGGAGGGAGCTAGGACAGTTGGACTGTCTGAGTCCGGGCCACTACCCCCAAAATTTTCTGTGTCAAAGTAGACACAGTTGCCCTTATTTTTCTCTGTTTCTCCACTACCCCAGATTTTATTCCCAAGGGCAGGTGAGCGTTAGGACGGTCGCACAAGAGACGCGTCCATGCGCACTTTTTTTCCTCTCGATTTCTTCTCTAAAATGGTTTAGTTCTGTATATCTCTCTGCAAGAATTGTTGAATTATTATTGTGCTGCTCCCCTCCCCCTTTTTTTTCTTTTTTTTTTGTACCCCTCCCCTGCCCCCAACACCCCTCTCTGATGTTTTATTTCTGTATATCTCTGCTTGAAAAAATAATAAAAATTTTAAGTATAAAACCCCCCCCCAAAAAAAACCTGGCCTGTTGGAGGGTTCTTCAGAACCCTTGTATTATGAGCAGTCTGATTCCTTCTGTCTTTCTGCTCCTTTTTTGTGCAGCAGGGGGGTTGCATGTTTAGGGCACTGGAACATTTAAAAAAAAATTAAATAAAGTTGGTGTTTACAGAAGCCTGGGAGTGAAAATACACTGCAGTTTATACAACTGGGAGGGGTGGTGCCCGTCCAGGCACATAAACCCCATCCTGTTCCTTTTCCTGCAGTCTCCAGCCTTTGTATAATAGGGTTGTTTCATCCTATTACATGAAGCACATTACAAAGGCGCCCTGCTCTATAAGCCTGCCCTGACGTGCCGTACGGCTTCAGGTGTCCATTCTGTGACATACCAAAGGGTTAACCCCGTTCCATCCTGAAGTGGACTACATCAAATTGCAAAGCACTGCAAATAAAAATACAACCTGTGCGCACATTCAAGCAGCCAAACGTGAAACATCCTATATGGTATTCTTTTAAATAAATCAGTTTAAATGTAGTATTAGATAACTGTCTGCATTTTTTTTTTAATTAACTACTAAAGACATTTTTAATTATTTTTGTTAATGTACTGATCGTCCTTTGGCTGATACACCAACCATTTAGAAAATCGTATCCACTTCCTCTTTGGAACAGACTCTGACACGCCCCTTGTTGAGCTCTGCCCTTTGGCAGCAAAGTATCACAAACTGTTGCTGTGCGCCAAACAACAGACTGTCTATTACTCTGAAAGCTGTAACAATAATGTGTTACACTTAGTAATGTAATGTTACATATCAGCTGCAGCATTTCACAGACTGCAGCACAAAGTCAGCCATTATGTTAGGCACACAATTGGGATTTTGACAAGATTTATAACAGGAGCACCAAATGATTGCCAGTTTAGGTAAGAATGTAGAATTATACGTTGTCACGCGCTTTACATATTAAAATAAGAAAAGGGGAGAAAAAGTGGGAGGGGGTGTAGTATTGCTGCTTTCACATGTCTCAGACAGGTCTGCAGCCAGGGATTCTGGGTAATGACATGCAAATGAGCACACAGTGTCACCGTTTGCATCTAATCCATTTTAACATGATCCCCTATACACTTATGTAAAGCACTGCAGATCCCTTCAGAGATGAAGTAGATAATGGGGTAGTTCTCCCGAAACATTATCACTGCTTCAGCACAGGTGGCTCAATCAGTGGGTCAGCCATTCTGACTGAGCCACCTGTGCTGAAGCAGTGATATCCTTAATACCTGGCCTGTTGGTGGCCCTTGGGGACTGGAGTTGGCTGCCCCTGATGTAGAGACACTATGTCACGTGGTCTGGCACTTCAGGGGGCTGACATCTTGAACTTTTTATGAGCTTGTTTTCTAGGGGGAGATAAGAGCAGAACACCATGTGGCTCGCAGCGAAATGGAAGAGGACTTCGCTCTTTCCGTGAAGGCTCTGGGGGTTAAAGCAGCAGTCCCCGCTGATCACCATTTTATTTTTAACTTACGCTCTTCATGCCCTTTCCAACGCCGTTTTAATTTTTTTTATCTGATGCTTTGTTCAGCAGATGTAATTGTTCGGGAGGTTAAAATGGAGCTCTCTCCCAGAGCCCAGTGCAGTCTAACGATTACCTTGGTAACTTCAGATTCAGAAAATTCTTATTTTTAAAAATAATTCAAGAGCAGGACATTCACAGGGGGAAATATACAATTTAACTACAGTATATGATTTGTCAGTTTGGGGTTCTCTGACTTTTAGAAATATAGAAACATAATGTGAGTTAAACTCATAGAGGCTTCTGGGGGGATTTCTTCTTTAAAGTGTCTATTGGTCCATTCAGTTAATTGCGTCACAAGGCTTAACACTTCTTCGTAAACCTGCCACTAATTAAACACTTTCATAAGAGTGAATAGTAGCCGTTAATTAAGCAATCAAGTTTACAAATGACGCGTTGGTATCTGCAGAGATTGATTGCTCAACAATGACAAAATAATAGTTACTGTTGAAACCATGGAAATTTTGCTGAAGCAGCAAAACATGTAGCACTGCGCAATTTTTTTTCCATTTTTTTTTTTTTAAATCACAGGATTGAACCCCGTTAATTTCAGCTCTGGGCACCCACTGCCTCCAGAGACACCCCCGTAGCGAGCGCCGGTATCTATGCGGAGTTTAAATGTCCAGGTCACGTGGGCCAATAGCAAGCCGCAAGGGATGATCTCACAGCTTCCTATTGGCCCACTGGACACGAGACATTTAAGCCGCCATTTCCTTAGGCACACAAGTTCCCTCCCTTCAGAGATACCGGCGCCCCCTATGGAGGTAAGTAGCTCAGGAAGCAGGGGGTCCCCGGAACTGATATTAAGGGGGTACAGCTCCGGGGACCCCCTGCTTCAATCCCCTAATTAAACAAAATGTAAATAAAATTGTGCAGTGCTACAAATTCTGCTTTTTAAACTGCTACTTTATTTAGGAGCATCGCTATATAAATACAATGGTTTCCACCAGCAGCACAATTCCTTTTTATAAAAGTAACTACGAAAACAAATGTAAAATGACTTAATTCCCTTACAATTAATGAATAGTATATCTTCCTTTACATCATCATATTAGATGTTTTTCCGGGTCTGATGCTAAATTGAAGCATGTTCTAGTTTTTTTGTTTTTTTGTTTATTTCAGCTAAAATTGACAGAAATATCAATCCCCGGTACTTAGGGGAAAGGAAATATTGTTACATTTACAATAAATAAGTCTCTAAAGGTCGCAGCTTTGCAGGAAGGGAGTTGTCATTGCATTACCTGATCCATACAAATGGCTGGAACTCTAGCAAAGCAGGAAGCAGATAAATCATATTATCATCTTAATGGCAGTGATTCATGAATAAATAATATCAGAGGTTATTTATCTTTCCTGTAAAACAATTGAATGAGAGAGGGGGGAAAAAAAATCCATAAGTGTCTACACCAGGAGTAGCCAACTCCAGTCCTCGAGAGCTACCAACAGGTCAGGTTTTCAGGATATCCCTGCTTCAGCACAGGTGGCTCAATCAGTGGCTGTCATTGAATTTGTGGAATGGGCAACTCCAGCCCTCAGAGGTCACCAACAGGTCAGGTTTTAAGGATATCCTTGCTGCAGCACAGGTGGCTCAGTCAAAGACTGAGCCTCTGATTGAGCCAACTGTGCTGAAGCAGGGATATGCTGAAAACCTGACCCATTAGTAGCTCTCGAGGACTGGAGTTGGCTACCCCCGCTATACAAAATATTCTCCATTTTATCCATATTCATTTAAAATAGGCAGTGGGACCACCTGATATCAGATTCTCTCGCTGATGGACATTTGACTGTGTTACTGCTATTCAAAATCGTTAACAAAAGCCACTTCCTTAAAAGCCACAATTGGGTATTAGGTTTAAATTCAGGAAATAATGCTGAATAGTTCACACGATCAATAAACCTATTCTCCCAGGGCACCTAAAAGCTTCCTCTCCTCTCGCCCTATAGAATCATTTCATTTATGGAAGGCCTAATTATTTGAGTGCATTGCAGGGTTGCGGTATATGAGCATTCAATGGAGGAAACCATGGCTTGGGAAGCTGCCGGCTTCCGGAATAACTTATTCTGCCGTCCGCCTCAGTGTTCTTTTGTGTGATAACGCGTGTAGTAAATGCAGTGCCTATTTCATTAAAGCAGCAGAACGGGGTTTGTTTGTTTTTTTTCAACTTATATTTTTTATTTTTCAGAACATAGTAACATAAAGGGGACAAAGAAAAGGGAAGGGTAATGGGTACAGAAAATAAAAGGGTTTAAGTGGGAGGGGGTAGTAGGGTAACACCCATTATGGTCTCCACGCAGGGAGCGTACAATCAAATATACTCATTGATACACCCTTAGTCATAGCGAAATCTACTTAACAGTTAGTAATCTCTACTAGGCTTATTTCGTCATTCAGATTGGGTTCTTCCAAATGTATGTCTCCAAGGGATCCCAGGTTGTCAAAAAATTGTTGTACCTGTCGGGGATTAGACTTGTGAGTCTCTCCATTGACATTATAACATGTATCTTGTGCATTACCGCGGTAAAAGGAGGGGAGTCGTTCTGCTTCCAGTTTTTTGCAATTAATGCTTTAGCTGCTGATAGGATCTGTGTTATTCAATAGTCTCATTTCCTCTCCAACCCCTCGGTAGGTTTTAGTAAGAGCACGGCTTCCATATTCCAAGATAAATCCAAACAGAACGTGTTTTTTTTTTTAATTTTTATTTATAGGGTTGCAGAAAGGGGTCTACTGAGCTGAACCCCATTAATATCAGCTCCGGGTCCCCCGACATTCTTACTTGCATAGGGGGGGCTGGTAGCATCTCCGCAGGTTTAAAGCTCCCGGTCACGTGGGTTAAAAGGAAGCCGCAAGGGATGACGTTCCAGCTCCCTATTGGCACGCCATTTCGATAGCCCCAAACAAACTAGCTGGAGCTGCTACCGGCACCCCCTCTGGAGGTAAGTATCTCTGGAAGCAGGGGGTCCCCAGTACTGAAATGAACACAGTTCAGCTCCGGAGACCCCCTGCTTCAAACCTATAACTATATAAATAAATAATAAAAAAATTAAAGCAGGGTTGCTTTTTTAAGTAGTGTATATTTCATATATTTTCATATTCAGGACTGAAAGCCGAACTTAACACAATATAAGACATTCATCCTACTTTATGGTGCAGGCTAGTTAGCAGCTAGTTAGCAGCTAGTTAGCAGCTCATGCATACAAAGACTCATTCTGTAGACATTACACTGTGATATTGCACTGGGTGCTCATTTGCATGTCTTTACCCAGAATCCCTGGCTGCAGTTGAAACATTGTACTCCAAGAGATAATGGGGATAAGCTGGGTTCAAGACCTGAATGCGCTCACAAGTGGTATTTCTATTTGCAGATATTACAAAATTCATAGGGAAATCATTACTAGGTTATGGGGAGAAACAGAAAATTGAAATGCTTTCATTTTTTTTAAAATGTGTTCCTCCTTAACACGTGTTACACATTCTAATATTGTTGCCTTGTCTAAAAATATATGTTTAAGCCATAGTCAACACTTATTTTTGTTGTTATTTTTTTTCCTCCATCTTGTTATATTTTTAAAAGTTCCAATGCATAAACTATCAATACAGTTCAACCCCGCTATAGTGCGATCCGTTACAACGCAAATCCGTTTATAACGCGATGCAAGCATGGCTCCCAATTTTCATATTTATGAATACTTTACAACACGATTATTGGTATCATAAATACTTTATTGTACAATACATACAATTGTACATTATTTCTAACGCGATCTGCTTATAGCACAATGTGATTCTTTGGACCCAAGCACAGCGTTATAAGGGGGTTGAGCTGTATAAATATTGTGTATAATAATTGTGGCTATAAGTCTTGTGCTCATCAGTATTTTAATTTAACCCATTCAGGCATTGCCCTCACATCTGTGTTAGTAATGTTTTTATGATGTAATTATTATAATAATTCATCTGATTGATTTTTTCCAAACATTCAGTCGTCACCAGCACAACTGTGGGCGTCTGCCTAGTTCCACTCAACAGATATGTGCTGGCACTTTTTGGCTGTAAAGTGAACTAAACTGGAAATACGATGTCTGAAGGAGGGAAAAATTGTGAACGCAGTAAGTACTGAAAAATCAACCATCTTGTGCATATTAAAGCTGCAGTTCAAGCTGCCATTTTTTTTTTATTTAATTTTTTTTTCATTTTAATATGTGCATCAATACAATCCACCCAATGATTAGTAATTAACTAAGTTGCCGATCAAGCCGTTCTCCTGTGATCGATCAGCGAAGATTCGGCTTGGGGGTTCACTAAATGGCTGTCAGTGCAGCAGAAGAGAACAAAAGATGCAAAGTTCTGTGGGGAAGATCATGTGACCAGGCAGTATGGGGAAGATCATGTGACCAGGCAGTATGGGGAAGATCATGTGACCAGGCTGTCACTAGATACAATTGGTGCACTGCTAGAGAGAGGGCAGGGCTCAAAAGGGGTGTGCCAGAGCCTGTTTCAGAAGAGGAAGGGGGTGTGACTTTGTAAATGGTTGCTATAGAAACCAAAAAAATCGTTGTTACATTATAATGCATTAAAATGTAATTCAAAGTTGTTTTTAAAAAATGCTACAAGTATTTTCTCGACAGAACTGATTTATAAAAAAAAAACATGTAGGATATTGCTTGGTCTGAAGCTTTATGAGTCATAATTTTAATGAATAAAATAATAATAATTTTGGATGCCTCTAGAATATATTAAATATGAAAACGTTATTTTTAAATAATCTCAGTGCAAACAAGCTTGGTACACCCGACCAATTGTGTTAGCTGTGATTCAATGTCTGCAAAGTGTAATTGTAAAACTCATATTTGTATACAAGTGTTAGTAAAGATAGTATAAATGTTTTTATGTGTGTGTATATATATATAGCAAATAAAAAGATCACTTGTAAGCAAGCACATTCACGTCTTAGGCTGGGGCCATAGAGGGGTGAGGAGTTCGGAGCCGCACTGACGCTGAGGCTCGCCTGCTGAAATCTGCGCGATTTCATGCCCATGCAGGCGAGCCAGTGGGCGCAATCGGAGGCGTGGGGAGACTGAGTGAGGCGGGGCAGTGACGTCGCTGGGCCAATCGCCCGCAACGCACCGACGTCAACGTCACGGCGCCGACGTCACGGTGCCGTGACGTTGATGCTGCTCCGCGCTGATTGGATGTTTTCAGCCGACAGCGCGCTGAAAAACAGCTTGGCTGTCGGCTGAAAAATCCAGCGCCTCCGCACGCCTGCGGTCGCTCGCATGAGCCCCCTCTCAAGGCATCCTCATTGAGAATGCAGGGGCTCAGCGAGGAGCGTCCGCACGGCTCAGCGCGGCCTGTCCTTCTATGGACTCGGCCTTAGGCCTCGGCCAAGCTTCCCGCTGGCGTGCTGAGGCTCAGGGAAAGCGGGTGCTTTCCCTGGCCTTGCGGGTACTTTCCCTGCGCACCGTCAGGGGGCGGGCCGGGGGCGGACCAGTGACGTCACGGAGCTGGTTCACCCTCATTGGGCGAACCGCTCACATGACCGGCCCTGCGCTCCGGCAAGTGGGGAAATGTTTCATTTCCCTAAGACCTACGCTTCCGCGCGCTTGCGGAAGCGTAGACGAGCCCCTACTAAAGCCGATCTAATTGCGGCTGTAGGGGCTCAGTGCTGAGCGGAAGCGCGCCTCCGCCAGCAAGCAACAACCATGGACAAGGCCTTAGGCAATGTGAATGTGCTGACAAGTGATCTTTTTATTTGCTATATGCAATACGGTGGAGGTTTCTTGTCGCCTTTTTCACCCACCATAACTTAAAACGTGTATGTATATATATATATATATTATATATATATATATATATATATATATATATATATATATATATATATATATATATATTTATTTATATATATTTATTCTTCTTTAACCTTATTTCAGATCCCAAACATGGTTTATCATACAGAAATAGAACAATTGCTTCTTGTAATCCCTGCACCAAAACAGAGAAGAGATCCCAGATCAGAAGTCCAACAGGGGGCATCACAAAGAGTTCTTCCAAATAATACCATATGTTATGGTGAAATCAGCCACTTTCCAGAACACTTAGACCAGGGGTATGCGTGAAATGTTCTAAGGGCGCGAAACCGATCCGCGCGCTCTTCCCCACAAGTTGTTTGCCGGAGTGAGAGTGTGGGGCCTTTGTGCGTGACTTAAAGTTTGCACACGCCTGCCTTAGCTGCAGTGTTTCTGAACGCACTGGGCGGCTGTGTACAGTACCGTTTTTGAAAAGTGCCCCAAAATTCTCAGCGTGGTTTTTCTAAAGACAGAAGTGATTTCATTTGAAGGAATGGACATGTCGTGTAATAAAGCCGTTTGAAAGTGAGTTTTTGCCCGTTGAGTCACAACTAACACAATTGTGGGTGTAATATTTTCTATAATTATTTAAAAACTCAAGCTTCTTTAGCTGCCCACTGATCTAAAATAACCCCAAATGTAATATTTTTTTTTAGCATAAAAAATAAATAAAAATCATGGCTGAATGTGTTAAAACGCATAAGTTGCCAGGTAGCGCAGCAATTTATGAATAGGATAGCTTTGGATTGATTGTTCTAGGCATTATGCTAACAATTAGTATTCTTGCTAATTGCATGCAGTTTAGTTTAAAAAGGGGCAAAACCCAATCTGTTTGGAGAGGGGCCTTATTACCCACGGTGCCTTATTACCCACGGTGCCGTGTCTCAACCCTTTCGAAGGTGAATAATGTTTCAAGATGCGATTCCAAGTGGCGTTTTTTTTTTTGCTGTCGAAACTTTCCCAAACTCTGCAATCATCGTACACGCCTCAGCAAATCCGACACACTCATTTTTTTTTTTTTTTTTTTTTTTTTCTCCCCTTCAATTTGTTTTAATTTCCAAGGCGGGACTTTCCACATGGTATATGGCAGCATTTGTACAAGTCAGCAAGGATGACTCAGACACGAAAGGATGTGACCTTTCCTTTCACAATCACCCCCTGCTGAAGGTTATTTCCTCCCAGTGAGGTCATAAAGTCTGGGTGAAATATGTGGGCCATATGTATGAATGTATAGTCCCATTTTATTGTGTGTTAGGCTACAGTAGGCGTGGCCAACTCCCGTCCTCAATAGCCACCAACAGGTCAGGTTTTCAGGATATCCCTGCTGCAGCACGGGTGGCTCAATCATTATGATTGAGACAACTGTGCTGAAGTAGGGATTTACTGAAAACCTGACCTGTGTGGTGGCCACCCCAGTTACAGCGCAATGCCACTTGTGACATCCTTTTTGAGTGATAGTGGGTATATTATATTGGGATATAATAGTAGCAGACATACCACTCTTATTTCAGTTTTGCTGGTCACTTGTGAGGCTTATTGAGCATTCACTGCATCTGTATCTTGCACCTTTAAAGTATATTGCACTATTTGTACCTTATTTCTTCCTTTTGCGCTCCCCAAGTTTCCTGGAGATTTCTACACATGAATAAACTGAACTTGATACATCTCATAGGTCACATCGGAGTGACTGATACCTTTCACATTATAGACAATTCATTCTGAAAGTTGCTTTCTTGGAACCGTTTGTTAGCATTGTGTCTTGAAAAAGTCCCCACATGAGGTTTCCAAGTTGTAAAGGAAACCGATTAAAAATCTTCTTTTGAAGATGACCTTCAGCTCATTGATGTTTCAGTCAATTCACTTGAACCAATGAAGATATATAAATTAGTCACTGTCATTCGGTTTAATAATTTGTGAAATTGCATTGTTTATTGCTGCTGTCTGAGACCAAACATCCTTAAAAGTAGCCAAATGTGAAAAACCGTTTTTTTTTTGTTTTTTTTTTAAATAAAATCAGTCCTGTAGTATTACATGAATACCGTTTTTTTTTTTTTTTTAATTCCTAAAGCTATTTTTTTTTTTTGTAATGTACTGATCATCCTTTGACTGCTTAGCAACCATTTAGAACAGTGTTTTTCATCCAGTGATCCTAGGAACCCTTGGGTTCCCCGGGCATCCCTAAAGGGTTCCCTGTCATTTTCTGGTAATGTGAAAATTGTATCAATTACAGAAGAATTTACAATGTACCTGATCTCAGACGCGCTATTAGAGAGAGTTGGGGATCCTTACAATGCATCTGAACTCAGACGCGCTATTAAAGAGGGTTGGGGTTCTTCTGAATTTAACTTAGGGCTCCTTAAACAAAAAAAAAAAAAAGTTGGAAACCAATGAGAAAGTCACACTCACTTCCTCTTTAGAAACAGGCCCTGACACACACTTTTCAGAGCTCTGCACTTTGTCAGCAAAGTATCACAAACTGTTGCTGTGATCCAAACAGCAGTGTCTATTACTCTGAAAGCTGTAACAATAATGTGTTACACTTACTAATATAATGTTACATTGCGGCTGTAGCATTTCACAGACTGCAGCACAGAGTCAGAAGGTGGCCATTCAGTTAGGCACACAATCAGGATTTCTGCAGATTTATAACAGGAGCACAAAACGATTCCCAGCTTAGGTAAGAAGTTAGAATTGCACATTGTCTTATTTCTATATGTAAAGCACGTGGCAAAGAAAACAAATAAAAGGGGGGCTAGGGGGGAATATAATATTGTTGCGTTAAAGCAGAAAACCTGGCTGCTCGTTCCGAGATTCTTACTGCTGGAGGTACTGGCCTTTCATTCCCCTCCAGGGGAAAGAAAATGGCAGCTTAGATTTCCAGCATCCTGTGGGCCAATAGGAAGCTGCAATGTCACCCAGTGCGGCTTCAGATTGGATGGCTACTTAAAATCCAGACCAAAACCAAAAATAACGCCAGTACAATTACCGGGAAATATCTGGGGAACCAGGGTGGTCCCCGGAGCGGAAAACAACACTCTCCAGCTCCTAGGATACACCCTGCACAAAAAAGGGTGTGTGGGGGGGAGGGGTGTATGTAAGGAGAGTTGCTGCTATAAGTTACCATTAAGTGATTATGACATTGCAAGTTAGTGGTATTCTAACACTCAATATAAATATTAGTGTCACTTTATGGTTTATAAGTCACGTGTGTGACAAAGGAGACTGTTCAACACAAAGCTCCGAAGTCATTAAAGACAGACGGCATTAGGGATCATTTATTTTGTTCTGTTTTGGAAAAGTATATATCATACAATGTTACCATTACATCTTAGTTAGTGAGGCTAGAATGAAGGAGACCAGTAAGCAGTTTCCACATTTAATAGAACCGTGCCTCACAAAAGAAAACTCAGTATAAAATGGAATATAACGGTGTAAAACAGCTTCAAACGCGCCACTGACTCGTGTACAGTTTGCAATTATAAATGCAAAATTCAGTAACGGACAGCAGGCAATCTCTCATAGCGGGTATACTACGCTCCTTCTGCAAAATGTAACGCTACGTTCTCCTTTAATCTACCAGTAACAACCACCTATATTTTGCTAGTATCTAGGCCGTTAAGGAAATAAGGTAGTGTTTATACCAGAGGTGGGCAACTCCAGTCCTTCTGTGACACCAGCAGGTCAGCTTCTAAGGATATCCCAGCTTCAGCGCAGGTGGCTCAGTCACAGACTGAGCCACTGATTGAGCCACCTGCACTGAAGCTTTGATATCCTGAACACCTGACCTGTTGGGGGGCTTGAGGACTGGAGTTGCCCACCTCTGGTTTAATTACAAAAGGAACATAGGAAGACTGCTGTTAAGCAGAGCTCAGTTTGAACTGCAGAACATTAGGTACAAAATAATGCATTGCACAGCCAGCAATAATATTAATAATAATGACATTATTAACCCCTGTGCTGCCACAGGACAGAAAATATTCAGACACATGTCCATTTAAAAAAAAATTATCCCATCACTTCTGATTTCGTTGTTCTGGTCCATCAACCCTGCGCACCCGAACTTTGGATTTATAGTGATATTCCTTCAAATATAGTTTCATGGAAGAAGGGACGGGGACGCCATCAATGCCATCGTAAGTCGTCGAGTTGCAAATAACTGTTCTGCATAAATGCTGCAGCGAGAAGGGGGAAGTTCTGTGCAGCGGGCTGGACAGCAGTGGCTCGAAGAACATACAAGAGCTTGGATCTTTGTAATGCTCCAACAGGCCGGTGACGTTGGGCGCATGGAACACGCACGGGTCATGAGCGTCGAAACTAAAGTTATGGTTCCACTGCTCAATCCGGGCGTGAAGGGAGCGGCTGTAACGTCTGAAACTAACAGAAAACAAGTAGTCCTCTTGGGCCGAGTCCCGTAGCAAGAAGGTGCCTTCGGGCTTCCCTTCCAAGAGGGCCTCCGCTGCATATCTATCCATTACTCCCCAGTAACATGGGTTGTTATTGATCTGAAAGAGGTCTGGGACAAGGCAATGGACATAGTCAATTTGAGTATGATATTTAGGAGGGGTTTCTGCCTGAAAGGTCTCATCGTCCGTCTCCCATTTCGGCTTGTTCCTTTTCCGAGAGCTAGTGCACAGTGTCACCACCTCATCGTCGGAGTCGTTATCACTTTCTTCCTTGCTGCTTCTTAACGCTTTGGTCGTGACCGACTCCACGGTCCCCATGTTTACTTCACATGCCGCGACATGTCCACCCGACATTGTGTCCTCTCCTCCACCACCGTTCTTCTCCCTCAGCGGTCTCTCCTTGCCATCTACTGGAGGCCCGTCCTTGAGGACCCAGTCCTCCTGTGTCGGGGTCACCGGAGCAGTATGCCTTTTGATTAAATGCCACCTGTAAGCCAGATCCGACTTGGGAGGGAAGGGGCATTTGTCCAGCATGAGTTCACTGATGTGAATTTTCCTTTTGGACGAGAGCGCAGATGAGTGACGGCTGCTACAAGTCTTTATGGGAAAACACTGCCCCACCGCATCTTGCAACTTCTGCTTCAAAGACCGACCTAAAAACTTATGGCTACATGAGCGATCCAAATCCAACTCGATAGATGAGCAACTGTGTTTTCTCTCTTGGTTTCTTGTGGGACCAGCTGGCTTATCCGCTAAATTCGCTGCATCGCCATCAGACGAATGCCCACTCTTATTTGACCAAGAGAGTTTCTTTCCACTCCATACGTAGCCATCTTTTCTGTCGGCGCTTCGACTGCGACTGCTCTTGGGCCGGACATCGAGCTCATGGAGTTTATTCTCCATATTTTTAGCCATGTTCCTCCAAAAAACGTTTTCTCACTGGGAGTGCGGCTTAGTATCTCCACGTGTTTCAGTTGTGTATCGGGAAGGATCTGCATGTTAAAATAGAAAATAAGAGTTATAAGGTGGATTTACATGAGCAAAAAATACATATATAACATTGCCAATAGGAGCACATCCGTGTAGATACTATATATTTATATTTCACGAGGAATACCAAATACATTTATAGTATGGTTTTAATGTAATGGCAATACTAAGAAAAACAGGTAGTAATGCACATAGCTACAGTGAGATATATCGACAAATCACCAAAAAATCTACTCGCCAAACAAAAATCTCTACTCGCCACCTAGTACCACACGTGGGCTGCTTGGGCCAATAGGAGCTCGCCACAATGTTAAATCCACTCGCCCGGGGCGAGCAAATGTATAGGTTTGTCGAACACTGGATTGATTGATAGATAGATATATATATATATATATATATATATATCTAACACACACACACACACACACTATATGGGAGTGTTCCACTGGTCTGTTTGCATTTAAGCATGCATATCTTTATTTGTATAGCACCCACAGTGCACTCATCGCTTTACAGAGAGGCAATACAGTACAGGGATTTATAGAACAATAAAATCGCAACAAAGTCAGACAATAGGAAAGCAAATCCCTCCCCCTGAGAGCTTACAATCTAAGGCCTCGTCCAGGGTTACTGCTTGCTGGCGGAGGCGCGCTTCCGCTCGGCACTGAGCCTCTACAGCCGCAATGAGAGCGGCTTTAGTAGGGGCTCGCCTACGCAAGCGCGCGGAAGCGTAGGTCTTAGGAAAATTTTCACATTTTCCCGCTTGCGCAGGGCCGGTCACGTGAGCGGTTCGCCCAATGAGGGCGAACCAGCTCCGTGACGTCACTGGCCCGCCCCCGACACACCCCCGGACGGCGCGCTGTCTAAGGCCAGGGAAAGCACCCGCTTTCCCTGAGCCTCAGCGCGCCTCCGCACGCCAGCAAGAAGCTTGGCCGAGGCCTAAGTGACATGTTGGGAGATTTGCAGAGACAGCAGGTGAGGGAATAAGTGCAGTTGATAGTAGGAGTGACTTTGGGTGTATGACAGTAGCCATGAGTCCAGGTTTTGGGGATGCTTCATGTACAAGATGAGTTTTAAGGTTTGCCTTAAAATTGGGGAAGAGAAGGTGCTTGGTATTTACTGAGTGTGAAGGAGTTCCACAGGTAAGGTGCAGCGAGGGAAAAGGTATTTGCTACATACCATAAGTATCTTTATTTGGGTCAACTTGCAAGAATAAAGTGCTGTCGTGTAAATGCAAACCACCACTCACAGGTTGGGGGGGGGGGGGGAGGAAGGCAAGTGCTGTAAATAATGTCTTAGTGTACACGTTCAGTTCACAATCCCATTCTGATTGTTTGATACCGTCCCACACCATTTTATAGCCCATGGTAATGAACAGCAGAGTCTTTCCCTCCACTAGCGCTACAGATGCAGCGGCCATTATTCGAAAACTTCACGCGGTGTATACCTCGGAATACCCATGTCATGGCGCGTGATTTATTCCAACCGTACCGCCTTACGACACGAGTGCAGGCGAGTGCAGAAAATGGCATTTTAGTGTTGTGGTTTTAAAACACCCGAAATTAACACAGTAGCACAGAACTATACACATTACAATTCATACATTTCATTACATAAAATTGCACACAATCCATGAAATACAAACAAAGCAACCACGACAAGCGCGGGTGCCTGTGGTGATTGGCCGCATTACTGCCGCGTGGAGTACAGCAGCGCACACAAAAACGGAGCCGTGATTTGTTCGAATAACGGCCGCTGCATCTGTAGGTCCCCAGTACATGCTGCCGCGTGCACTATGGTGTGCGCTGCAGGAACAAGAACCGCCACTCAATGAGGCCGGGCCCACTAGCTGCCTTGGCGCGCAATTTGCAGCCACGTTGCACGACTAGGTTTTCCAAAAGACAAGAGAAGTGACAACCAATCATAGGGCAGAGTTCCCAAGTCAATCATAGCGAAGGAAATAGCAGCCAATCAGAGAGCAGAAGAGGATGTTACGTCATGGTTACACGTGCACGCGTCGCCACCCCGTCAGGCGCGCGTGCAACAGTGAGTACTGGTGCCGTAGCCGTAAGGAGATCTGTATTGCTGGTTGAAGTAATGGTTTGGGGTCCATACAAAAAAAAAAAGAGCTTTGGTGGATTAGAAGTGAGAGGACCATTTTAGCATGTTCAAATCCCAGAAGTTACAAGCAACCCTCTAACTGCCAGAGAAGCCTGTTATCCATGTGGATCAACTCCCCCTATTTACTCTATGTGGCGATCAGAGAAACACCCTGGTGCTGAGCTGCATAATGTTTGGATTATTCTGGATTCCATGTTCCCTTCCCGAATTAGGAGCTCCCTACTTCTAACTGATTCTACAGACAAAATGGGAAATAGATGACAGTGATGGTGGAAATAACTGGTCGTTACAGTAGCAGTGCGAGCAAGACGCGATTCCATGAAACACAGTGTACAGAAGATCACATTTCAACGCCCAAGCTGCAGTGTGGTAAAGTGGGGTTTTTTTCTGAATGGAAAGGCAGCTTATGAATTATTACTGAGACCTTGGCTCATTCATAAAAGTGGCTTTCTAAACAAATATCCATTATCTACGTTTCAATAACCTGCTCTGTATTTTCACTGTACCATTATTTAAGATTAACTATCATTTTTTTTTTTTTTAAATGAAAAATGCCCAGCATTTCTACTGCTGCCCAAATTAGGTCAATGAGACCGTGTTAAAAACTGTGATATTTAAAGGTTCACAAAAGAATGAAGTACAGTGGAAAATGTCACACACACACACACACACACACACACACAGATCAGGTGTGGCTAACGCCAGTCCTCAACAGGTCATCTCTGCTTCAGCACAGGTGGTGCAGTCTTTGACTGAGCCACCTGTGCTGAAGCAGGGATACCCTGAAAACCTAACCTGTTGGTAGCTCTTGAGGACTGAAGTTGGCCAACCCTGGTATAGATTTCAATATTTTGAACAGCGGAAACAAATGGTTCACTTCAGAAATACAAAAATAAGGAAAGTGAAATAACACAGCTTGAGACAATATACAAGCACGCGTGGATCATACCAGAATTCGGCAATAATTACAGGCATGTTCTAATTCAACATATCTCCACATAGTAGAAACAATGCAAGTATAAAAACGACATCCTGAAACAATACACAATGGCATCTTACATACAGAGAATGTGTTAAAAAGTTTAGAATACTTACAGATTCCCGATGTGTATCGGAAGTGAAAGATTAGTCGAAAACCTGTGTATGCTAATGTGAATATCCTATTTATAAAGCGTCTTCGCTGACATCATTCAGTACACACCTACTGTGTGCCGTCACTCGCTGGTAGAATTAGTTCAATGCACTTAATTGTTATATATTCATAACACGCAGGCTTTATACATCTTGTAAAAGTTACAAAGTATTATTACTACTAAATTCAGGCTAGTACTAATATTGTCTATCACAGAATGAGCTACTCTTGCTGGGTACATACCACTATGGCAGATATAAGGCTGATGCCACAGATACTAACCTGTGTCATTGGTGGTACCTGAGGTCCTACCAAGTGTACTAAATACTCGTGTGGCTTGTAAACCCCAGACAGCTGTGGGTGGAGAAGTACAGAAGCAAAGAGGAAACAAGCACAGTGCTCACACTATAGCTATTTATGGACTTTAACGGCGAGAGTTAGCTAGAAATAAGGGGGGACAAGCGGATGTGGTTGAAAGAGCAAGAGCTGCAGCTTTGCCGCTAGTAGATAGTGATATGGAAAATTAATTTACCCAAGATGCTGGTACAGAAGAAAATTAGGTTGGTAACTTTTATCAGGGGTGCTCAACTCAAGACCCCCCAACAGGTCAGGTTTTCCGGATATCCCTGGGGGGGACCACCTCACTTGGCTAACGAAACAATATCTTTGACATGAACTTTTATAGATATAGTTAACAAAAAAAATGATTGCAGTATATATATATATATATATATATATATATATACTGCAATCTATGGAATTATTTCTATAACACGGAATAATATGGAACATGTTGTATGTTATAAAAACATGCAAGAAAAAGACTTTTGGGAACATTAGAACAGTGAAAGTAAGGAGGATTTGCATGCCCCTAGACCTGTTTCAGTGCCAGAGGGACCAGCAGGTATAGTATAAATATTATGGTATTATCTATCATCACATGTAAGGTCATTCGGATATTATACTGTATATTAGAATGAATAGTAATGTTATCAAATAAAAAAAATAGTATTATTAAATCACATACGCATACAGGGAACGGCATCTTCACTTACAGTAAATTATATAATCAGCATGATCACATAACATCAATAGCACTATTACTACATGAGATGTATTACTCATACACTTTACATGCTCTGGAGATAGATATATATACACACACACACACACACACACACACACACACACACACACACACACATATATAATTTTATTATTATATTGGTGGTAAAACAAAGACAAAAACCAATGGCTAGTAACCTAAATAGTGTAATATCACATACAATTATAGCACTATTGTTTAAACATCTCCAAGATGTTCTAGTTGTACAAATATCTGGAAGAAAATCTACCTTTTACATGTACTGATCGCCCATTTCCTGGGTTGGATTAAATTGGAGATGCACAGATCAGTTTCTACGTTTCAAAACCATCCAACCCCCCCAAAAACCCCAACAATAAATGTGCAGTACAATGGGTTTGATACAATAATGCAAATTGCAGCACAAGGATCTGATGATCCAAGGGAGGAAATCCCCCCAGCAAGTCAAAGCTCAAACCCCATCACCCCGAGCCATTCACATGCAGGAGACCCGGCTACTTCTCACCTTGGTCGGCATCCAATGACCCCAAACTGCTTCTATGTAGCCAAAGCCACAAGTACAGGGCTTATTTTGTAACCAGAAAGGGAGCAGCAGCTGCAGAGCTCAGCCCAGGCAGCCATTCCCTGTGCACACAACTACATTACCCAGAGTCATGCAGCAGCGGCAGCCTGCCGCTCCCAGCATGCACCAGGAGTCTTCTTATTAACCCTTTAGTCACTCACCAGTCAGGAGGTGCTGATGGCTTCTTCAATGGAGCATCAGACTTCCTGGTGTCATGCTGGGTGCACACATTGCACGAGAGGCATTAAAAATTGTCTACATTTAGCATAGGTTGACACTTGATGGACGTATGTCTTTTTTCTTCTTCTATGTAACGAAGTTAATCCAAATCTTGTGGAAGGCGAATACATTTCATACAATTGTCATGTTGTGTTTGTCTCATGTAGCGCGGACGGTGCACACAGAGGTGAATTCTGCCGTCTTGTACCACAGCGGTGCGCAAACTGGGGGGCGCAAGACTGACTGCGGGGGGCGCGGGGTTTACAGAGGCCCCGCGTGCTTCCCGAAGGCACTTAAATTAAGTGCCAGGGGAGTGGCGGAGGCCTCTCTAATTCGGACTTGCCTTGGCTCCGGCGGCTTCTTAGACACGTCGCCATGGCAATGCGGCGTCAAATTACGCCGCGAGCTCATGTGACGTCGCCGGAGCCGAGGTAAGCGGGGGTGGGGGGGGTGAGAGGGGGGCACAGAGAGAGGGGAACCGCAGGCAGGGGGGCGCAGGGAAAAAAGTTTGCGCCCCCCTGTTGTACCTTATAACGGGTAGGCAACTCCAGTCCTTGTGGGTCACCAACAGGTCAGGTTTTAAGGATATTCCTGTGGCTCACACGAAGACTGATTGAGCCTCCTGTGCTGAAGCACAGATATCTTGAAATCCTGACCTGTTGGTGGTAGGGTTTCCAGTTGTTCCTTATTGAACCGGACTGTCCTGTATTTGGACACTCTGTCCAGTAAAACATTAGAGATAATACTGTATCTGTTCGGTATTAACTCTCTAGACATGTGTATCCGGTATTAATTCTCTGGACATAGTGACCTGACCGGCTCGGGGGGGCCGAGAGATTTCGACCAGTAGGGAGAGAGCAGGGCTGCTGCTAGGGGGCTGGGCAGCTTCCACCATCCTGATTGGCTGCATTACCCTGCAGCAACCAATCAGGAGGAGGTGTCAGGAGCCTGTGGGTGGGGCCAAGGAGAGGAAAAAACAGCATGGAGTGGAGAGAGATGTGTCTCGTGCGTGTGTGTCTCGTGCGTGTGTCGCGCTCGTCGCACCTTTCACCACTGTGTCCAGTATTTTTGGGGAACCACCTGGCAACCCTAATCACCAACAGGTCAGGTTTTAAGGATATCCCTGCTTCAGCACAGGTGTCTCAATCAGTGGCTCAGTCAAAGACTGAGCCCACTGATTGTGGGTTGAAATACAACCCACAACTTTGTACTTGTATATTGGACACAGACACTCTAACCACTACACCAAGCCTTCTTCATGAAAGAATAAGGTCATAATGATGAGATATAACAAAAGTAAATTATGTATGTATGTCTTTATGTATATAGCGCCATTAGTGTACACAGCGCTTCACAGCAGTAATACATGTGACAATCATATAAATAACAAATAATACAAATAACAGGTCATGAGAATAAGTGCTTCAGACATAAAAGTACATTTTCGGAAGAGGAGTCCCTGCACCTTTCCTGAAGTTGCCCCTGTGGCAAAATCCAAAAGTGATCTTAATCTGGAATAATCAGACTCCATAGAAATCTGTGAGACCGGTTTCAAAAAAAGAAGCCTTTCCTGTCCTTACTTGTACATATTTTTTTTACTTGCAGGAAGAAATTTGAAGAATGGAGTACAGTAAATAAAAATACCACATGTGGTTCATTTGCACGTCTCAGACAGGTCTGCAACCCCATTATCGCTTCGCAAACAGCGCTTCCACTGCAGCCAGGGATTCTGGGTAATGACATGAGCACAGTGTGTTAGGCTGCGTTTATAGTAGGAGCGCATGGCGTCGTGTGCGCCTGTCGCTCGAGCGATCCCTGCACTCACGTGACGCGGCCATCACGCGAAAATACTAAATTATTTGTCTTTTCAAAAATCTGCCGCGCGGTCGCTCTTCATTGCTCGTGCGTTGCGCGCACTATGGGCGGCCTCATAGCGGCATTTTGTTTGCAATGCGGACGCCGTCGCACGCCCCATCGCGTAATCGCGGCCTTACTGTGCAGCCAGCAGCAGCGGCGACAACTTATGTTGCAGCCAGCAGCTGAGAGCTCGCGCTCAGCACGATCAAACACATTGTGACAATGTGTTTGACCAGCGTGCACGTGCCCGTGAGCGCACGGCGCTCAGCTATTTGCTCGCTGGCGAGTCATGTGAGCGGTTCGCCCAATGACGGCAAACCAGCTCCATGACGTCATAGCCACGCCCGCAACTAGTTGGCCAGGAACCACGCCCCGGGAACCTGGTCGCCCTACATCACTGCGCTCGTGCGCCAGCGCGCTCAGTTGAACCCTGGCCGCGGCCTTACCGTGCAGCCAGCAGCAGCGACTTACTGTGCAGTAATCTTCAAATAAACCCCTTTATGCAATCACTGTCACAAAGTTGCACCACTTACATGGTCTTTCACCGAATATTACACCATCGCACCGCAGCCTCAGGTTCAAATGCTGATACTTATCTTCATTTCCGATGGATTATACCAGGAGGTGCTCAACTCCAGTCCTCAAGCTCCCCCAACAGGTCAGGTTTTCAGGATGTCCCGGCTTCAGCACAGGTGGCTCAATTAGAAGACAGCCTCTGATTGAAGCAGGGGTATCCTGAAAACCTGACCTGTTGAGGGGAGGGGTGGGCTTGAGGGTGGCAGTTGAGCACCCCTGGATTATATTACAAAGCAGCAGTGCCGCTTCGCAGTGTACTCCTAAAAGTACTACATATTGCCATGTAAATGGCATAAATTGCAATAAACTGCACATTTTATTCTACAGAACAACTGTATCTCATCTAACCTTCAGCTCAGCAGCTCATAGGAACTTTGTTAGGACAAACAGGACATCTGCAGTCTACCATTTTTTGGACAGCAGCTTTGGAGGCTTTATCTCCGGGTCCTGGTCAATATATGGGCTCAGAGTATAGCAGTGTATAGGGGAAAATTGAATCTTAGGTCTCGCTCAGACAGGCTGCTACGGCTGCTTGCTAGCGTTCACGCCCCCCGCCGCGTGCTCCTGCAGCACAGCGATCTGTGCTCAAACAGCAGGAGGCAGATCGCGGCGTTTGGGGGGGTGGCGGGGGCATGTAACGACCGTGTCACGAAGCTGGTTCGCCTCTATTGGCTGAACCAGCTCGCGTCACGCAACTGTAGCCCCAAATCACAATTGCCGCCGGTGGAGTTTTCAGGTTGAAAACTCCCACTGCACAACCCAAATTTGCGACGGACGTGCGCGCTTATGTCGCATCGCCTGCTGTCTGAGCTCAACCTTACGTGGCTAATGATGTGGTTGTGCTGCATTGACGGTACAGCTCGTCTTAGCAACGTAAACTTTAATTAACAGCAGTTTACATTGAGGCCTGGAAGTCTGCCAAACAGCAAATACCATGAAATGTCTGATGCATACTGCTTGTTTAGGATTTTAGCCCTTATGCAATATGCCATGCTGGAGAAGACTTCAGCCTCATGCATTTCACTGGAGCAGATTTCTTCTCTAGCATAGAAAAATGTATCCAAAGCCTATTAAAGCAGCAGTTCAAGCTGCCGTTTAAAGAAAAAAAATTAATTAATTAATTTGTGCATCAATACAATCCACACAATGATAAGTAATTAGCTAAGTTGCCGATCGATCGGCGAAGATTCGGCTCAGGGGTTCACTAAATGGCTGTCAGTGCAGCAGAAGAGGACCAAAGATGTAAAGTTCTGTGCGGAAGATCATAGGCCAGGCAGTCACTAGATACAATTGGTGCACTGCTAGAGAGAGGGCAGGGCTCAAAAAGAGGTGTGCCAGAGCCTGTTTCTGAAGAGGAAGGGGATGTGACTTTGTAAATGGTTGCTATAGAAACAAAAAATGCTTGTTACATTATAATAAATAAAAAACTTAATTAAGAGTTGTTTAAAAAAAATGCTACAAGTATTTTCTCATAGTACAGCACTGATTTATTTAAAAAAACATGTAGGATATTGTTTGGTCTGCAGCTTTAAATAGAGTGCCACAAATTTTGGTGGTTAAGCATGCCCAATTGATAAAGCCATCAGAAGTGACCACGTTTGAGTTTTAAATTCTTATTTAAAAGCAATATTGACAATACTTTCTATCAGAATTTGACCGAATGATTTCACACCACAAAAAAATGTCACTTTCAAGTATGGAATTAGAGCAGGGATGTCACACTCAATGTATGTAGTAAGGAGAAAAGGTAAGGGAATTTAGTTTTAAAAAAATGGTGTTGTCTGAGAAATTAGCATTACAATCGCCAGTGATGAAAACTCATAGCCAGCTCACCCCGAAAAAATCCCCAACTGGAACTGACCTCCCCAACTCCAAGCTGCCTCCCACTGTGAACTTGACTAAGGTTGGCAGGAATGCTTTGTGTTTCCCCTCCTACACACATCCTCTCGTCAGCCCTGAACTTTATTGTAGCACTAGCTCATTATTTTGAAGAAGAAAAAAAAAATGAATAATTTGTTTTCTTGGCAGGGCCGGCGCAAGGGTTACATGCGCCCTAGGCGAAACTTAAAATGTGCACCCCGGTTGTATAAAACATAATAAGATAAATAAAATAATAAAATAAACAGTGGCGCTGCTATCGAGGCTGCGACCGCACCCCAGCGCGATGCAAAATTACAAATAATAGGGCGCCAAAATACCGGACCAAAAAAAGGAAAAATAATCAAAAAAAGATAAATAAATAACAAATAGTAAGAGGAAAAAATTATTATTATTATTAATGCGCCCCTAGGACCTTTGCTCCCTAGGCGACTGCCTAGGTTCACCTAATGGACGGGCAGGCCCTGCGTTCTTGTGCTGGAAGGTACCTTATGGCAGAAGATGACTTGGTAAATATGGCTGTGTCTTGGCAACAGGTTAAAGCAGCACCGGCCCACACCGATCGTCCGATAGGGTAATCCACCCCTGATTGCAATAACCTCTAATAGGAGGAGCTCCGGGAGGAAGGCGGACCTTTGTCTTTTCAAAGGTTCAGGAAAAATATTTTGCTACAAATTCGGGTGGCGGGATCTCCTGGACAAGAGGCCCAGAGGTCAGGGCGTGGTCAACTGCAGTCCTCAAGGGCCACCAACAGGCTAGGTATTACGGATATTCCTGCTTCAGCACAGGTGGCTCAATTCTAACCGAGTCACCTGTGCTGATGCAGGGATATCCTGAAAAACTGACCAGTTGGTGGCGCTTGAGACCTGGAGTTGGCCGCCCCTGCTCTAAGTTCTACAACCGGGTCAGTTCTTTCAGAACCCCGCTGGGCACAGGAATGGGGAAACATTCAGGTTAGGAAAGTAATCGTACACAGTAGTATATAAAACAATGGAGCAGACAGCAGTACACTAGTACATAGCTTCAAAGAAACTGTAAAAGGTTCAGGTGCCCGGGAATAGTGTCCTGTCCCTACCAGTCGCAATATAATGATGAAAAGAATGGCTTCCCGGCACTCTCAACTAATGAAGGGAAAAGTCCATTATGGTTAAAAAAAAAAAATGACGTTTATTAAAAAAAAAAAAAAAAGACGAAGAATTACAAAACATACTTATAATAATCAGAAATATATAATACATATGGAGAATTCTCATCAGCCAATTGAAAAATGCAATGTCCATGAAAGATAGAGAATAAACAGCTCATGAGTCCAAAGTACTGAGTACGAAAGAAAGGGCCCTAATGTCAAAGTACAGCCAGCAACCTATATTACATAAAGTGTGAGCTCTACAGCAAGGGGGCTCAACTTCAGTCCTAAGCTTTCTCCCCCCCCCCCCCCAACAGGTCAGGTTTTTAGGATATCCCAGCTTCAGCACAGGTGGTTCAATCACAGCTTCTGATTGAGCCACTTGTGCTGAGCAAGGGATGGATTGAGCCACCTGTGCTGAAGCAGGGGACTGGAGTTTAGCACCCCTGGTCTAATCTAAGGTACAAAATGATAGTTACAGACAGAGGCACAGGAGGTCATACGTAAGTGAAATACTTATCATAAACTCAACACCCCCAAAAACTAGAGAGGGGGCAAAGAACTAAAGGGGAAAAATACATAAAAAGGTGGAATAAGTGCTTTAAGGCCACTAAAAGACCAATCAACAACCCATTGCACAATCCAAATATTCACCATCTTTTGCGTCTGGCAGATAAATCAAAATTTGTTTTCAACACCATCACACCAGCTGGTATTTTTGTCTTTTGTTGATGTAAAAACTAGTATAACAATAATTCCCTACAATGTGACATTTTTTTTCAAAGCAAATGCAGCCACGCTGAACTAATGATGTCTCTTTATTGAATACATTTCTATTAGGTGGCTTAGTATGCCCAGGGGCGTGTATGCAATGCGGTGAGGCTCAAGGTGGCAAAATATTTATCCAGATACACATAATAGACGCAATTACATCATTTCGCTGTGTGGATACAAAACAAAAGAGAGATGATCTCCAAGCCATTCTAGAACTGTCTGGTTAGGAGAGTTTACAATCTGATTGAGTGTGAGTGTGCCATACCTGCCCACTAACTCCTGGTCAACAGAGTGATGATGATTCAATCCTGGTTTTAAATTCCCATGTGTTGATCTGTTTGCAACGATGGTATAATGGTGCAAGATCTGAAGGTCGGCCTGGATCACTGTGTTGACCTGGAGTTAGCTGGCTGTTGTGGTGTAGATGTAGTGGGGAATTGTTAATGTAGTGTTGCAAGATGCCTATGGAACAAGGTTTTCCAACCTGTGATACAAGAACAGGAGTGACCATCTCCAGTCCGCAAGAGCCACCCAACGGTCAGGTTTTTAAGGATATCCCTGCTTCCGCACAGGTGGCTCAGTCAATGACTGGGCCACTGGTTGGGCCACCTGTGCTGAAGCAGGGATATCCTTAAAACCTTACCAGTTGGTGGCCCTTGAGGACTGGAGTTGGCCGCTCCTGTTCTAGATGAAGCCTTGAAAAGCCATATCTTAACTGCTTCATTGCCATAGAGGCCTGCAAGTCATTGTGATATAGTTTTGATTGCAAGCTCCTGGGCAGCGAACGGGTGATGTGCTTTGTATTTTTGTCATACAGAACATCCATCAGATTCTGAATACGTTCTAAAATAAACTGTAAAGATGTACCTAAGATAAGGTACAGAAAGATCCCTGATGGTGTCGCACTGCGGACCTTTGTATTATAATACGGTCAGAGGTAGAAATGAATTACTGTGGATAAAATCAATTTTATTAATATAGTAGGTGTAGTTAAAAGTGACATATAACCGGGTCAGGGTATATATCTGAATATTGAAGTGCCTCAGTTTAACTGGTCAGACAGTAACGAGGACGTGTGATCGGAGCAAACTCTCCTGTGAATTACCAGTGTGGAGAGTGGCGGGGTACTCATACAGTAAGCTGCATATCTCTCATAGGAGTACGCAGGTACTGACGTTGAAGTTAATTTCTTATGTTTGACGGCGCGCGCGTCACAATAATTCCCAAGTACACTTCTTTTGGCTGTCTAGTGAAGGAGATAACGGTAAATCGCTGGGGTTAATCTTAACCCTTGGTGTGTTGGGCTGATAGTGCCTCTCTGTGTCTCCGTAGCAGTGTACAGTGATAAGTATTCAGTCGTATAAACACTGTGGTGTGTCTATAGAGGTATACTAATCTGTCTTAGAGGAGACAAGGGTAAAAGGGTAAGGATTGGTTGACATTTAGTGAATGATCCCCCAAATGTCTCTGTTTCTTCTAGAATTGTACCAGAGTGCTGTGGCTTAGGTTTTTAGATCCCCCTGAATGTATGCTCCGTTAGGTCTGTCTGACTGCTCATGTTCCGCAGTTTGTAAGCAAATGTCCTGTTTACTCTTGCCAGAAAACGGGGGTAGGCTGGAGTCGGGGTGAGTATACTTATTCCAGTAAGTGGATATTGTATACAATGTTATAGGGCTATGAGCCAGGTGATTATTTAACTTGTCTCCTAAATCTAGCGTGTCGGGCTGAGCATGTGTGACACTGGTTAAGCAAAAATTGTGTTTTTCTTCTCTCAGGGAGAGAGGTAGACGTGAAGCAGGGTGAGTATATAAGGATAGAATAATTCTTTAGGGGTGTGGTTCTCTATAAATTCACCAAATATACGTGCCTCTAAACACTGTGTTGTCAGTATTTCTGCTAGTATATATCTTTCTGTACCCTATCTTAGGTACATCTTTAGGCTGCATCCATAGATGGACCAGCCGTGCTGAGGCGTGCGGACGCTCCGCGCTGAGCCCCTGCATCCTCAATGAGGATGCCTTGAGAGGGGGCTCACGCGAGCGTCCGCAGGCGTGCGGAGGCTTTGGAGTTTTCAGCCGAGCGCCAAGCTGTTTTTCAGCGCGCTGTCGGCTGAAAACCTCCAATCAGCCTGAAGCAGCGTGAACGTCACGGCGCCGTGACATTGACGTCAGTGCGTCGCGGGCGATTGGCCCAGCGACGTCACTGCCCCGCCTCCAACCACCTCCCCCCGGCTCCCTTCGCGCACGCTGGCTCAGCGTTAGCGCGCCTCCGCTCTCCCCACACCTCTATGGCCCGGGCCTTACAGTTTATACCGCTACTCTCCCAGGCAGCACGCATATACCACCAAGGGGTTCTGAGCAAGGTCTCTCTGTACGTTCTAAAATATATAGAGTTGGCCACTCCGGTACTTGGACCACGGCCTGTGATACAATATACAGTCCTTTTACGTTTTGCCGCATCAATGACCCTTATTCGACATGCTATGAAAGCCGTCTTCCCCTTGTTAAGGAAGTTTTAAGCTCCGTTGGATAGAGGCAACACAAGGAAGCATAACATTTAAACTAAATAGAATTAACGAAAACAAATGGAATACAAGAGCATCTAGACATGATATAGGTATGGACGAAAAAGGACAGATTATAGAGGCCATACTTATTTTTAATGTTTCATTTTTATTTGACTACGTTTTCAGACATTTACTGTAGAATAAAAAATAATCAGAATTTGTTTCATGAGTTCCCAGGACTCAGTCATTTCAGCAAACTTCAGGGGCGATGACGTCTGTTTTAGCAGATTCCTTAGTTTGAAAGACACGGTGTCGGCTCACGGACTTGTAGCTCAAGTTGCCTCATATACTTCAATGGAGTTGCAGTGACAATAATCTTTTTATTTATTTTTCCATTAAAATACAATTTTCTCTGAACCCTTAAATCTCACATCTTTAGCCGGTTCCTTGGCGGGTGACATCATGCACATATTTGCAGAATATTAGTGGTATTTCCTCACACACTATTAACAAGCGCCGCTGCTGCTGCTGCTCCCCCCCCAAAAAATGTTTTTAATACAAGGCACTGCTGAGGTGACCATGGGAGAATTTATTAGAAGCGGAATGGTTCTTTGACGGTTTAATGGTTAGGCAGGTGGAGACCTTCTGACAGCTGAGCCACTCCCCTCACATTATCAAAACCATCATTGTGGCTCCCCAACAGGTCAGGTTTTCAGAATATCCCAGCTTCCGCACAGGTGACTCAATCAGTCCCTGCTTCAGACTGAGCCACCTGTGCTGAAGCAGGGACTGACTGAGCCACCTGTGCTGAAGCTGGAATATACTGAAAACCTGACCTGTTGGAGGGCTTGAGGACTGGAGTTGTAACACCCATGAAATACAGCATATGCAGAAGGCGGGGTTCCACACCAGACCGAGGCGTGACACGCGTGACCCAGTTCCTGCTTCCGACTCCCTTTGCTCTGTGCAGGTCGCTGTGCTGGGGGATCCACTGCCCCCTGGTTACTAGTCTTATCTTTTACACAGTCCGATTGTTACAGGCCGCTGCCCTGCCCTGCCCGTGCCGCAGTATTTTATTCCGTGTTTATCTCTGGAGTAGTTCCCCAGCCTGCAGCTGCCGCCTGCTCATTTTCCCGCCAAGCGCTGCAACTTTTACCCGCGAAAATTTAAAGCGCGCGGCGTCTCCCCGAGCTGAGACCGCGACCGCGCTTCCAGCCACTCACTCTGTCTCGCCAGGACTCCCGGCAGTCTCCCCCAGGACTGCCTCCTCCAGGTATGCATAGAGGATGTGAGTAGGGGGCCATTCACCGTTACACTAGGCATTGCCTTGCACCAAGCACAAGTACAAATATACTTTACATTAGAGCACTGCAGGCATTGATCCCTTTTGCACAACGTGAGATGGTTTATATCTGGGAGTAATTACTTTTGATGCCCTCTGACAGCGGTTTCCAACCTTTTTTGGTTAAGGAACCATAAGTGAAATTCTGTGGAACCCCCAACCCTCTCTAAGGCCGAGTCCATAGAAGGACAGGCCGCGCTGAGCTGTGCGGACGCTCCGCGCTGGGCCCCTGCATCCTCAATGAGGATGCCTTGAGAGGGGGCTCACGCGAGCGTCCACAGGCGTGCTGAGGAGTTGGATTTTTCAGCCGGCAGCCAAGCTGTTTTTCAGCGCGCTGTCGGCTGAAAACATCCAATCAGCGCGGATCAGCGTCAACGTCACGGCGCCGTGACGTTGACGTTGGTGCGTCGCGAGCGATTGGCCCAGCGACGTCACTGCCCCGCCTCCCTCAGTCTCCCCCCGCCTCCGATCGCGCCCGCTTGCTCGCCTGCATGGGCATGAAACCGCGCAGATTTCAGCAGGCGAGCGTCAGCGCGGCTCCGAACGCCTCACCCCTCTATGGCCCCAGCCTAAGGCCAAGTCCCGGCTAGCGCTGAGCGGGCGGCGCTTGTGGAGGAGACTTGCATATATAGATATATGCAAGTCCCCGCTCACCTCGGTGCGCGCGGCACTCGTGTGCACACGCTCAGTCGCGATTGGTGCTTACATAAACAAAAAATCTATACTTACCGCGCGCTCAGCTGGCCCGCAATGCCCCCCTCCCCCGCGTACAATGGGACACCCTGCGCTCATGCTCGGAGCGCTCCAACAAGCATGAGCACACTCAGCGCCAGCGGGGACTTGGCCTAATAGTGTGTCTGATACCAGATCCATTGTAAGGAACCCCAACCCTCTAATAGCGCGTCTGAGATCAGATGCATTGTAAGGAACCCCAACCCTCTCTAATAGCGTGTCTGAGATCAGATGCATTGTAAATTCTTCTGTTTGACAAATGACCAGACAACTGCAGGGAACCATTTAGGGATGCCTGGGGAACCCTGGTTGAAAAACACTGGTCTATGACTTGCTATGCAGGATAGAGTAATTCTGTGCTAGCCTAACCTTTTTTTGATACTACTTTTCATGTTTGTTGATTATTGGTTTAGATTAAAATGTTCTTTTTTTTTTTTTGCATAAATGTAACAGTTGATTCATTTTTGTGTGCCACTATTATACGTCTTTATAGATCCGGGGGCTCGTCAAACGTATTTAAAAAAAAAAAAGACTGGGATCTGCACCTCCCTAATCGGGTGTTTTACTAGTAACGTAACATGCACAGAGCGCGGAGTGAATGGAACTGTGACATTAAATCGAAGTAGATATTTGATGTATATTTTTATGTAGCCCCCACAGTGTACTCTGCGATTTACAGATACAGTCCAGGGAATTATAACACAATAAGTGCAACAAAGTCTGACCATGGAAAAGGAAATCCCTGCCCTGGAGAGCTTACAATCTAAGTTTTACTTGGATGCATGCAGATAGAACGTGTCTTACGACAGGCGGGCGCAAACTTAAGTGGCCCCCCCCCCCTCTTACCTTCTCTCCGGCATCTCCTCATCTCGGCGGTGTCTCGTTGTCATGGTAACACGTCACTATTTGTCATTATGAGGAGAAGCCGGAGAGAGGGTAAGACGCGATCAATTTAAATGTGGGGTACAGTGCGGGGCTCGATTTGGTGCCCCCTCCCACGCGCCAGTTCACGCTCCCCTCTTCTGGATCTCAGTTTGCCTCCCCAGTTATGTTATTGTCGCCAGATCTGCAGCGGTGCTTTAATGGTGTCTTTTATTTGATGTTTAAGGTTGACATATATGGTGTGTTGGTGCCTGACCTCTCCTCCAGGTGCTCGCCTGCTTGTTGCTGCGGTGTAGGAGATGCCGGCTATTAGAAAGCCCATGCGATATGGGCACCCGGAGGGTCATACAGATGTCTGTTTTGATGATAATGGAAGGTGAGTTATTCTTTGCGAGGAGACTTGCATATACATACACACACACACACACACCACACCCCCCCCCCCACCCCGCATTAACGTACGCAATGGGACCGGAGCATGTATGTAAAGCGAAAATGCACTTAAAGTGAAGCACTACCTTTTTCCCACTTATCGATGCATGTACTGTACGGCAATCGTCATATACAGTACGTGCGTAACTGATGTAAATAACGCATGTGTAGCAGGCTCTATAGTCTCCCCGCTTGCGCACAGCTTCGGTACAGGTAGGGAGCCGGTATTGCTGTTCAGAATGTGCTGATAGGCGCATGCGCGAGCTGCCATTTGCCTATTGGGTGATATGTCCTTACTCGCAAGTGTACTTAAAGCGGGGTATGCCTGTGTATATATGTGTCTGTGTCTGTGTGTATATATGTGTGTATGTGTGTCCACGCTCACGCTCTGCGCGGGCACACACTCACAGGCGCTCTGCGCTTACATAAACAAAATTTTCATACTTACTAGCACGCTCAACTTCTCTTGAATTGTCTCCCCCCCACCCCCCCGCGAGCGCTTGCGAAAATTTAAAGGACACCCGGCGCTCAGCGCCAGCGGGGACAAAGCCTTAGATGTCACATTTATTTCCAGGTGGGCTAGTTCTCACATTCAAAGCACCAGGGTCCTTAATGAACCACAACCTGTCCGGCATTTAACAGCTACAGTACCATCCTGTATTGTATCTTTCCTTGTGTTTTGGACTCCTTTATAATCTTAAATGTTCGTTTGTTTTGTTTTATTTTTGTAACTGACGCGCCTTCAGCCCCATTGGGAGAAAAGCGCTGTATAAATACAATTGTTTATTAATAGTTAAACGTCTTTTTTAACGTAGATTTCTGCACAGTTTCTCATGCAAACTTACATCAAGAGCGGTTCTACCCTCAGGGAGAGGGCGCCCTAGCCTGACACTAGCACCATTGCCTCTTAAAAGATTCCATGCATGACATATGGCAGCGGTGCGCACATTTTTTTCGTCTGCTCCCCTTCTCCCTGTCCCTCCCCCCCGCTCACACCCCGCATACCTTTTCTCCACCGGTTTCCGAGGTCATGACGCAACGTCATGTCACGATGCTTCGCCAGAAGCCGCCCGAGACAATGTAAAGTAGTTGGCGGTCTCATTCGCTCCCCTTACATTTAATTTAATTGTTTGTGGGGAAGAGCGCAGGGCGTCTGTAAGTGCCGTTCGCGCCCCCCCCCTCCCCCAGAAAATGTTGCACACCCCACGTATATGGTATAATAATAGTGTGACACCAAGTACGACCAGCCTCTAAACTACATTGTGCCCTTTTTATTGGAAGCAGAAGGTCAGTAGCTTTAATCCCATGTATTTTTCAGCTGCCTGGTGACCTGTGGCAGTGACGGAGACGTACGGATATGGGAAAGTTTAGATGATGATGATCCCAAATCGATTAATGTTGGAGAAAAAGCTTATTCTTTTGCCTTAAAGGTAAACAATTGTTTTCTGTTGTCGGCTCACTAGACCTGCCCTCCAATCAATGTTTTATTTCCATATCTCGTTTAGATTTCACTAAATTAAATGATGATTTAAGCTGATTGTCTGAAGCCGGCCCATCGGGGGGAACAGGAATCCCTTTGGTCTCTTTAGGGACTGAATGGGAAAAGGATAAACCAGATAAACAAAATAATAAAGAGGACCTGTTATTTGGTGCAGTGTAAAATAAACATGCACTAAATAAGGAGGGTGATAGTAAAATAATCTTAATGGGGGGATACCGAGCAGATGTCTAGGTGTAGTACAACTTTTCCTGGATTATATCATCGTTCTCCTAGTTGTCGAATCAAGTTCTCACATCTCATATTCGTACCTTAATCAGGAGCCCGGTAAAGGTTAGCCAGGTGACCTGATATTCCTAGTTACATATCCTTTTTGTGTACCAGTTCCAGACTGCAAGTGCTTGGTCTGATGTCTTAATGCTGGTTTCATCCAGATGTGTCTCTGCTTCCCAAATAGTGCCCATCGCTTTTTGTTTAAGGGGCTATCGGATGAAACGTCCCGTAACCAGTAAAACTTGCAACACTTCGGAGTATATTCCTCACACTGCTTGCCGTATACTCCTTCCCACCAGTTGTTCTCCTTTGCATCTCTTGCGTATCCTTTTAAAGCGCTGCGTGTTTTATTGGCGCCATAAAAATAAGATAATCGGAGTTCCAGGTCTCGTGCGCTCCCCCGACATATAATTTAAATGTTTGTGGGGAAGAGCGCAGGGCGTCTGTAAGTGACAGTCCCCCCCCCCCCGCCCCCAGAAATGTTGCGCACCCCACGTATATGGTATAATATTCAGAATCTCAGTAGCGGTGCTGGTGAAAGGGTGGACCCGGCGCTAGAATGTTTTTGGGGGTCCCCTCCCCACTTACCCACCTCCCCTCTTGTCTAGATGAGCAGCGCGCGTTTTTAGTGCTCAGCTGTGATTAACTATCTGCCGGGCCCTGAAAAATGTCGCCCCGGCACTCTTAGCTCGAGCATCGAGTGGACTGCCAGAGTCCGTTAAGGTCGTGACCCTGCGCCTGCTGCACAAATGTGTGATTGCAGGGGCGGAATGGCTCTTGTTTTATGTATTTTTTTATTTTTTAAGTAAGTGTGTTTGCAAATTAAGGCCACCACCCTTTGTGTTATAAAGTATTTTCTGATTTGTCTTCCAACCATTTAAAGAGGCAATCCAAGCGGGCGATTGTTTTTATTTATTGCAAATTATTTTTAATAACAGGATTGGGGGGGGGGCTTTGGAGCTGAATCTCATTAATTTTGGCTCCGGGGACCCCCTACTTCCTGAGATTACTGACCTTCGTGCCAGTAGCTGCTCTGCCCGGGCTGCAGGGTTGATGAAATGGAGTTGTAAAGCTCCCGCGCCATGTGGGCCAATCGGAAGCTGTGACATCCGGTGCGGCTTCCTATTGGCCCGTGTGAAGTGGGGGCTTTAAACTTGGCAGAGAACTGGCACCCCCTTACGGAGGAGGTAAGTATCTCGGGAAGCAGGGGGCCCTCAGAGCTGAAATTAATGGGGTTCAGCTCCGGAGACCCCCTGCTTCAATCCTATGTTAAAAAATAAATAAAAGCATGAATTGCTCCTTTTTTTAAATCTTCTAACGGAAACTGCGAGTTGCTATTCCCATAATGGTAGAACTAGTGGTGTTTTTCTAAAAGGAGCTTTCGGTATCTAAAGTGAGTGGGGACTCTCCACATTCACGCACTGTGTTCCCTGCTCATCTCCACGTTCGCGCACTGTTCCCTGCTCATCTCCACGTTCACGCACTGTGTTCCCTGCTCATCTCCACATTCACGCACTGTGTTCCCTGCTCATCTCCACATTCACGCACTGTGTTCCCTGCTCATCTCCACGTTCACGCACTGTGTTCCCAGCTCATCTCCACGTTCGCGCACTGTTCCCTGCTCATCTCCACGTTCGCGCACTGTTCCCTGCTCATCTCCACGTTCGCGCTCTGTTCCCTGCTCATCTCCACGTTCGCGCACTGTTCCCTGCTCATCTCCACGTTCACGCACTGTGTTCCCTGCTCATCTCCACGTTCACGCACTGTGTTCCCTGCTCATCTCCACAATCCTGCTATTTTTGTTTAGCTGGGAGACGCGTGGAAGCATTGTGAACAAATACATTGCATTGGTAATTTACTGAAGGTGTCCTTGTGTTTTCATGCCTGTTGTAGAATGGGAAACTGGTTACAGCCCCGTCTAACAACACGATCCAGATGCATACATTTCCCGATGGAGCCCCGGACGGAATCCTGACCCGGTTCACCACCAGCGCTAATCACGTTGTCTTCAACACCGATGGCACCAAAATAGCTGCAGGTTCAGGGTAAGTATTACTTCCTGGTATAACATTATATAAATGTAACCCTCCTGTCCTAGCTCTAAAGGAGTTTACTTTGAGTTGGGAAAAAAATAAATATATTTTATTTGCAGCTGAGGAGCTGCATATGCTTAGTCTCTCTAGCCATAGACTGACTGCATCCTGGCTAAATGTGCGCAACTGCTGTCTAGACAGTAATGCCGTGTCTCACACTGGTTCTGACAGCATTTGGGTCTACTGTTCTGCTTGTTGGTTTAGTTTGGGTTACCATACCCTTAGCCATCCATGCTAACGTGCTAGCCATCCAGGCTTTTTTTTTTTTAGACATTCTACTTGTTCTCATTGTCTGGTCCTCATATTTTTTTTTTTTTTTAAATGCATATCCATTAAATCTGATTTTGAACAACATCATATCAACGCCAATATCTGGACCTCCGTTCCGATTACCACATCTTCTCATTTGTGACAGTTATATACATAGTAATTGTTTTCCCCTCACAATCACTGAGTGCGTGCTATAGGGACCTTGTCCGCTCGGAGTGTCTCCTCCGCCCGGGTGTTTCTGTTTTTTGGTGTTCAGTTTAGTTTCCCTAGTGCACCTGCTTGTTGTTTGACCTTCGGTCATTATAGGTAGAGTGGGTATCTTCTTGTGAGATCCCTATAACATTGCGTTACCATATATCGGGGTTTTGTCCCAGAGCGATCACTAGCGCAGGAAGATGAGAAATCACGTGTTTGGTCCAAAACACACCTCTGTTGAAATCTGATTTTCATTAACTGTGCTCAGACTTGTATCCTATTTCCCCCCCCTTGAAACAACATAAGCCCACCCCTGTCGTAAATCAGCTGCGAGATCGACCGTTTTATGAAAGAGTAAAAAACTAAATTCTTCCCAGGGACGTTTTGAGTTTTGCCTCAGTATATAAACGCACTCATAACTTCCCTTTTCTAATACTGGGACACATGCGCTACATCAGTAGATTGAGGCGGTTACGACTGACTCAACGAGACTAAGTAGGACCGCCTTCATCCTAAATTTGAGGGACACTTGGATATCTGTCCTTGGCACCTCTTACCCCATGCAGTGTGTGGTCTCGTTGCATGCCACTCAGTGCTACGAACACGTAACTCTTAGTATGTACAGTAGATGACAGCACATGATTATTCTCATTTGTAATAAAGCCCTCCAACAAAAGCATATCCTGTGTGTCACCTCTCTGGAACGCGCCAACAATTATTCGCAAACGTTTGGATTTCTTTGAGGCTGACGGCGTCATCTCTGGTTAGCGTTTATGACCTTCTACGCAACATATGTCAGCTTGAGTGGACTTTCAGTTACAGCCCCCCCCCCTGCAATGAATTACTCTTTGAAGACCAGCAGACCCAGGAAATGTCTTGACCTGTAATAATAAACCCGATACATTGTATTTTTTAAACTGCAACTGTTTGCACCATTAACCCCTGAAGCACGAGATCGATTAAAATACATATCATGATCTTATCATGCCTCCCTTCTATCTCCCTATAGTGACGTCACAAGACATACAAAGGAGAGGTTTCCCTTTCTGCATGGTCACCCCACACAGTTAACCCATTAATTTAGGTAGCCCCTTCTTTTGGGGACTAATAAAATAAGTAAAAGAAGCCCTGTGAGATAAATCATTGAATTCCTAAGATCATGAAAACATTTATGAAATGGGAATACCAAAAGGCCATCTTTACAGCAGCTGGCCACTGCCACAAGCCATTCTTTAAAGGTCTGCGCCCCACCCAAAAAGAAGAAAATAAATGACCTATCTGGAAAGTGAGCAGATTACAACTCTTATTTAAATTATTTGACATTTTCTTTAGGCTGCAAGTCTGCAGTATTATTTACATTACACCCTCTGCTGCGTGTTCTCCCCGGCAGCACCCAGGCAGCGAGCCCTGAGCGGCTTTCCATGGAGCTCTGGATAAGGGAGCTTCTCCGATGAGGCCGTTTAAAAAGTCAAATGACGTCCCAAAGTGGGAGGGAAGTATACGTGTTCTGGGCTTGCATTTCAGAAATAATATACACCATTTAAAAACCAGCGAGCAGGGGAAAGGCTGACCCCTTGTCATACAGTATGGAGAATGAATCATTTAACAACAAACATGAGCAGGTGGAACGGCACCAATTAAAATAATTAATATAAGAGCTGTAATAAGGGTTCAAAGAGAGGTTGTAAAATGCTATTGGGACAATTTAGACCTGTAATACACAGCTGTAACCTCATTTTGTTGTTTATTCTCATAGCCGCCTCTGTAAAGGTTTAGAATAAAAACTAAATGAACTTTCCTCTAAATTGGAAGCTCTGGGTTCTTGATGCGGGTTCCTTGTTATAATCTCAGCACACTATCATTAAATGGCATTTTAGGTTATTAATCTTCTTTCTTTTATAGGGATTTCTTGGTGAAAGTTGTGCAGGTGGATGATAGCAGTCAGCAGAAAACCATGCGAGGACACGATGCCCCCGTGTTAAGCGTTTCATTTGACCCCAAAGATGTCTATCTGGTACTAATTATTAATATAATTCATTTTTTTTCTATATTTAACAATAAGTGTCTAATAGCACCACTTGAGCAGGTTTTGTTAATCTGAAACCAGTGTCGATGCATTTTTCTCTGTATAGTGCCGAGGTGCTTTAAAAAAAAAAAAAAACAAACATTTTTTTTTTTTATCATATTACAAATAATAATACTGTTAATCAAGAAAGTAATAGCAGTAGTAAGCAACAATACAAGGGTATACAGAAGAGCTTAGATCCCCAAATTCTTATTAAAAATTAAATAAGGAATACTTTGACTAATATTGGAGATACATTGCATTGTATTTCAACTGATTGTGGATATAGAAGAAAATAAAAATAAGAGAAGGGGGGGGGTTATTTGCCACTACTTCCACCAGTCCCCTGAGCCCTTTATAATCGCACCATTGCAACCTTTCTAGCCGCCAGTCTAGCAGGAGGGTCTTCCTGGTGTGCGAAGGGGTTTTAACACAATGAGGCCTGTGTACTACGCTTCACAATTGGAAACTTTGCAGTTACAATAACTTGCACGAACAATTCTGTTCCGCATTATTTCGCCTGTGTACTAACCTTTTATTGCTTTCGCAATTTAAGTGTCAAAAATCGTTTTTTTTTCCCCCGGCAAAACAAATGGGACGCACAGATGTGAACAGTAATGTACTTTAAAAAGATAAATGTCATTGTAAATAGTTGAACCTGCGTCAAAATAATCGAATGTGAACACGGCGTAAATTCCAAGTCGTCTGTTTATGTTGGCGCAGAATTTGAAGTGCTTCAGTTATGTATCGGATTACTTTTTTTTTGACGCAACATTTTGTTAATGTATATCTTTTTACAGTATGGCTTTTATAAAATATGGGAAACTAGTAACTGATATTCACAAATTAAAAATAAATAAATAAAAATACCCAATTCTGATATTTTAAATTGTATGCGATGCAATAAGTCATCAGACCGTGAACTATGCATCGTGGGTAAGAAGTGACACAACGGCTTTGATAGCACAACCCTTGAGGGCTGGAGTTGGCCACTCCTGGGTTACCCAAATGAAGGTTTATGCCGAGATAGATTTGCTCTATGGGATGCAAGTTGTTGACCCAGAACTGAGAACACTGATTGGATGCATTGCAGGTTGAATGGGGGTAAATATCTATATATCTCGAACATGGTCGGCAAAGTTCAGGCATAAAGTTTAAGGACACTCACTTTAAGTACACTCGCGAGTAAGTACATATCGCCCAATAGGCAAACAGCAGCTTACGCATGCGCCTGTCAGCACGTCCTGAACAGCAATACCGGCTCCCTACCTGTACCGAAGCTGTGCGCAAGCGGGGAGACTATAGAGCCTGTTACACATGCGTTATTTACATCAGTTATGCACGTATATAACGATTGCAGTACAGTACAGTACATGCATCGATAAGTGGGGGAAAAGGTAGTGCTTCACTTTAAGTACATTTTCGCTTTACATTCATGCCCCGGTCCCATTGCGTACGTTAATGCGGGGTATGCCTGTATTTAACTTCCAAAGTTTTTAAAACGATGACAAACAATGCAGTGGTGGGTGCCTCATTAGGACAGAAGGATTTCAAATAAAATCCTTATTTTTTTTTTCTTTCCCCCCCCCTCCCCCCCCCCCCGAAGGCTTCGGCAAGTTGTGATGGATCAGTGAGAATTTGGAAAATCGCAGATCAGGTAAGGACCGTGAACGCTCGGAGAGGCCATGGAGCACGATGGTGGTCTGAAAAGCAGAATATATTTGCAGCTTGTACAAAATGAAGACACCACATTGATCAGGGATTATTGATGCCAATGTCTGTTGTTTTCCTGCATTCTAGCTGTTTGTTTAAGTTGATTGTTATTACTACAGCGTACAAATAAAGCAGACATTTTAGTTAAAGCTGTGGTTCTACTTACCCATATTTTTTATTTTTAAGATTGGGTATAAAGCCGGGGATGTGTCTGGAGCCAACTGCATACATTTCTGTTCCCTTGACCCACTGGTTCCTGAAATGCATACCTCTGTAGGTGCCCCCAGTACCACTCCATGCCGGGGAAACAAAATGGAGTTGTAAAACTTTTGCGGCATGCGGGCCAATAGGAACATGCAACGTCATCCGCGGCAGCTTCCTATTTGCCGTGGGAGATTCAAGAACCAGGCAGCTCTTACGGAGGCATGTATATTGAGAAGCAGGGGGTCCCAGAGCTGACATTTTTGTTACGTTGTATACGGTGTGACAATATATCAATTACGGTTATAGACCAACAAATTACTATTTCACACTTAGAAATGAGGGAGAGGTTTTAGAAATAAAGGAGGGAGGGAGGAGGGGGTATGGTACCTTATATCGAACCTACAAGTAGTTGATTTGTTACACGCTTTCCAACCCCTCTGGGGCAGGGTTACCTGAGGAAGGACCCTGAGGTGCTAAAGCGTGTAACACATCAACAACTTGTATGTTCAATAAACTGTTTCATACCCCCTCCTCCCTCTCCCTCCGTTGTTACTACGTGGAAGAAAGGAACACGGCCCACCACATGCAGTTTTCTTTCCTAAACAAAGACCGTCATTAAGTGAAACGTTTTTGTAGAAACTCCAAAAGTTTGAATCCTTTTTTTTGTGAAAGCCGAGTTGTTCTCAGAAATAAGTGGGGAGAGGAGTAACCTTGTTCTCTGCTTGTGTTAGACTTGTGAAGCGAACTTGCCCCTGCTACAGAAATGCAATGATGTGATCAGCGCCAAGTCCATTTGTAGGCTGAACTGGCAACCGCCAGGTGGAAAGGTGAGATGCCAATTCTTGTGTAACCGCACTGGCCCCCTCCACCCTGTGTTACCATAGGGATTTCTGATGTCCTGGGAGAGTATTTAGGTTAGGTTCCTGGAGGATACGTGGGGAAGAGCTTCGGGGAGAGATGGGGATAGACCCATAAAGTAGTAGAACAGAACAGACCCTCCTTTTTATTATGTTGTATAGAGGGCCAGTGCCTTTGTAAGTTGGGATCCCAGAAGAAGGCTAATGGAATCCAGCAGGTCTCAAAGACCGGAAAGAGGGCTGTCGGCGGATCGGCTCTAACTGCGGATCCACATTAATATTCCTCAGCAGTCTGTATGGAAGTGGCAGTTACCAAACAGACCAAAGGCATTGGGTCATTGAAGAAGGACCCGCCAGGATCTACGTAATGGGCCTGGTGTAACCGGGGTTATACCGATTTTTATTCTGAAGCAACAAAGGGGGGGCCGGGTCCCACACCAGTAGAGCAACTAAGTCAGCGCGCCTCCATTTGAGTGTTAAGAGTGGGCACTTGGGGAAGTGCCGTATATTTGTGTAGAACTACTAGAAACCCGGTACAAAGTTGTTGCACGTGTGGAATATCCCTGTGCCTGGGGACATGAGTAAAGAACTGTACTATAAAAGTTCCCGGCGAACATTATTTCTATCCTTGCTACATCATCGTCCAGCCGTCTGAATCCAGCACCCCGAGTCACGGTAACCCACGCCGCCTAGCCAGCACTGTGCAACCATGTCATTTCCCTATATAATTTCGGCTATTCTGTGGCAAGAAAAGCTGGGTTTTAAAATGAACTGACACGCACTGTGTCTCTGGGCACAGGGATCGCGTGCGGGGTGTTCATTGCACCCAGTCAGGCGCCAACTCTAATTGAAGCCAATAGGAGTTGACGCTGGAACGGATGCGTTAACATGTACTGGCACTTGATGCCTTTCTCATCACTTTGCCCCCCCCCACCCCCCTGCCCTTTCTCTTATCCCCTTTCCTCCCCCGGCCCTTTCTCTTTCCTCCCCCCCTTCCCTAAATTGTATAATTTATAAATTATTTTATATAATAATTTATAAATTATAAAATAGTTTATAACTTTTATACCACATCATACAAGAATCAAACCCAAGACCTTTCGTATGCTAGTACCAATTCTCTACCTGCAAGCCACAGGGTTTGTGTGAGGTCACAGACTCTAAAAACAAACTTAGCATATAGTACCACTGTGCTGTCGATGTTAAGTATATTTACAGAGTCTGCTTCATCACACCAATCCTTTGGCGTAGCAGGTAGGGAATTGCTACTTGTATATGAAAGGTCCTGCATGTGTATTATATCAAATGTATTCCCACATGGTGTAGGGGTGTGTGTGTCTGTTGGCAATAAAGCATTGCATATATAAAAAAAAAAAAAAAAAAAAATATATCCCGTGTGTTGTGACCCTCATCTGCACTCGAAAGTCTACGTAAGTGGCGCGCACATGGACGAATCCTGAATCAGGGAGAGCTGCAGAGAGATGTAGATGCTGGTAAGTCCTAACGCGGCAAAATGTTATAATGCGGTCTCCTTCTGTGGACCCCCAGGACCGCGTTATAACAGGGTTCAGCTGTACTTTGAAATGCCTATTTTACTTACCCGATTCCAAACAATGGTTTCAGATATGTTCATTTTAATTCATCTAATAAATGTATTTATTGTACACCTTTTCCCCTCCTAATCAATTCCCTTTCTTCAATGTAACAGTTACTGGCAGTCCCAGTAGAGAAAACTGTCCATGTTTATGAGAGAGACACTTGGCGGAAAAGTTTTACCCTCGCGAACGATTTCATAAGCCAGGTAAAGACCACAGAACGGTTCTAATTCATGTGTAACTGGGATTCCGTCAGTTTCCAGTTTACACCTCGCCCGGCTTTCTCCCGATATGTCACCCGCATTTCCTTCAGGTCTCCGAACCAGAAGAGGCAGGTCATTCTCATTCTCATCACACGGCAAGCATGTAGTCAAATTAAGTGACATCCCTCCGCAGGGTCCACACGCCGTGCTCCCAAACTGCAACGGGAAACGTATGGGACATTAATTCCAGGTGCCTGGTTTAAAAATGAAGTGCAGATTAATCACTGGGACACGCTGCTACCTTTTTTAGTTCATTTGCGTCCTGTACGATTAAAGATCATTGTACACTCGCAATACATGCAGTTTCAGGCTTTATAATGAGCGTTTTAAAGCGGGTGTTTTTTTTAAATGTTTTAGTTTTTTATTTTATTTATTTTACCCAAATCTTACATCTATAATGTATTTTTAAAGTTAGTTTTGTGGACTTGGTGAGCAGAGACTTGGAAGAGCGTTGATTTTACTCTGGCTGCTCCCTTTTGTGTGATGTCACTGTGTGTTCAGCAACTGCTCGTACAGTTGGAGTTCCCTCCCCCACACCACCATCTTCCCGTGACTTTAATGGTTATCTAACAATCACCGGCTGGGATTGGGATAAAGGAATGATTTCCCCATACAGAGGCACCGAAGGAATTCAGTTCCAATTTCTATTAAACAAACAAATGAGATCAAACCAACTTTTTCTATTAGAATTGTTATTCATTTTACTTGGACATTTAGTGTTTACAAAAGGTTCTTTTTTTCCCCTCTGGAAATGTGATAGTGTGTGATAGAGTGTGTGTGTGTGTGTGTGTGTGTGTGTGTGTACTGATGTCTCCTGTTGGATCCATCATGTCGTCAAGAATATAATGTCAGTGGTTTGTTTGAAGTCTGGTTTTGCGCTGTCATGAGTCAAGTGGTAATTATTATATTGTGACCTCTATAATTTTACACCTCGCTAAACTAAAACAATGCAGTTGGAGCTTTTGGCTAAATATGCATGTAACTTAATTGCTGCTAAAAGGTCTTGTGAATTATGGCCATAAACTAGGACTTGAGACATCTGTGCAAAATATGGGTAATTCACTTAATAGGGCTGTAAAAAAACCCAAAGAACTGTTTTACATCATTGCAGTGTAGCGATAAAGTGATATTGTGTGTCCTTGCCTAATCATTTTGATGATCCTCAGCCCCTGAATGTTGTGACGTGGTCTCCCTGTGGACAGTACCTAGTAGCTGGGAGTGTGGATGGCTGTATCGTGGTCTGGAACGTGGTAACCAAGGCTTGCGTGGAAAGGTAACTAAATCCGGTGTCGGGCAACTTTGGGCTGAAATTCCCCATTGGAACCACTTTGGCCGATTTTTATAAAATAAGCCAGTTGGATGCAAATGTTAAGTTCAGAAATGTTCTGCAGGGTTTAAAGGAGCAATTTCCCGTGATAGACCACCAAAGGGGTGCCGGTATCTCGGCAATGTTTAAAGGTCACGCAGGCCATTAGCTGTACCAGATGACGTTGCGGCTTCTTATTGGCCAGGAGGGCGCGGGCGCTTTGAAACCCCGCCATTACGTGAACCCTGCTAGCCGAGCACCTACCGGAACCCCCTACATGTCCGATCCAACCACTACAACTCACCGCCAGGGAGGTCGCCGGAGTAAAATTCGCTGCACCGCTCCTAGTCCCGTGGCCTCTGCTCCAACGGCGCGCGCACTGTCGGACCTGCGTCCACAGTACTAGGAGCTCAGACGTGCGGAGAGTTGTGGCGGCCGACTGCCGTCGGCACTTTAGTCACGGCCAATCGGCCGCTGCCACAGCTCCTAGACGGCATAGATAGCCCTTTGTCTGTGAAATCGGTATCGCAGAAAACGTTCAAGGACATTTGGCCGTGACCGTTTTGCCGCAACCGAATATCCGCCGGCATTTAGCCACCGCTTGCTGCCGGTGACCTCTCCACCGGTTGCTTTGCCGCCAATGGGGGCAATGTGAGGTTATCACCACCCGCCGCTTCTTCACATCATGATTGCAAGTAGAAATTTCTTGCACTGTGTTGTTTTTCACTCTTCTTTTGCTGCGGCAAAATCTGCGTTCCCCGACCTCCGAATATTCCTACTGACACGTGGCAGATTTTAAGCGCTTTCTAACAACCTTTTCGCCCCGAAAATTAAAATGAGAAGGATCGACACAAGCAAATTCTTGTAGTTCGATCTGCATTTGAGCCCGTAATCTTCACGCTTTTTATATCGCTTGTAACAATTCGACATGTTCATCTTTATAAAACGCTACAGACACGTCAACGTTGGCGATGGTTCGATTTGATTATTATTTTCCCCATAGGATCAAGCATGAGAAGAGCTACACAATCTGTGCCCTCTCCTGGCATCCGAGGATGGCTCAAGTTGCCTACACAGACAATGAGGGCAACCTGGGGCTGCTGGAAAATGTCTGCCATGGAGATGGGAAGCCAGCGGGTGGCAAGGTGAGCCCCGAATTGTACAGGGACAGGGTTAGGGTTGCTACATGGAGTTTAATTTCGGGACAGACAATGTGGTCCAGAAATCGGCACATTACTAAGCCCTTGGTTTCCAACCCTTCTCTCTCCTTTTTTTTTTTTTTTTTTTTTTGGGGGGGGGGTTAAGGAACCCTATGTGACATTCGGATGAACCCCCAACCCTCTCTAATAGCGCATCTGAGATCAGATGCATTGTAAGGAACCCCAACCCTCTCTAATAGCACGTCTGAGATCAGATGCATTGTAAGGAACCCCAACCCTCTCTAATAGCGCATCTGAGATCAGATGCATTGTAAGGAACCCCAACCCTCTCTAATAGCACGTCTGAGATCAGATGCATTGTAAGGAACCCCAACCCTCTCTAATAGCGCGTCTGAGATCAGATGCATTATAAGGAACCCCAACCCTCTCTAATAGCGCGTCTGAGATCAGATGCATTGTAAATTCTTCTGTATTTGGTAGAATTTTCAAATTACCTGAACATTGCAGGGAATTATTTAGGGAGGCCCGGGGAACCCTGGTTTAAAACCACTGTACTAAGCTTTGAAAATGATCGCTCATTCACACTCCATTTCGGGTGACCCTATAAAATGCTTTCTAGAGAATACGTGTTCGGAGTGAGGGAGTTTTAGTGCACCCCACATTAATGTTATGGGAACGTTATCCCACCCAGATTATATGCTGAATTGTATGTAAGGGAACGTTTGGAGACTAGTGCGTGTAAGTTGTCATTTCTAGCACTTGGCCTGCAGGGGGAGTAAGTTCACGTGGAGCGCATTGTGGAGTCTTGATTACAAGCTATTGAAATGCATCAATAACACGTGGGATTTCGGATGGCACATGGCGGTTGGAAAGGAAGATGCTGTACATATATGGACTCCTACGGATAGGCATGGGGCAGTAGTAACTCCATTTGTGTTATGGAGCTCAAAGGTGTGGTTCCGCCTAGGGGGGTGTTTTGTTTTTCCTCTGGGAAGCAGGGCATCTCCAGGGCTGAACCGCATTCATTTTAGTTCCAGCGACCCCCTGCTTCCCGAGATACGCCCGATGTTGCGCGCCCCCCCCCCCCCCGTTGGCATTCCCGGCTGGGTAAACAATATGGAGTTTTAAATCTCATTCAGGCACGATAGCCAATGGGAAGCCGCAACATCATCCAGCGCGGCTCCCTATTGGCTCACGTGCCACAGGAGATTTAAGAATCGTGGATTACCGGCAGCACCTATGGTGGCCAGGGGGGTAATTAAACCCATATGGGGTACTCTGCCTGCATCATATTAGATTCTTTACATTCCTCTCCTTAATGTCTGCTCCATGTCTCTAGGTCCCAAGTGCCACAACCAAGAATTACGATGAGCTGTTTGATGGGGACGATGATGAAGATTTTCTGAACGGAGACATGATTGATCACCAGGGGCTTGGTGCCAACGATGAAGATGCCGTGCAGGTGTCTGGACGCGCGAGGCACAGAGTGGCCATATTAGATGACGATAATACACTAGGTACAAAAACGTTGGTTCTGTCCTTAAGCTGTATATATTTGGGGTGATGCAGCTTTCTAGTGGCAGCCATTTTGTTTCCCCTGAGGGAGATATAAACCTGGTAACATCACCGGTACGTATCTCGGGAACCAGTTTGGTTCTTTCCATCCGGTAAAAATGAGTGGGTGGGCAATTACTTCATTTAAATAGAACAAGGTAACTAATTTCTTGGTCTACGTTTCATTAAGGAGCGTTTGGGGTTTCTCAGCAGGTGGAAAAGGACTGACGGGGGGGGGGATGCCATCCTTTTCTGCAGATACCTGTTTCTGCGTACACGTCGATTATTGTGCATTGGAAAATTCACCGACTCTGTCTGCGTGTGTGGCCACGTATAATTTAAGATGAAACCGAGAATACGTGGCACACCAAACACTAGAATAAAACAGCTGAGATACTTCTACCAACGCCAGGGAACCCGCAGATTTAAAAAAAAAAAAAAGAATTTAAGGGTTTGAGAGGTGTTGGGTTTCCAAAAACAAAATGTATTGAAGCCAAAAAGGGGACTCAATGTCTTGGACGTCCGTTGTGGCATAATGCCATTTCCTTAAATGCTGTACAGACGGGAGGAAACGTCGAGTCACCTTTTTGGCTTCAATACATTTTTGTTTTCCGCACGTATAACTTTAAACCAGCTGCCTTGTTCACCACCTGACCAGCCTGAAAGAGGCCCTTGAAGAACTCTTGCCATTGTCTTCCGGGGGTTCTTTTTTGAAATCAAAAATCTAATTCCCAGCCATTTTCACCCCTGTTCTATTCCAGTTTTCTTATCTGTGTTCCCCATACAAAAGGCGGGATGTTTCAGGTGTTCTCCTCCAGCATTACTCCTTTGTTTTTGTGCCAGACGTGCCATCCTTGAGGCCCAGCGGTAGTGAGAAGCCTGACAGGGGGGACGACGACAACGACGATGATGATCAGACTAGCGGCGTTCAGACATTTCCAGCTATTGCTTCTATGAAGCCTTCCTATAGCGGTCCCGTGCCAACCCCACGACAAAGACCGTTCCAGTCTGGGTCCACCCCATCTCACCTCATGCACCGTTTCATGGTAAATACGGCATCTTTACGGTGGTGTTCTCTTTTGAAGTTATGTTCCCTTTCAGACAAATATTGAATAAGTTGTCACTGAACGCATGTTCAAACAGAGGTTACATTAAATGAAGCTGCTGGCATGATGTTTTCACCTGTGCCATAATAACCTGCATTTTAACATCATGAGTCCATTTGTTGCACATTTATGCAAATGACGATCACAGAGCATATGTAGCAACCGATATTGGAGGCAAAAGTAAGAACATAGAGGTGCATCTTTTATATTTTACAATATAGGATCAGTGGTTTCCAACATTTTTTAGGTTAAGGAACACTTATTATATTGTGACATCCTGGGGAACCCCAACCCTCTCTAATAGTGCGTCTGAGATCCGATGCATTGTAAGGATCCCCAACCCTCTCTAATAGCGCGTCTGAGATCCGATGCATTGTAAGGATCCCCAACCCTCTCTAATAGCGCGTCTGAGATCCGATGCATTGTAAGGATCCCCAACCCTCTCTAATAGCGCGTCTGAGATCAGATGCATTGTAAGGAACCCCAACCCCCTCTAATAGCGCGTCTGAGATCAGATGCATTGTAAATTCTTCTGTATTTGGTACTGTTTTGAAATGACCTGAAAATAGCAGGGAACCTTTCAGGGATGCCCGGGGAACCCAAGGGCTCCTAGGAACCCCAGTTATAAAACACTGATCTAGATACTTGAGTGTGAAGAAGTTTTAATAAGGAGCAAAGAACAAGCCAGACCTTTTTTAGCATGGGTTTGTAAGAGTGCACGTTTCAATGAAGTCCCTGCAGAAATCATTATTTTAGCACAGCTACTACTTCCCAAAGGCTTTAACACGTGATCGGAATTTCCTGTTGATGACTTAATTAATAAGGCGTTAATATGGACTCCCTTCCAATGCTAAAGGTTCTGTTCTCTTCAGGTGTGGAACTCGATTGGAGTGATGCGTTGTTACAATGACGAACAAGACAATGCTATTGATGTGGAGTTTCACGATACTTCCATACACCACACCATGCACCTGACAAACACTTTGAATCATACTATAGCAGATATGTCCCAGGAAGCTGTACTTTTGGCGTGTGACAGCACAGATGAATTAGCCAGGTAAATGTTGATGATTTGCTTACTGCTGATGTACTGAACTCTTCATGTTTCTTAAAGCGATTGTTGATCTCTCGACTCCCTTTTCTGTGTGATCTCATTGCTGCAGGATGTTAGCTTGTATAGGGAGAGGACTAAGCGGGTGGTCATGCTACTTGTTGGGTCATTGGTGGGACCTCGCGTAGAGTAATGTGTTCAGTGTTTGAGACTTGTCTCCGGTAGGATGTAAATAAATGAGATTATCCAGGAAAGGGCTGCGAAGATGATGCCTAATCTACAGCATATAAGACTTTAGGACCCTAAAGCAGCAGGCCGAGCTGCTGTTTTTTAATTCCAACCCTCCCCCCCCCTTCCCCCCCCACCTTTAATATATACATCAATACAATCCACACAAAGCGAATTACTTATCAAAGTTGCCAATCGATCGGCGAAGATGTGGCTTGGGGGTTCACTAAATGGCTCAGTGCAGCAGAAGAGGACCACAGATGCAAAGTTCTGTAGGGAAGATCATGTGACCAGGCAGTCACTAGATACAATTAGTGCACTGCTAGAGAGAGTGCAGGGCTCAAAAAGGGGCGTGCCAGAGCCTGTTTCAGAATAGGATGTGGATGTGACTTTGTAAATGGTTACTATAGAAACAGCAAATGCTTGTTACATTAGAATACATTAAAATGTCATTCAGAGATTTAAAAAAAAAAAGCTAAATATTTTCTACTAGTACAGAACTGATTTATTAAAAAAAAACACGTAGATATTGCTTGGTCTGCAGCTTTAACATGTGCCCTTGGAGGATAGAAGGGAGAGGAGCGACATTATCAAGGGGTTCTACAAATTAGAGGAGGGAAGCATATTCAAAGAAAGAGCAGTGCTTGAACAAGAGCTCATTCTCTGAAGCTGGGACGGTGGCCGGCTACGGGGAGATGTGAGGAAGTCACCACGGAAAGAGTAGTAAATTCGTGGAATGGCCTCCCAGCAGATGTGGTAGGGGCTTATACATTAAGTGGATTCAAACATGCTTGGGGTAGACCCAAGGCTGAATCCTAGGTACGAAAGAGAGCCAGGGATCAAATCGGGCCTGAGGTTTACCAGCGCGTGGGAATATGGGCAGACACGGTGGGCCAAGCTGTTCTTTGCTGTCAAATTCTGTTGTGTATTGGGCAGCCAAAGTGCCCGGCCCTCCTCCGTTAGCCCTATGACCGGGATGGGCTATGCCCAGTGTAGGTGGAACACTGACTTGTAACCCCCTTCTAACAATCCCTGCTCCAAAGGCACTCGGTATTACTACACAAGAAGCAGACGACCAAGCACATTGCCACGTTCTAAACAAAATGTTGGGAACCCCTTCAATGTCACTGCATGCAGTGAATGTTTAGGCCGCGATTTATAGTGCGCGCGCGTGCCGCGCACAAAATGCCGGACCGCTATGAGGTCGCTCATAGAGCACGCAACCGCGCGGCAGATGTATTCATTTTTTTTAAAATTTTTTTTATTTATTTACATGTTAGGTATTTTTTTGAGCAGGTTGCGTTTTTTCGGTGCACTGTAGACGTTGATCTTCGTGTGATTATTGTGGTTCGGTTCGGATGGTTAAAATAAAAAAGTACTGAGTTGAGGCTGATGACTGCCGCAGTCTCCTACTGGAAACCGATTAAAATAACTCGATACCCACACAATATGTAACATGACATCGCGTTCCTCTCCTGCAGCAAACTTCAGTGTCTGCACTTCAGCTCCTGGGACAACAGCAAAGAATGGATGGCGGACATGCCCAAGGGGGAAGACGTCCAAGCGGTCTGTCTAGGTCAGGGCTGGGTAGCATGTGCCACGAGTGCCATGTTACTCCGTCTGTTCTCCGTGGGTGGCGTTCAGAAGGAGATGGTCAGTCTCCCTGGTCCCGTGGTGACCATGGCCGGGCATGGCGAGCAGCTGATGGTGGTGTATCACAGAGGTCGGTTTGTTTCACGGGTCCAACTTGTTGCATGATATATTGTATCCGCATGGTGCATCTTCTAACCCCTTTTATTGGGGATGCTTTTCTTGGACTGAGGCAGTGTAGGGGCTGGTTAATATTAGGGTTACCCGCCCCCCCCCCCCCTTCAGCACAGTGTAAATCCGTAGGTATATTAAATCCCAATGTCTTACTGACTTTTATAAATAATATAATGATAAAAGATCAGAGAGAATGGTGCACTAGGATTAAAGGAGGATCCGGCCGCCCTAAAGAGGCCACGTACAAATCTTGTTTCGTTTGGCGTGAAATTGAGTTAAAAAGAAACGAGCGCGAGGTTCTCAATCATCTACTAAAACACAATACGTAAGCGGAGGGGAACATGCAGTTTTGGAGGTTACATTGCTGCTATTGATTTGACTGGTGGTTCTTGCTAAATATATTGAGTCTGGGTAATTTAGCCTTCTCGCTGCCTAAGGCCATGTCCAGGGTGAATCTGAGCGCGCTTGCGCGCTCATGCGACATGCGATCAAACTCATGATCGCAATGAGTCTGTCCAGCATGGACACGTGCCCGAGAGCACACGGCGCTCAGCTGCTTGCAGAGGCAAATTTTATGCTGGCGCATCACGTGAGCAGTTCGCCCAATGAGGGTGAACCAGCTCTGTGACGTCATGGCCACACACCCCATGCATGCAACTAGTTGGGCAGGAATCGCCCGGGCAAGCTGAGCGCCTGCGCGCTCATTTGCACCCTGACCGCGGCCTTGCTTTTCAAAGCATTCTGAAGCACGCTACAATGTGTTTAAGCTCTGCATGTTTAGATAGGATTATATGGATAATCCCCTTTCATAATATACAACAGGCGTGGGCTTTGATGGAGATCAGTGCCTTGGGATACAGCTTCTGGAGCTGGGGAAGCGAAGGAGACAGGTTTTGCATGGCGACCCTCTTCCCCTCTCACGGAAAAGTCACCTCTCCTGGCTTGGATTCACAGCGGAAGGTAAGATTTCATTCTCTCGCCCTCTTCGGCTTTTGTCATCAAAGCTTTTTCTATCCAAGTTGTGGCTCTTCCGCTGGTTGCCAGAAGCGGGCTCTGTCTCGGTGTGATTTCCTGCGTGCCACGTCCCTCGCACGGGGGCGGTGTGACTTCCTGCGTGCCACGTCCCTCGCACGGGGGCGGTGTGACTTCCTGGGTGCCACGTCCCTCGCACGGGGGCGGTGTGACTTCCTGGGTGCCACGTCCCTCGCACGGGGGCGGTGTGACTTCCTGCGTGCCACGTCCCTCGCACGGGGGCGGCGTGACTTCCTGCGTGCCACGTCCCTCGCACGGGGGCGGCGTGACTTCCTGCGTGCCACGTCCCTCGCACGGGGGCGGCGTGACTTCCTGCGTGCCACGTCCCTCGCAGGGGGCGGCGTGACTTCCTGGGTGCCACGTCCCTCGCACGGGGGCGGCGTGACTTCCTGCGTGCCACGTCCCTCGCACGGGGGCGGTGTGACTTCCTGCGTGCCACGTCCCTCGCACGGGGGCGGTGTGACTTCCTGCGTGCCACGTCCCTCGCACGGGGGCGGCGTGACTTCCTGCGTGCCACGTCCATCGCACGGGGGCGGCGTGACTTCCTGCGTGCCACGTCCATCGCACGGGGGCGGTGTGACTTCCTGGCTGCCACGTCCCTCGCACGGGGGCGGCGTGACTTCCTGGGTGCCACGTCCCTCGCACGGGTGTTGCCTCATTCAGAGAGCAGTGTTGGTTCTTTGGGGACTAGGTAAAGCAAGTTCCTCATCGGAAACATGGCCCATAATCGGTTCACCGGTTCCCTAAGTGGAGCTAAGATATGAGGCACCACGCAGCCATTTACTTGATCTGGCCACCTGGGGCATTACGGCCGGCACCACTTTTTTGTTTTTAATCTTGAATTTGGGGATGTGCAAGAAACCGTTTGTCTGTTGCGCGTGCGACTGTCCTAGATCCGCTATCATGTAGGAACGTGTCCCTAGTCTGGACACAGCTGCTGTTTGCTTTTCTCCTTTCCCAGTCTGTTCCCAACCTCTGTATTTCCACTATACACCAGAGTAAGAAGAACAAGGCGATGGAGGCAGGAAGTTGGCAGGGAGGCGGGAAGTTGGCAGGGAGGCGGGAAGTTGGCAGGGAGGCAGGAAGTTGGCAGGAAGTTGGCAGGGAGGCGGGAAGTTGGCAGGAAGTTGGCAGGGAGGCAGGAAGTTGGCAGGGAGGCAGGAAGTTGGCAGGAAGTTGGCAGGGAGGCAGGAAGTTGGCAGGAAGTTGGCAGGGAGGCGGGAAGTTGGCAGGAAGTTGGCAGGGAGGCGGGAAGTTGGCAGGGAGGCGGGAAGTTGGCAGGGAGGCGGGAAGTTGGCAGGGAGGCGGGAAGTTGGCAGGGAGGCGGGAAGTTGGCAGGGAGGCGGGAAGTTGGCAGGGAGGCGGGAAGTTGGCAGCTGGCTAGCTTTTAGAGGGCCTGATCTTAGAATTCAGACACAGAAGATAAATGCATTCTAGTAACTGTGCCGCTTACCTTGTGTATCTGTTTATTTTCTCGCCGGTCACCAGCAGGGGGTGTGTCTTTCCAAACTCCAAAACAGCCTTTCATGCTTTGGCTCGTGGGTATGTTTTCAATAATTAGATCATGCGTAATTCATTAACAGCTTGCAATAAATTGGAGATGGTGATCTATTTTTCCTTGATGACAGAACCCGGGGAATTGTGCAATAGCAGCAACAAAAGCCAAGGCAGAGACGTCAGTTTTCTAAAACACTTGCAAGTCATTTCTTTGCCATGGGAATATAGAGACCTTTAAAAAAATAAATACATTAAAAAAGTATATATAAAAGAGGTTTTTTTGCTCACATTTCTCATTAACCTGCTCCCTGCTGGAGAGGCCCAGCGACGCCGTACAAACAATAGACCGTCCCTGCCATTTTCTAACCTATATAAGTATTTGGAAACTGCGGTGGGTGAGCCAGGTCCCCCTTGCCTCTGCCCCCCCCTAACCCCCTGGAGTGAAGGTGGTAAACTTCAGTTAATGTGAATTCATCCTTCAGCAAGGGGCGGCCCCATATTCACACTGGTGTAAGAATACAAGAAGGTACTTCTGCCCCGCTGCAGACTAATAATGGGTGTTACACGCGGTTTGTTAAAAGGCCACGTCCGTTCAATACTCTGGACACCAGTGTTAATATTGCCGTCTACGGGGTTTTTGTGATCAGGTAGCCCATGTTACGTGGACTCGGAGGGCGCCGTGCGGCTGCTGAACCGTGGTCTTGGAGACACGTGGGTTCCTGTGTGTGACCTGAGAGAGCACTGCAAGGGAAAGTCCGATCACTATTGGGTGGTTGGCGTCCACGAGAATCCACAGCAGCTGAGGTCAGTAACCGCTGTATCGTTTCATGTGTTGCCGTAGGTTTCTCCCACACAGAAGGCTCATGTTGTGTATACGGATGTTTTGCTTTGTCGTTGCGTTTTCCTTCTGCATCACATATATAGGGGCTTATTCTATACCCTCCGAGGCAGCCGATTGAGCCTTCTTCGGCAGAAATTTCCCATTGATAGGAAATTGCAGCCGGAAGCATGCCGATTTGGCCACTTTGGATACAGAATAAACCCCCATAGTCCTTTATTTGGAAGCGTACTCCTGTTTTACCCATATTTGCCATAACCAATCTCCGGTGCTCCCAGGATTATATACTGCAGTATGTATGTTTGTAATCGTTATCATGGACAGTTAAAATATATTTGCAGCTTGCGTTGCACCTTTTTGGTTCTGCACGTCCATTTGCACTGCCGAGAAAGGCTCCAGCCATCACTATGAGTGTATGGCAGAGGTCTCCGTCTCTCCCTTTGTAACGTGTGTGTGTGTGTGTGTGTGTGTGTGTTCATTACTGCAGACATGTGCTTAAAGAATTGTCCTGGAAATATGGGGCAATTTGTGTTTAACATAATCCGAATGATGAGACACTGGCCCTCTTTACCGTTTGCACCAACGTGTGGCAACTTATCTTAGTTTTATGTATCCTTTTATTTTGTCATTGTTCCATCCTTTAATTTTCCACATTTCCGCCGCGCAGAATAAGAATCTGAGCAGACGTGCGTTTCACGGGCATAACACACACTTCCATTACCGAAGCTGATCTGAATCAAAGGGAATAGTGGAATAACTCCAATTGCAAGCATCTGGAACGTAGATTCTAAATCTCTGATGGTTTTTCTTGCGTTTGAAGGTGCATCCCCTGTAAAGGGGCGAGATTTCCCCCAACGCTTCCTCGCCCTGCGGTGGCCATCCTGCCCTTCAAGCTTCCTTACTGTCAGATCACAACGGAGAAGGGACAAATGGAGGTAAGGTGCCTCTATTCTAGTACGCCGCGGGGGTTTAAATCCTTTCCTCAACCCCCCCCCCCCCCAACTGGTCAGGTTTTCAGGATATCCCTGCTTCAGCACAGGTGGCTCAGTTAGTAGCTCAGTCAAAGACTGAGCCACCTGTGCTGAAGCAGGGACTGATTGAGCCACCGGTGCTGATGCAGGGATATCCTGAAAACTTGAACTGTTGGGGGAGGGGGTCTTGAGGACGGTCGTTGAGCACCTCCTTTTTCAGTACAGTAACCGTCCATTCTGCGCTGTTTGCGCACATTTACTGGTTGTGATGCTTTTATTTAGACTGACTTGAGAATCATTCAAACCCTTAAGACCAACCGTGAGTGTTCTTCACTGAAGCTCGTACAGTACTGTTGGAGAGACGACCTGATACAAATTCACTGTGTTTTACACTCTCTACTGCTGTACAGGCAGTCCTCGTTTTACAACGCTTCGCTTTACAACGAATCGCTTATCCAACGCTATGCAATGCATACCTATATTCCTTTTTACAACGCCAAAATGGCTTATCCAACGCTCTTACGATGCTATGCAACGTTGTGTGTGTGTATATATATATATATTCACATTCACATAAACAACGTTGCAAAGCAACGTAAGAGCGTATATATAAGATTATATTATACTATATAATATTATATTATACTATACAATATAATATTATACTATACTATATTATATTATACTATATAATATTATATTATATTATACTATATAATATTATATTATATTATACTATATAATATTATATTATACTATATAATATTATATTATACTATATAATATTATATTATATTATACTATATAATATTATATTATATTATACTATATAATATTATACTATATAATATTATATTATTATATAATATTATATAGTATAATATAATATTATATATTATATTATATTATATTATACTATATAATATTATATTATACTATATTATATTATACTATATCTTATACTATATTAGTGAAAGCACTGTATGTTTGCCTGCCTGCCTGGATGTCCGGTGTCCCTAGGGGAAATCTCATTGGTCCCTTGGCCCGCCCGCCCCCGCACACCTCTCATTGGCCTGAGGCGGAGTGACGGGCCAAAGGACACACAGGGACACACACACACACACACACGGACACACACACACGGACACACACACACGGACACACACACACGGACACACACACACACACGGACACACACACACACACGGACACACGGACACACGGACACACACACAGTGACAGACACACACACAGTGACAGACACACACACAGTGACAGACACACACACAGTGACAGACACACACACAGTGACAGACACACACACAGTGACAGACACACACACAGTGACAGACACACACACAGTGACAGACACACACACAGTGACACACACACACACACACACTGTTACATACATTAGCGGGGCTCACAGTGTTAGCAGCACCCGCGCGCACCTCCTCCTCTCCCCGTGTCTCCCGCGCTTTCACCCCGACCCCCCCTCCCCCAGCGGTACACACACACTATTATTACCCCTTCAGCGCCCCCCCTCCCACCCAGTGTCAGCGGCCGTGCGAGACCCCCCCTCTATATCTCCAACCTCTCCCCCCCCCACACATATACATGCCCCCCCCTCCCCGGCGCTACAACTCACCCCTCCCCGGCGGGGGAACAGCCAGTGGAAAGGCAGGCTGCCTCGCGGCGCCGAGTGCCCAAGATGGCGGCGCCCGGGACACAGCGGGGGAGCGGCCACAACACGCTGCCTCGCGGCACCGAGTGCCCAAGATGGCGGCGCCCGGGACACAGCGGGGGAGCGGCCACAACACGCTGCCTCCCGCCTCAGATCCACGTGGGACCTGCCGGATGGGTGAGTGAGCGGCCTTCACCTCCCCTCCACCCGCCCTCCCCTCCAGTGTCAGTGTCTCCCCGATAGCCCCCCCCCCCCCCGGCGCCGCTACAGTCAGCGGGGGAGCGAGCGAGCGCCCGGGACACAGCGGGAGAGCGGCCACAACACGCTGCCTCCCGCCTCAGATCCACGTGGGACCTGCCGGACGGGTGAGTGAGTGGCCTTCACCTCCCCTCACCCCCCATCACCTCCCCTCACCGCCTTTCACCTCCCCTCACTCCACTTCTCCCTTTCACCTCCCCATTTACCTCCCCCCCCTCCACCCCCCCTTCACCTCCCCTCCACCCCCCCTTCACCTCCCCTCCACCCCCCCCCCCCCTTCACCTCCCCTCCACCCCCCCCCCCCCCTTCACCTCCCCTCCACCCCCCCCCCTTCACCTCCCTTCCACCCCCCCTTCACCTCCCTTCCACCCCCCCCTTCACCTCCCTTCCACTCCCCCCCTTCACCTCCCCTCCACCCCCCCTTCACCTCCCCTCCACCCACCCCTCCACCCCCCCCCCTTCACCTCCCTTCCACCCCCCCCTTCACCTCCCTTCCACCCCCCCCTTCACCTCCCTTCCACTCCCCCCCTTCACCTCCCCTCCACCCCCCCTTCACCTCCCCTCCACCCACCCCTCCACCCCCCCACCTTCACCTCCCCTCCACCCCCCCTTCCCACCGCCTCCCTCCCCTTCCCACCGCCTCCCTCCCCTTCCCACCGCCTCCCCCCCCCCATCCCACCGCCTAAACCCCCTTACCACCGCCTCCCCCCCTTCCCACCGCCTCCCCCCCCCCTTCCCACCGCCTCCCCCCCCTTCCCACCGCCTCCCCCCCCCCCTCACCCCCCCTTACCACCGCCTCCCTCCCCCTTCCCACCGCCTCCCTCCCCCCTTCCCACCGCCTCCCCCCCCCTTCCCACCGCCTCCCCCCCCCCTTCCCACCGCCTCCCACCCCCCGCCATCCCACCGCCTCCCACCCCCCCGCCTTCCCACCTCCTCCCACCCCCCGCCTTCCCACCTCCTCCCACCCCCCGCCTTCCCACCGCCTCCCACCCCCCGCCTTCCCACCGCCTCCCACCCCCCGCCTTCCCTCCGCCTCCCCCTGCCTTCCCTCCGCCTCCCCCTTCCCACCTCCTCCCCCTTCCCACCACCTCACCCCTCCCCCCCCTTGCAGTTGTGTCCTAGTTTGCAGTAGTTTATACCACAACTTAAATAAGTTGGGGTAGGTCAAAAAGTGACAAAACCCCTCCACGGTATAGCATACAGCAAATGAAAATATTACTTGTGAGCACATTCACATGTATCAGACAGGTCTGCAACCCTGCATTTCACCATCTCCAACAGTGCTTCCACTGCAGCAAGGGATTCTGGGAAATGACACGCAAATTAGCAGTGTCGCCTTTTGATTCAAATCCATTTTTACCCCTATAAGTTTATCCCTGTCGCATTACACAGCTTTTCAGCACAGCCTGGGTTAAGATGCATAGCCAGTAACCCTACACGCAGACAGCTGTTTTGACCTTTTAGGTCTCACCAGTGCAAGGCGGGTATACAGGAGTTTGTTGTAACATTTGCTGTTTCTTCTCTCTCCCCAGGAGCAATACTGGCGCTCAATCGTTTTCCACAATCACTTTGACTATTTGACCAGGAACGGTACGAGTGCGATGAGAACGCAAAGGCTGAAGCGCAGAAAGAGCAGCAGGAGCTGCTAATGAAAATGTTTGCAGTGAGTGGGGTTTCATGCTTGTGTGTAAAATTCTCTATATTTGAAGTAGATTTAGTCCGTTGTTGCCTTGGTAATACAGAACTAGGATTATAAACAAAACTTCTTCGTGCAGTGGTTCTCAACTGCTTTCGTCAAGACCCCCCCCCCCCATCCACCGGTCAGGTTTTCAGGATATCCCTGCTTCAGCACAGGTGGCTCGATCAGTCGAAGACTGAGCCACCTGTGCTGAAGCAGGGATATCCTGAACCTGACCTGTGGGGGTCTTGACTGGAGTTGCCCACCCCTGATGTTTACTGCAGAGGTTTCATGTTGTAGCGCTTGCGGTGTATCTCTTGCCGGCTCCGGCACTAAGCGTGTTGTTGCATCCGGGCTCTCTTCACTTGCAGTTGTCTTGCAAACTGGAGCGTGAATTTCGGGGCATGGAGCTGGCCGAGTACATGGCCCAAACGTGGTGAACCTGGCCATCAAGTACGCCTCGCGCTCCAGGAGGCTAATTCTGGCCCAGCGGCTCAGCGAGATGGCTCTGGAGAAGGCGGCAGAGCTGGCGTCGGCTCAGCAGCAGGAAACCTACGAGGAGGAGGATGAGGAGCAGCAGGGGATTTCCGAAGCCGACTGAGTGCTGGGTAATTAAATAACCGTATCAATGTGACGCAGAAGAGCAGCAACTGTGGCCTGTGAAGCCACGGAACATAACCCTTTTGCTGCCAGATGGGCATTCAACACATGGCAGGCTTCCCCTGGCAGCAAAAGCGCTGACAGTCCGTGTACATTGTGAAGCAAAGATAAGGAGTCGGTCTGAACAATGATTGTTTCATCTTCAGTTGCTCCAGATTAAGGCCTCGTCGCCACTGCTCGTGGCTGCGTGCGCGGCGCGAGCAAAATACGGCTCAAGAATTTTTTACGTTTGGCGCGATTGTCATGTCAGCGGTTCAGCCAATGAGGGCGAACCAGCCGTGTGATGTCATGGCTGTGCCCCCGCCACGCCTCCCTGTTGCGAGTGATCTGAAGTCTTCAGATCACCAGGCGTTCCGTTGCCCGCGAGCGCGTTCACACTTGGGCCGTTGCCATACGCGGCGACATTGTTTCTCTCTCTTTTTTTTTTTTAATTACAGGTTTTAACCGTGGAGGTCTCCGAAGCTGTACTGTTAATTTCAACTCCGGGGACCCTCTGCCTCCAGAGATACTTACCTCTGAGCGGTGCCGGTAGGGAACTGTGTGCCTAACATAATGGCGGCTTTATATGACCCGCGGACAAATAGGAAGCCGTTTCGACTTCCTATTGGACAGCATGATCGTGACCTTTAAACCCCCGGGATACCAGCACCCCCTATGGCGGAAAGTATCTCTGGAAGCAGGGGTTCCCCGGAGCTGAAATTAACGGGGTTCAGCTTTCTAAGACCACCTGCTTCAGTCCTGTAATAATAACAGTAAACGCAATGCAGCACGTTCTGCTGCTTTAAAGGAACTATTTTTTCTTTTTTTATCCTGTGCTAGTTTTGATATATTAATGGGGACGCCTCCGGTAATTCATGTTTTAAATCTCGAATCCCAATGTACAAATAGTCTCTAGCTGCAGATGCGTTTTAACCTTTATCCTGGGTAGATACTTATGTGAATTCCTGCAGGACAGCCTCCTCCCCCGGGTCTGTGCCCCGGTTCTGGTTGGTACCGTTGCTTCATGCTCTCCTGTATTGATGCCGTCTCACTCCCTCATTGCGTACATTTGTATTGGATTTTCTTCAGTGGTGCTCAACTCCAGGCGTCAAGCCTCCCTCAACAGGTCAGGTTTTCAGGATATCCCAGCTTCAGCACAGGTGGCTGAATCAGAGGCTCAGTCGAAGCCTGACTGAGCCACCTGTGCAGAGCAGGGACTGATTGAGCCACTTGTGCTGAAGCAGGGACTGATTGAGCCACCTGTGCAGAAGCAGGGACTGATTGAGCCACTTGTGCTGATTCTGGGATATCCTGAAGACCTGACCTGTTTGGGGGTGGGGGGGCTTAGAACAAGTGCGCACGTGTGAGATTTAGCATCTGAAGATCTTGCTTTCAAAAGATTGGGGATTATGGGTAATCTGTACTGGCGGCAGCAAAACTGGCTCGTGCTGCGATTTTACTAATCAAAGCAATACCCGCAGCTGTACAAGGAAAGCGTAGCAAAGCGAGTGCCTGTGACGTGTTTATACAGGGGCGCTCGACTCCAGTGCTCAAGGGCCCCCCAAAACAGGTCATTATTTCAGGTTATCTGCTTCAGCACAGGTGGCTGTCTATGACCGAGCCACTGATAAGTCACCTGCGCTGAACTGGGATCTCCTGGAAACCTGACCCGGTGGGGTTTCTTGTAGGCTGGAGTTGAGCGCCCCTGATCTATATCATGCGCGGGGTGTGGCCACTGGGATACCGGTACTGGAGCGGCCCATAAGGCGCTCTGGTGTGCAGCCACAGACAGGCTGCCAGTACTTCAGAGTGTGGTGGGTAGGCTGGTACCAGGAAAGTGCATAAACCCCAAATGATATAAAAAGGGGTTTATTGCACAAAGTCCGAACCGTTACAAACCCCTCCTGCCAAGTCCAGTCCCAGGTCTGGGAAACCAGGGGCACCGTCAATCAGGGTGTTAGGGGAGCTCCAACTTGCACGTGATGCTGAATCAGGGCAGCCCCTTCCTATCACGACGAAGCAGAGGCCTGCCTTCCTCACGCCCCTTCTACTCGCCGACTCCCCGCTGGTCCCGACCTCCAGGGGCCTAATGACCCGACGGTCCGACCTCTAGTCGCTCCTGCTCTTTGCTCTCCTTTGTTCCCGAGTTCGTGTGATGCGGGGGGGGGGGGGGTCGGGGGTCACTACTATAACCCCAGTGTTGATGGCTCCCCTTCCTGCCTTCTTGTTTGGCAGTGAGGCCCTAGGCTACGTATGCATTCACTCCCCCGCGGTGAGAAACGGCAGGCCGTTCTGTAACGCCTATTATACACCATGTCCAGGAAGCCTGACCAGGCTACATATGGACTGTCCTTTTTATTTTTTTATTTTTTTCCCAATAAATATTTTACTGGCATTTCTTTGATAAATGCAAAATCTTATAGCTCTCGATAAAACAAGTGTTTTTTTTTTGTTTTTTTCCCCAAAAGATTAATTGTGCACTTTCCGCTTATACTTCATTTGCACTTAATTACAATACAGTAAAAATACAGTTAAGTAAAGGATTCTCTCATATCAGCATATAGTTTGTACTTGGAAAATGTTGGGTAAAGATTTATTTTTTTTAAACCTTTTTTTATGGCATTTAGAAGAGCGAAGCTGGCATTCCCGACCACACAATTCTCTTTCAGGCCAGTGCTTCCCCCCTGTATGCAGAAGGGACTTTAGGGATCGTCAAAGATTAATTCTCTTGTGTTTCCGAAGTCTATTACAAGCCATTTTTTGCACACTTTTTTTTTTTTTTTTTTTAATAGCTTTCTTGTACCGCGACACATTTCCTATCCAGAAACAAATAAAGTGAAAATGAAAGAAACCACTTTAGTTTCAGTGTTGCCACATTGAGGCATTGTCCGGAAACCACCGGACCTCGTTGTGCAAATGGGGAATATTTAGAGTCTCGGTTTGTCTTTTTTTAAATTTATTTAAAGGTACAGTAGGACAAGCACAGAGTGGAGTGAGCCGCGCGTCAAGTCGGTGAGACGCGATCAGGACGTAGAAGTGGACGATGACCATGGCAAGACAGAAGGAGATACTGAACTGGAGGAAACGCCGGAAATTCACAAACCTAGTAAGCCTGCCAGCAGATGGCTCGCGCAGAAGGGGGCCTTGCCTTCTAGCGCACACCGCCACCTGCAATCATGCTTCCATATTTTGAAATATCCTTTAATAGATAGTTTGGAACCTTTTTGAATACCTGTCACAAATGTGTTTTATTTTTTTTTATTATTATTATTTGTAATTCAAATCTAAGGCAAATATTTTTTTTTTTTTTTACAAATTCTAATTAGGGAGGAGGGTGATGGGGTACAAAAAAATAAAGGCTGGGGAAGGGGTGGAGGGGTGCCTTTCCAAACTTTCCAAACGTTCTTCATACAATGTAGAAACAGTAATTATCATAGATACCTTGACATCTTAATTCTATACTCGCTACATCCACTCAGTGCTCCCTTTAGTAATCAATGCTCATTAAAGATTATTTTGAAAGTACTTTTCCAATCCTCGGCAGAAAGGTTCTGTAATGATCAGCATAATTATATATAATGGGGCGCAGACCTTAGAGGTGGGATTTTAAGAATCAATTGCTTTGCACTTCCAGTAACTGGGCTTTTGCTGCATGTTCTATCAAATTCAAGCCTGCCGATAACATTCACAGTGTGACTTCATTAGAAACGCATTCATGGGGATATATAGCGTTGCTCTTTTCAACATGAAAACATTGTTCAATCCTTTTCCACTCGGCAAGCTGTCTGAGTAGGTTTACTGGCCAGGCGATACTCTAACCCAGGCTTTGTGTAATGCGGCAGGCCTAAGCTCAGGGATCCATGTTAAAGGGGATAACAAGCTAAAAGTGATGCACTCCGTGTTCGTTTGCATGTCATTACCCAGAACCCTTTGCTGCGGTGGAAGTCCTGTGATTGTGATGAGGGGGGGGGGGGAGTGGGTCTGAGACACGGATTTGCTAAAGTCTTCTTTGTCATTGCAAATCCTTCTGTAAGTTGAACCACATTTGTTTTTCCGTGGAGAATATGTAACAAATGTATATTATATATTTTTATGCAAATAAAGTCATTATGCAGATGTTGCAGAAAAGGGGGCTTTTTATAAAGTGAGTGTCTTTCCCACAGGGATTACTCCTTTCCACAAAAGTGCAAATTCCCCTGAAAATTCGACACCAAAGTCGGGTAAATATTGGGTGTTTTCTTTCTTCTGTTTTATGGTTCTCTCGCCCGCCGTCACTATTTCATTTACCTTTTCCTTTCACTTTCTCAAGGTGCCGTTGTGCCCAGTAACCAAGGCAGAATTAACCCTTTCAAGGTAAAAAAATAAATAAAAATTTGTCACATTTCCTTTTTACTTTCGATTTGGCAGGGAGGTGTTGCGTGCTTTCAAATATGATATGTTAGAGAACATAAAAAGTGTGTCTGTGTCTGTGTCTGTCTCTGTCTCTGTCTCTCTGTCTCTGTCTCTCTGTGTGTGTCTGTGTCTGTCTCTCTGTGTGTGTCTGTGTCTGTCTCTCTGTGTGTGTCTGTGTCTGTCTCTCTGTGTGTGTCTGTGTCTGTCTCTCTGTGTGTGTCTGTGTCTGTCTCTCTGTGTGTGTCTGTGTCTGTCTCTCTGTGTGTGTCTGTGTCTGTCTCTCTGTGTGTGTCTGTGTCTGTCTCTCTGTGTGTGTCTGTGTCTGTCTCTCTGTGTGTGTCTGTGTCTGTCTCTCTGTGTGTGTCTGTGTCTGTCTCTCTGTGTGTGTCTGTGTCTGTCTGTCTGTGTGTCTGTTTTCATATTAAATCTAACAAAGGGAAGGGACGGGCGTGACTGTCGTGGGAAGGTCTACTGATAAATGACCACGTATACTCACTATTTCAGCATGGGTATCTATTCACTTTAGTGCAATATCTATTATCAATCATCAAATGGCGATTTTCATGATGATGATTATCACACTTTAGTGAACAGGTGAGTTGGGAATTGTTGAGGCCTCAGTTAAAGATGACAGCACACGGCTGCTATGTGTTTCACACTAAGTAATGGGTGTGTAGTGTGGCCATGGTAACCGCTCTTTGCTGTTACCGTGTAGCAGCGCTTCCCAACCTGCTTTTGTTACGTTGTGCGCCCCCTGCTGGAACACACTTTCCGCGAATGAATGTTGTTGCCGACTCGTCAGAATATCGCTAACAAAACTGTGACACTGATCCGCGGCAGTGCAGTGTCCTGAGCTCGTGGGGGGGGGCACGCTTAAGGCCCCAAACTGCCCCTCAGTGTGTGCAGGTAGCATGGGGGGTATAGCTGTCGCTCACGGTGGGAGCCTCCAAAGTCACGTCCCACAATGCCTTGCAGCTGTGGGTGCTAAGCATTGTGGGGAGTGACTTGGGAAGCTCCTGTTGTAATTAACGGCTCTTCCACCCACGCTACGGTGCAGTTCCCACACAGGAGATCCCTCCTGAATCCCTAGGGGTTCCCGGCTCCCCCCCTGATTTGGGAATCGCTGCCGTATAGTAATCCTTTTCTTTACCCTCCTTGTCAAACTCTTCACTCTGGTTTTTGTTTTTTGTTTTGCGTTTTCAAGGTCTCGGGCAGCCAGAAAAGTCCAGCGTTTGCCGGCAGTTCGAATCGCTCGGCGAACATCTTGGACAACATGAGCAAGTTTTCTAGAAAACAGCCTGCTTCTGGCAATCCGACCGCCAGCAAGTCCAATTCTGTTATCAAGCCACTGGCGCCTAAAGCCAAATCCAAGCAGGTAACTTCAATCGTCTCTGCTGCCTTTCAGATAGATTTTAATTGACGTTCTTATCTCTCTGCACCAAGTCCTGGAAATGGTGTGCATGGGCTTCTGGGTTTAGTGTTTCATATTTCATTTAGTGAAACCCCTCCCATCCTGCTAGAACAGGGGCGGCCAACTCCAGTCCCCCAAGGGCCACCAACAGGTCAGGTTTTACGGACATTCCTGCTTCAGCACAGGTGGCTCAGTCGAAGACCGCTACTGACTGAGCCACCTGTGTTGAAGAAGGGACTGATGGAGCACCGTCGCTGAAGCAGGGTTATCCTTAAAACCTGTCCTGTTGGTGGCCCTTGAGGACTGGCAGGCCGCTTTTGCTCTAGATGAAGCCTTGAAAAGCCAGATCTTAACCTCTTCATTGCCAGAGACGCCTGCACGGTGGTTTGTAGTTTTTGATACAATCTCTTCGGCAGCGAACAGGTGATGTAGTTTGTACTTTGTATTTTTGCCATTCAGAGCATTCAGCAGTTTTTTAATACCTTCTAAAATATATAGAAATACCATTGCTTGGTCAAGATCGCGTCTTGCTAACTGAACTCCATAACACTCTCCGCCTAGCAAGAGCGCACACACAGAACCACTTATTTATTTGGCAATAATGTCGTGTTAAATACCTAATAATAATTAAACATTCAGCACATCATTAAAGCATTTGATGAAGAGGACTGTCTGAAATATTGATCCTGGCGGGAATTAAATCTGTTTTTGATTCATTTTTCTAATGTGGGAAGTATTTCATGATTCATTTCCAATTAAAATGTTCCATTTTGTGCTGAATGAAATGCCAGCCTGGCTGCAGGATTTTGCAGAAGTTTTCTTTCTTGTCCAAGACTCCCATATGATGTAATCCTCCTTAGATGTGGCTGTGCGATGTATCTCTGTCTACAGACAATGTTCCACAGATCCAAGTCATTATCCCGTGCAGGCGAATCGCTTCTGCTGTATTTCTTCCGGCATCTGTAACTTGTCAGAGAAAGTTACTTCAGTGACATCCCACGTGTGTGCGAGCCGCGCTGGCGATAATCTTGAAACGTATTTATTGTATTTTCCCTTAGGGGCAAGCTACGTTATTTCAAACTGCTCGTACCAAACCTGCTGTCAAAAAACCGGAAGATAAAGAAAGAGACGTACAATCGTCTCCCAGCGCGGCGCCGGCAAACACCGAAAACAGAAAGTAAGTGGGAAGTAGAAATAAAATAAAAAAATGTTATTTTTAACCCAAAAATAGTTATGCTCAGCTGAACCCCCAGAGCTAATCCATTTATCTCCCCCACACCCCCCCTGGTTTTCTGTAATAAAATAATATTTTTGTTAAAAGAAACGAGAAACCTGGCAACTGGGGTCACCTGGAACGAGCGCTGACCCTGCGGCCATTTTGTGTCCGGCGTGCAAATATTTTTGCCCGGGGCCAACACCATGGGACCCCGACACCCTGGTGGGCGATGCAACAGCTCTGGAAGATCCCCCAGTTAGGATAAGAATATATATCTATACACGGTGTACAAGGGAAAGGGGACCCTTTTAGTATCATCGTCTCTTATATATTTCTTGCTCAATCCCTTTGAAAATGTGCACAATTGTAGGTCTCTTCTGTAGATTGACACTATATAGAAAGTTCAATGGTGGTAGGGAGGTACGTGCTCATTAAACGAGAAATGCAGCTCAACCCCCTTATAACGCTGTGCTTGGGGTCCAAAGAATCACATCGCGCTATAACCGGATGGCGTTAGAAATAATGTACAATTGTATGCATTGTACAATAAAGTATTTAAGATACCAATAATCGTGTTGTAAAGTATTCATAAATATGAAAATTGGGAGCCACGCTTGCATCGCGTTGTAAGAGGATTCGCATTGTAAGCGGATTCGCGTTGGAACGGATCGCGCTATAGCGGGGTTGAGCTGTAGGAGTTTTCCGTTCGTAGCTCGTAAATGTGTTAAACTGTAATCTAATCTGAAATACAAAAAGGATTATAAATGGCACACCACTGTTTAAAGAAATGTAACAAGGTGTTTGCTTTTGGTGCTCACCTTCCGTTGATCCTGGCGTCCCAAAGCTGGATCCTAAATACTGGCAAGGTAGGAGAAAAAAGGAGCACACAAAATATAGTGGTATCAAAAGATTACCAAATGTATTAATGCATCAGAGCGTTATGTAGTAACGTTTCAGGACGCAAAGTCCCTTCCTCAGACCAAACACCTCAAAAGTGACAAACAGTAGAACATCAATATATACCCCCAAAGGTCAAAATAATTACCTTCCCCTGGCAACACCTAAAGTGCAGGGCTGCAGCCAATCTACAACCTGATTGTGCACGCCCCCGACGTCTGACGTCACCGCGCGGTGCCGCGTCATGACGGACGTGACGTCACAACGCTATGACGTCAATCGGCCCAGCGACGGCCCACAGGAGGAATGAAAAAAAAGCTGTGTCCTGTAAACAGTCAAAAGATGTCTGCCCACAATGACGGGTGGCGGGACGTCACGGCGTAAATGCGCAATGACGTCTGGTTGCTAGGGCAACAGACTACAAAAGACAGAAAATACATAAAAACACATAAACAGAGTAATTTTCTTAATGATAACATGGCAGGACTATCCTTGGAGCATGGAGAGGAGCAAATAGTGGTGCCATGATGCACCACTGTTGCATTCTAATGTTGTGTCCACTTTAAAAAGTTGGTGACAGTCCTTTTTGAAAAGAAGTCCATATGTATGAGAAAAAAGCTGGAAATAAAATGAAACTTTGTTAGAGCATTCTGCCAATGTTTGTAAGTTTACTGCATGTATTCTTAAGACATTCTTTGTGACAAGATAGACAGCCCACAAGGGATGGATATCCATTTCTATACACATATACATAGGAACACATTTGTTAGAGTAGCCTTGGAATATTATTTTGTAGGTATTAGTATAGGGCAGTGGTAGATTAGTTGAAAGACCCTTAGCAGTCCTGGACATATTGGGGATCACAACCATAGCCCCGTATTGGCCATCCGCAAAGAGTTGGGTCTACTTAGGAGGCTGACCCGTTATTATAGGAACCAGTGAAGCTCCAATCTTTCATTCATACCCCTAGGGGCAACCGTATCCAGTGTATGGGTCCACTTTGCCTCTTTCTGTAAAATAATTCTCTCTCTATCCCCTCCTCTGCAGAGGGGTTTCACATGGTCAATCACTTGATACCTAAGCTGCGAGATGTTATGTCCTTTTTCTCGAAATTGTCTTGCCACTGATGTGTCTGATAATGGGTTTCTGATGTTACTCTTATGTTGTGTTATACGTTCCTTAAGTGAATTAATAGTTTTCCCTACATATAACATCCCACAGGGGCATTTTAGTAGATATACGATGTAAGAACTTAGGCATGTGTAAAAACAATTGGTTTTAAATTGTCTCCCCGTATGTGGGTGACAGAAGTGCTCCCCCCTTATTATTCCATTGCAATGGATACAGCTTCTGCAAGGGAAGGTGCCGAATTGGGGTTTTGTCAAGAAGGTTTGATGTGCGGTTTTCAATTAATCGTCTTTGACCACTCTATCCTTGATGTTACGTGGCCTTTTAGAGGCAAAAATTGGTGGGTCTTTAAACAGATGGCAGATGGTGGGGTCACCTTGCAAGAGGTGCCAATGTTTTGATACTGCTCTCTTAATTTGCTTTGAACTATACTATATGTAGTCATAAATGTCACACCTTCCCTTCTGGGCTTAGGGTTCTGTTTCAGTAATTCCCCTCTTGTGAGATGGTCTACCTTAGTCACTGCTTCCTTAATAGTTTTACTACTATAACCTTTGTTTAGAAATGTCTTCCCCATTGTTTCTAACCGCATGGGTAACTTGGTGGTGTCTTTTACAATTCGTTTGACATGAACAAGTTGGCTATAGGGTAAGCCTTTCTTTAGACCATGTGGATGGAAGCTGTCTGCTAGAAGCAGACTATTACTGTCAGTGGCTTTCACATATAAATCAGTTGTAAGTACATGTTCATTAAGGGATACCGTGACATCCAGGAAGTTAACCTCTGATCTGCTGTGACACATGGTAAACTGAATGGTACTATGGCATTGGTTAATGTATGCAACAAATTGCAGCAACCTGTCCACATCACCTACCCACACCATAAACACATCATCGATGTATCTCTTCCAAATATATATGTTTCCATAGGTGGGGGCCATGTTCGCCCCATCGCAGTGCCCTGGACTTGTTCATAATAGATATGATTATATCTGAAGTAGTTCTCGGTGAGAATTAATTTAAGAAGTGTGAGTGTAAGGTCAGTGAGTGGTTTTGGGAGGATGCTAGGCTGTAATGCCTTCATTGTGGCTTGTAAGCCATCCTTATGGGGAATTGCCGTGTAGAGACTCTGTACATCTAGGGTACAGAGCCACACCTCCGTCTCTGGGAGTGTGATTTGGTCAGCAATCTGTAGGAATTCAGTTGTATCTTTAATAATAAGTAATCTAATCTGAAACACGAAGATTACTGTAAAGTGTGTTCACATTGTGTTCAAAATGTCCTCTTGCTGGAACGCACACACGAAGACGAGAACGCCGCGGTCTGATTGCGTCATTGATTTAATGCGTTAGTCCCACTGCTCCTGAACGACACAAATTGTTTTTTCAGTCCTCATAGCGACCGCAATTTATCAGGACACATTTTATGACCGCGTTTTGGACCATAATTCTTGTGCTGCCTCGATCACTTGATAATGCGCTTATCATCTGCGCTTAAACACTATTTTGTAACTATTCGCTTGATGAGGTCATTGCGCCGTCACCAATTACAAAGCATACAGTAGTTCAAATTGAGTGATCTGCAAAATATGACAAAAGGGGTTCCTGCACACACACACACACACACCTTGATATCAAGCAGCAGCAGTTTTGTCGCTGTTTCCATATCCTTTACATCAGGGGATCGCAATCTTTTTTCTCCTGCGCCCCCCTGCCGGCTGTCCCCCTCTCCGTTTGCGCGCCCCCCCCCCCTGCTTGGTTCTGGGCGTCATGACACCACGTTGCCATAGCAACGCAACATCACATGACAACACAGCGTCATTTGATGCCGCGTCTCCAGAAGCCGCCTGAACCAAGGTAAGTGCAGTTGAGAGGCCTTCACCGCTTCCCCGGCATTTAATTTAAGTGCCTTCGGGAAGCGAGGTGCCTCTATAAACCCCGCGCCCCCCAGTTTGCGCACCCCCCAGTTTGCGCACCCCTGCTTTACATAATGAGAATCCGTCTATAATTCTGAATGTGTACATGTAAAAAAAAAGTGTATATAATCAATAGAGAATCGGCGCAGTTGCGGTTAATCCTTGAATCCCCGCAACAGTTGCTCAATCATCAAAACAAGTACGGATCATACTGAATACAAAAATAGATTGGCGCTCCACTGGACTTCTGCAAAAAAAAATATATAATAATAATAATGGTTAACGTTTAATGAGATCGATGTTTCGGACCGTTATCAAGATACTTTAGACCTTTATCTAGCTGAAGGTCCGAAACGTCGATCTCCTTAAACTTGAATCACTTTGTGTATGTATATGCATTTAAATGAATTGAAACACATTGGTGTGCATTTGTTGCCTTCATCCTGTGGAAGTTGACACACGCGGGGACACTTTCACATCCTTAAATGTTCCTCTTGCACAGTTGGTAAAAAGAATCAAATGGGAACCGGCTGCTTTTTGGTCGGAGACATCAAAGCATGACCTCCCATTGGTTGGACAACTCCGCCCCAAAGGGACCCTCCTGTTCTGACCTTTAATCTTTCTGATAACCGTTCAGCAGGGGTAAACCGGAAAGGTTTGCGGTCCAGCTTTTGTTTTTGACGTGTGACCTGTAGCATTGACCTTTTTCAAACGATGCCTAGTTAAAGACGATAACGTAACCATATCGCTGCTGTGCGTATTTTAAAGGGATGGACTTCGAAGACACAATCTTTGTGTTTAGGGCTCAGAGGTACAGTATCACACGTGTAATTCCAATCAAGTGAAAGCCCTCAGCCTTGTAACGCCATCACCATTTTGAGGTTTCTCGGGGGGTCTGTAATCCTCTTGGATATTGGTCCATATGTTCCAGAAGACCTCGTCCGTTGCCAGAAGCCCCCCGTAAAACCTCTTTATGAATAATACTGCAAACCTCTCGGTCCTGACTGGGTTACTTAACCCTTCCACCTCCTTAGAAAGGAATAAATAAAAAGCTGGGGTTTTTTTGAAGCCATAACAAACCTACATCAGAACCAGATTTCTGCTTCTGTTGGTAAACGTGTTTGTACGTTCTATAATGAGACCCAGCTTTTCTCTGGGTGGTAGGCGTGCAGGGAACCGGCGTATCCGAGTAATATGAACAGTCTGGAGCAGAGAGAAAATATTCAACACTAAATAATTAAAACCCGCAATTATGCGACGCGGAGGGATGTTTCCTTAACCAATTTGGTGACGGGCCGACCAATAATACATTGCAAAAGAGTTCTAACAGCAGTCATTATTCCTGTTGGACAGGCATTTCTTTTTTTGCTGATCTTTATAACATAATTAACTTATCTTTCAAAATCAAAGTATATTTAGAATTAAAAAATATATATATACACACACACACACACACTCACCCTCACCAAAAAATCTACTCGCCACACAAAAAAATCTACTCGCCACCTAGTACCAAACGTGTGCTGCTTGGGCCAATATTTACTCGCCCTCTGGAGCTGAACTGTTAATTTCAGTTTCCAGAGATACTTACCTCCTGCAGTGGTGTCGGTATCCCTGTGAAGTTTAAATGTCCCGGTGACGCTGGCCAATAGGAAGCTGCAACGGATGATGTCACCGCTTCCTATTGGCCAGCGGGACATTTAAGCTGCCATTGTTGGGCACACTAGTTCCCTACCTGCATAGATACCTATGGAGATAAGGATCTCTGTTACTTTTTAGCTCTGAAGACACTTTGCTTCAAACCGGTAATAATAATAAAAAAAAATAAGTCTGAATATTTTAGGTAACGGTAACACCGCCTGTTTTTAGAAGCCTCTTGACCCTGCCTGCTGTATCGTTCGTTCCTTGCTACAATGTGCCCTGCCGTGCTGCGAGTTGACATTGGATAAGTTAACGCACTAAAGACAGACGTGGGAAGAAAATGAGCAAATATCCGTCTTTCGCGGATCAGATCAAACCAAAGGCGTTTGTCAGACTTGTGTTTCTGTGCTCAGGGTGGGACCGCGATATGCAGATATTTAGTAAATATGGATCCGTGTGGTTTGTTTATTTGCTGTACGGTGAAGAGTTTTTGTCACTTTTACCCACCATAACTTATTTGATGTGGGGTTGAAACCTATCCCAGCTTGGTATTGCAGCGCCAGTATAACTAGCCTCACACTGAGGCCCACAAGGTTGACAAAGCTGTCTGTGTGTAGGTTTACGGGCTCTGCACTTCTGTAACCTGCAGTGAAAAACAAGAAAGATGCGCCCAGATGTAAAGTACAAAGATTTAACTGAAAATGTATGTTATAAATGAATTGGAAGTAGGTGCACACTCCATGCCACAGATGTGGAACCCACAGGTTAAAGTACAAGATAAACGGGGGGGGGAGGTATAGAGACCTCAAACGTCCGTATTTTCCACTAGTTGGTGGATGGTGATAAATCTTTATATGTGCTACATGCACTTAAAGTTCAAAGGCATGGAGGAGAGTTTGCCAGGAACATGGCGTTGGCTGGACGGAGATGTGTCCTGTGCCAGAAGATTAAAATAGAACTGATATCTCCAGATCCTCCAAGGTCCTGGGCGTAGTAATGAACCTGTGGCTTGTAAGCAGCGAGACCGCCTTCTGTGCGCCCGTGTATGCAATCGCTGCTACAGACAGGACGGTTTTTTTTTCCCCCGTCTTGAAGTTTTCGCAGTCCTGGATCTAGTATGCAGATTTAGCCTTGTGTATTAGCTAAGATCACGCAGGTCGCCAGCGGTATAATCCGCGTGTGTAGCTCACCTGGCGCTTTTATTTTCAGCAAAATCTTTGTACGTTACATTTGACTTTTTTCTTGTTTTTCACGGAAGGTTTTTCGCTTAGACCGGTCTCTGTTTTAAAGAGCTGCATGTGCAGCCAGGAGATCATTTAGGACTCTGTATTTGCGTTACTAGTCCTTTCACGTGGACTAGACTCACTATTATAACACCGTATTATCTGATTAAAAAATATATATATATTGTATTCTGCACTGTTAACCTTGGCCTGTATGTTTTCCCAATTAATCACTGAACACATCTATAGAATAGTTACTTTATAATCATATCTATACACAGTGTTCGACAAATCCATTAAAATACAGGCCCGTGGCGACTGGATTTGACCCCGTGGCGACCTCGTCATGGCCGACACCAAGCAGGACGGGATTGGGGGCGGGACTAGGTGGCGAGTAGATTTTTTGGTTCGGCGAGTAGATTTTTGGGTGATTTGTCAACCACTGTCTATACACTATATGCAAATAAATATACCACATGTTTTTTACTGTCACTATTGTATTCTTTAAACTGATTTATCAATATAAAATTGTTAATTCACTTATTTGTTCACCTGTATATAACTTCTGTAGCCCAGGCTGTGCAGAAAAGCTGTGTAATTTAGCAGGCATACGCTTATAGGGGGGTCCATGTTAAAATGGATAAGCGGCAAAAGGTGACTGTCATTTCCCAGAATCCCTTGCTGCAGTGAAAGCACAGTATGCTAAGATATATTGGGGACAGGCAGGGTTGCAGACCTGCCTGAGACGTGTGACTGCTCACACACAGTAGTTGCCGTCTTGCCTCTGGGACTAGTTGATTGCTTCAGGTTTTATGCAAATTCCTAAACTTCCACTATGACACGGTTTTGGGATGGAAATTAAGTTTTATTATACCTTTTAACTGCATCGGTGTAAAACAACTAACAATGTGGTTAATGAAGTTTCAAGACCTGCGTCCGTCTAAAGGCCTTTGGTATTTTTCACTGCATTGATGTAGTAAATGGTATGTTAATTTTAGTTTTGTTTCTTGCAGGCCCAAAACTGGCTTTCAGCTGTGGCTGGATGAGACCAGACAAAATATTTTGTCTGACAATCCCGAACTTGACGAGTCTGAAATAATAAAAGAGGGTATGGGCCGGTTCCGTACCCTTACACCTGAGGAAAGAATGGTGAGCACAGACTTAATTCCGACTGTAACATGCCAAATGCACGAGCCTTGTATTCCTATAGGTGGGGTGCTGTTTGTGTAGTGTACACAAGAATAACATACAGTACTGTGCATTGTACACACAATACATAGCTGGTATGATGAAACCTGCCAGGTCCGAATAGAAATTAGTGAAGGAAGGCAGCACACACGCTATACTTCTGTGCTCCATCACACATTGTAACATGAACCCTCCGTGCTGTGCTCAATACTTCTAACATCCTTGTGCAAAACCAGACGAGCCATTATTTACTTTCTGCAAGAGATCATTGCACAACTGTTCTTTGATTTTTAACCGCTTAGAAAGCACCTAGTCCTACTCATTTTATGTACAGAAAGCGTCTATTTGTGCTCTTCTATAGCACCTTTCATCAATGTACTGGACTGCTATTTTGCCCGGTGCATGTCACACGGCTGAAGCACATGTTTGCAGAAAGTTTGTGCAGTTGCAGCAGCCGTGTTGAGTTTGAAGATTTAAAGAACCCAGGAACGCGCAGTAACTTCCAAAGTCGCTGACCCACACTGCTTTGCATCCACAGCTGCGGGGTATTGTGGGGTGTGACTGGTATAAGCCCCCCTAACCCTAACAGCCCCTCCCCCCCCCCAATGCTGCCTGCACACACTGAGGGCCTTTGGGGCCTTGCTAAGCGTGTTGACCCCAAGAGCTCAGGACACTATACTGCCTGGGATAGTCACACAGGTTTGTTAGCGATTAGTCTGATAAGTCGGTAATAAAATGTTGTAATTATGGGTTCGCAGTACAATTCTTTTCTAGCGGGGAGCGTACAATGTAAACCAGGTTTTGAACCACTGTTAGACAGAATATTAAGCATGTAATGCTCTACCGTGAGGCATCACAATAAGACAGTTGTTTAGACACGATGATTCATGTGAACGATTAATCTTTATCTTCCCACACCCCCACCCCCAAAAACAAACCACTTTTTTTTTTCTTCGTGTGTGTGTGTAAGCTGTGGACAGAAAAGGCCAAAGGAGACTCGTCTTGTAGTGACGCTGCGGACGTAAAGAAGCGAAAACGCCCCGAGCAGGAAAACGGAGACGCCAAGGAAAGCCCGGCGGAAACCACCGACGGCAGCTCTGCTGCATCAAAAAAGCGTAAGCCTTTGGACCTGTCGGCAAATACCAAGCTGTCTGCGTTTGCTTTCAAGAAAGATTGAGAAAATGTTCGCCCGGTGGGCGAGGCGTCTAGACCCGTCTTCTGCAGAGAGCCATTTTTACTAAGCAGTGCGAGTCCCTTACACCCCTTCAGGCACCGGGAGACGCTTGTTGGCCTGTTGACGTCAACGGCCTGTAAGGGTCTTCCAGCGCTGGAAGGGGGTCTTATGGAATAACGCCACTTAGAAAATGTGTCCAATTGTGTGTTACCTGGAGCAAAAAATAACAACTTTGAAGTTTTGAAACGGATATTATCCCCGCTGACCCCACATTGGGTCCCCGTCCACTTCTTGGCACAAGACTTAAATTGATATACATATTTTTTTTATTTTTTATTTGAGCCCCAAAATGTTGCTCTAAATATTCTAATAACCATCTTGATGTGGCGGACCTCCAGCGCTGCAAACGAGGAAGCCACCACTGCCGAATCTTCTCCGTGTATATTACAAGATCCGTTTACTGGCTGAACCTATTGGCAAATCCACATGGTTGAAGCGCGCACACAAAATCGCCAAATCCAAGTTGCAGACACGTCTCCGAGTTATCCTGGTTACCGCCTTTCTGGCACCAAAAATGTAATATTGTATGTTTTTTTAAATTCCCACAATGTCTTCGATTGAGCCACCCTCGCTGAAGCGGGGATATCGGGAAAACCTGACCTGTTGGGGGTTGTTTGGAGGATTGCAGTTGTGCGCCGTGACTTAATACATTTACGGAAGTCACGTTCCCTTGCGCAATTACATCCCGTTTTTCAGTCGGAAAGATAACTTGACTCCTGTTCCGGTGAATGTCGTTTTTATGTATTTATGTAGATATTTGTGTTTTTTGTGCGTGTTTTTATTTTTCGCCTATTTGACATGCTTGATGGTGTTCTGGGATGTATCTACAGATAAGGGTAAATGATTAATGTATTATAAATAAAGTTAATGTTTATCCAAATCGTGAGTGGTGTCTTTTCCTGGCTCTTTTTAACTACTAGATGTAATAACATTTGTGGACTAAATGTTGTTGAGCAAGAAACCATAATACTAACTACACTGGAGGGAAAAAAAGTTTACTATTCAATCAGCTGGTTGTAAATCTAAAAATATGTATGGGTTTTCTTTGCAAGTATGACACGAGAGCGAGTAATCCATGTGAAATAAGATGCTAAAACAAACCCTGAAGTCTCAACCAATTGTAAGGCAACTTTTAAAAATTAGGTTATGCCTGCCATAAAAATAAAATGTATATGTCACTTGCCATTATATAACCCAGTGTAAACTGACCCATGGGCTTTAAGGGATGCTCCAGCAGGCCTACACCAAGAGATGCCCACTTGGGCCCAAACCTTGGTTGAATGGTGGTGCTTCCAAAGCGAAAACCACTGGTTTTGCCCATAAGCATCTCACCAGCAGACCCAGCTAGGGCTGCGCTGAACCATAAGCATCTAGCCACCAGAACAGTCTCATGCTTGTGGTTCAGCACGGCCCTACATGAGCCTGCGTATGAATATTTAGCTCAGTAGATGGGTACAAATCAATGTCCCACCTTTCAGTGATGTATCAAATAGTCTACGGTCTGGTTCTTTTCTCAATTTATTCAGAGGCCAGTAGAACACATCTTTTTAAAGCATAATTTCAGTCAATTTCATCAGGTTTTCATGCATATAGAATTTAGAGTGGAGAATCCTTAGCTTGGCGGTTGTTACAACAAAAGACACGGGTGCCCAATGCTAAAGAACCAAGAAAATATTATTATTGACGTATTTAAATGTTATACTTATTACCATATATGTTTTGTCAATTGGATGTAGCATTGGTCAGCCCTGTTTTTTTGTTGTATACATTTGCTACGCTCAGTAGCACTCCTCTTGATATATAATATATGTTGTGTTGGAGTTTGAGCTTACTGGGAATATGTGTGTGCTTGGTGGTTGTTAACTTGGTGGTGTGAAATGATTCTGAATTCTATAAATGCAAATACAATCTTTATACATATGTACATGTACAACCAGTCTTAACATAGCAATCACCTTGTGACAGTCACTGTCCTTATGGACTAGAGAGCTAGCGGAGTGGATAGGTTCCAGTGTACAGAAAGTTAAATTCCTCTATGGTAGCTTGCTGCACCTGATACCAATTAAGACAGTACTACTAAGTGAAGGTTTAAAAAGGCACGAAGTACCCTGCACAAGAGACTGCTTTTCCCCAGCAAGGGGAGAGATTGATTTTCTCCAAGCCAGGAAGGACCCTGGCTGTTCTGGATCCCAGCCCTGAAAGAACCATGGGGCTGCTGGGACCCCCACCCAGGATAAAGATTTCCACGGGCTGGACACAGCCTGCTCCCCGGAACCGGCGTTCCTGTTTGCTTTTGGAGCTACACAAGAGACCCTGGGATAGGAATCCCCTACAAAACAGATAAGCAATCCATAAGACTCTGCAATGTTAAACTGGTTGCATAGGATAGTATATGTTTGGGGCTGGGAACCAGTTTAGCTGGCCAGCGCCATTAGAAAGGGCCACAGCAAAGTTTAGTTTCCCTATAGGGAATAGGTTTTTATTTTATGATTTGGTTTTCTTAAAGGCACAGTGTACCCATGGTTTAAGTGGCTTGTGGAAAAATAAACCGTTGGTGTGTGTGTGTGCATACACGTGTTTGTCCTTTTTCTACAAATAAAACCCTAGAAGACTGTGTCGGAGAGCCTGGGCAAACGGCAGCGCTACATAACGGGAGCCGTTTGCCACAACCTGTTTTTGTCACTGTCAGCCCAATCTTCTTAGTCAATCATCAACAGAACAATGTTTGCTCATTTAGCAATTTTGACTTTGTTTTACAAAACCCTCTTGTGCTTTCACTAAAAGATTAGGAATATAGTTAATCCTGTAGGTAAAGACTGATCTCTACTGTATTGTCTTTTACTATCTAGCTATTTAACTAACCTTTGATTCCAAACTCCTGATCCTATAATATTCATCTCGGCAGACCTTAAACGTACCAAGTTTCATACACAATTTAAATGGCTAAAACACGATGGGTTCTTAAATCGCTTCAAACATCTCTAACCTGCCTGACTGATTTATCATCTTTTCCGAGGCAGCTAATTTTCCAATATAATTTCGAATTAAATTATAAATTACTTATTTTAACTTGTTACATGCTGAATATATATCTATATCCATCTCCTGCCTTCCTGAAATCATACCATCTTCACTGTAATGGTTGGTGGCGCTATGCTTGTGGTTTAGCATGGCCCTACATCTCGCCACCGTTGCGCTGTCCCATGTAGGGCCATGATGAACCAGTCACAGTGATATTCAGAAATGCCTGTTGAATACAGTTGTGTAAATAGTGGCGACACACGGAAGTCATTTCCCAGACAGCAGCAATTTTACATTAATTTGCTGCGCAGAATGAAAATCTGCATTGTAAGTTACTAGATGTCACGCTACAACGCTCGATAATGAACAACAAGGGAGGGTGCGCAGGAAACCTGTGTATGCTGCTGTAGCAAACCCAAAACACTTGTCTCGTTGCCAACGCAGAGCAGGCGTAGATGAAAACAGTATCTAAGTTCACTGTGCTGTTTACCTGTCAATGCAGAACAAATAGCTAGGTACATAAATGCCGAACAATTTTCGTTTTATCGATTTTTTTTTTTTTTTTTTTTTTTTAAACCGGTCGTCCAAACAAAAACTCCTGTCTGCTAAAGTAGTGGTACATCGAAATCCCACTTTCATTTCAAACAGGAAATTAGTGTGGTCACTTTGATGGGTAAATTGCTTTTGTGGAATTTTGTGTTTTGAAGGTGTACTTGAGTAATCAAAACAATATGCTAAACAAACCTGGCACAAAACCAAACCCCCACATTAAATGACACTCAACCCCTTGGACGTCAACGCTGTCGCAGAAAATAACCACCTATGACATCAAAGGGATGTCTGCTTGTTTGAAGTGTGCAAGTCTTCCTAGAATATTATTAAGCTTTGTAATTGGTGCTTGAGCCAGGGGTTCTCAACTCCAGTCCTCAAGGGCCAAACAGGTTTGTTTTTCCAGGATATCCCTGCTTCAGAACAGGTGGCTCAATGAGCCATTAATTGAGCTACCTGTGCTGAAGCAGGGACATACTTAAAAGCTGAACGGTTTGATCCTTGAGGGCTGGAGTTAGCCACCCTTTGTATAGATCAAAAACATTTCTTATACATTCATCTCTATATTCAAAAACGTTCCTACTTGATGCAAATGGCAATAGTCAAGACTTTCAAGTAGACTCCTTGCGTCACAGAGGCGCCGCTCCGAGGCCATTGGCCCAGTTCTATGGACCTGACTAAATATACTGTGATTGAAATGTAACAAGAGCCCAGTTCTTAATGTCTCTGGTTTCTGGTTTTTTTTTTTTGTACAGTGATAGGAGGGTAAATTCGCGGTCATGCACTGTACCAGCGAGATATTGGGAACCTTGCACGATCACAGCCATCATTTTCTGTATTTAATGCAATGAAGGTGAGCCGGATGCTGCCAGGAATCCTTGTGCGATGGTAAAACCTCATTAAAGGATTTAAGTATACACTGAGCCGCCATGCAGAACAGCGCCTCGGGCAGTGTCACTGTGACTACAATGATTTGTAGCTGCACTTCTGCATTTTGGTGCTGATCAGATTTACTAGACCTGTGAACAAAAAGAGACGTTGTATATTAAAAGTA